>NC_044070.1:929283-976783 GCF_902167405.1 Gadus morhua
ACGCACACACACACACACACACACACACAATATGGACCCTCAGAGGTGCAGTTACAGAGGGACACCAGCAGGGACCCAAAAGCAGGGCCCCAGCAGAACTGTGTGCGTGTGTGTAAGGGTATATGTGTGTGTGTGTGTGTGTGTGTGTGTGTGTGTGTGTGTGTGTGTGTGTGTGCGTGCGTGCGTGCGTGTGTGTGTGTGTCTTTGTGTGTGTGAATGTATGTGTGTGTCTGTGTGTGTGCGTGTGTGTTTATGTGTGAGTCTGTGTGTGTGTAGTGCTCCATATATTAGGTTTGTATTTACTGCTCAGTGAAGGATGGCAGCAGACCACAGAACCCAGCTCTACTAGAACCCAGCTGTACTAGAACTAGGGATGGGCATTTGAAGACATTTCCTTGATCGAGCATCGCTAGAGTTATCGATCAATTATCGATTAATCATTAACTTTTTTCTAGGCTATATTGAAATTCCCGTTGGTAGAAAATGCATCATGTTTTTATCAATGAAATCTTTATTCCAACAATAATGTATGGGCCAACATTAATACAATACAGTTAACTTGAAGACCTACAACTGTTTAACAGTTTTAAAATAATAAATACAGGCATTATAGGTTATAGGCCTATGCGGCGCTCGTAAAGTCCGAACAATGCGCCTACAGGCGCTCTTAAAGGTTTGGAAACGATTCAACAAGACTAATTCTGTAGCCTATTGCAATTACAATAAGTAGCCAACTTATCGGACAACAATAATCAAACAAAGGCAGTTGGCTAAAAGTGGGCATTAAACGGTATAACTATTTTGAAAAAACGGGGGAAAAAAGGCCGACATATAATGCCTATAGGCTGCAGCCGGCGCGCGGAGAAGGCTCGCAACAAAAAGATGAGGCACCCATTTACAAACAATTGCATGAACTAGTCTATCTAAAAGCAATACCTTATTGAACATATATATATATATAAGGCTGAACTTGTTGCTAAAATATCACAGTTTTGGCAAAATGTAACGACTCCAAGAGGCACCAAGCCGTAAGAAAAGCGGAGCGATTAATTATGCCCATCCCTAACTAGAACCCTCTCAAAGTGAACCCAGCTCTACTAGAAGCACATATACATTAAAAAGGATTTCAAAGGGAATATTCCTGGATGGGTGGCAGACATAATACTGTATATGGTCTTCTTGGAATAGTGTGGTCTTCATTGAGCTACAGTTGTATATAAGCTGCATGCATCAGCTTTCAAATCGGATAGACTACACTCTTTACGGTCAATTGAGCACGCCTGCCCAAAGCATGAAATAAAACGATTCACATATCACATTTCTTGGATAACTTTCTTTTATAAACTTAGAATATTAAAAATTGAGCGGTAACCATTACAATAAGGGTACATTAATGACCCATTATTTAGCATTAGTTACAGTAATGAGCGTTATAATAAAGCAGGGGGGTTAGGGTTAGCGTTGTGATTATACTAAGGGCTAGTGCAGGGGTCTCAAACTCGACTTACATCGGGGCCGCTGGAGGTAGAGTCTGGGTCAGGCTGGGCCCCATCAAGTATTCCACAAAGAAAAGGAGAACAATTTACCACATCAAAGTTAATGATCGGGCTATAATTAGATCACGTTGGCTAAGTAATCGTGGACAGGGGTGGAAACCGGGACATTTTAGCGTCCTTTGGTTTTGTCGGGACTCAAGACACGCAACTCAAAATTAGGACTGTCCCGGCAAAACCGGGACATCTGGTCACTCTATCACAAGTCATAAAAAAGCGTAGCAAGCCACTGTGCGTTTGACAACAACCCGTGGGCCGCACTAACACTAAACTTTGATGCCAAGTTGGGGGCCACAAAATATCATCCCGCGGGCCTCATTTGGCCCCCGGGCCGCGAGTTTGAGACCACTGGGCTTGTATACATAAATACCTAAGCTAGTTTGAGCACCATTTGTTAAAATGTAACCCTAGTCAATTATAACTAGTAGGGATGGGCATGATTAATCGACGATCGACTAATTGATCGTTAAGAATTTCGTTGATTACGTACATTTTTCATACACACATCGCGATTTGACCGTTTTCAGTACACTTATTTTCGCCCGATCTGAATCGGAACGCCCTACGTACTCAAACTTATACTAGTAAGTACAGATAGTATGGATATTGGAACACGGCGATGTAATCATGAAGCGGACGAGGCCACGGCGAAGTCTGGTGTGGTGGGACCATTGTGATTTAAAAAATGATTTCTTGGGGGGCACTATAGGCCTACCACTCAAGGCGAGGTTAGCATTGAAGCAGAAATAAAGAACTTTCTGAGCCCCTGGATTGTGGAAAGTTGTTCCCCCGCCTTGCCAAGTTAGCATGGAGGTATTTGTGCATCACGGCAACGTCGGTCCCCTCAGAGCGGGTGTTTTCGGCGGCTGGACTGACGGTCACCAGGCTGCGGTCGCGTCTGACCCCAGAGCATGTAAACATGCTCATCTTTGATATTATTATTGTTATTATTTTGGGAAGAAACCTGGTTGTGTTTATTTTTTGTTATGTTTATGAGCACCGGCTTCGAGCTGCATGCTCCGTTGCTTAGAGCAGAGTAGCGCATACCTATTGAACGGATCTGGTTTAACTGAGTTGTTCATCTAATAATAAAGATCCCAATGAGGAAAACACGCTGCATTTGTATTTTCATTTCATTTTGAATATAATTTTTTATTTATTTTTTAATGTAAAATATTAACGATTAATCGACTAATTGTTCGCTAATTCTCCCGACGATCGACTAAGACAACTTAATCGAATGCCCATCCCTAATAACTAGGCCATCTGTTAACTGTTCATTTACTGTTAGTTAATGCTTATTACTGAGGTAACTAAGGTTTAATTAAGTGTTAATTAATGTACCCTTATTGTGAAGTGCATTGTTCCTCATTATCTCTGCATGTCTAGACTCTTAGTCAGTGGTCCTTTCTCCTATTATATATAGGGGTTTCAGACTGTGGCCCCACAGTCTTCAGCAGCCCTCATGGAGTGAGACTGTGGACCCCCGACTGCAGCTCATCACAGCTTCATAAAGGACTTCTTCGTGGGATCATTCTGGAGAACAGAGAAACAGGTTGAAGCCTTTATAGTGTGTATATAACCAAATAACCATTAAACTGCAGTAATGGTTGTTTGACCCTCTGTACCCAGTCCTTTTATGTCCTCTGTTAAACAGAATATTCTCCTAAAAAATAAAAAGTTTTACCAAATTTTATTTGCAGGAACTTATAAATGAAATTAGATTTATTTCAACCAAACGTGTTCTTGTTCAGGCAGCTGTGAGCGGGGTGCAGTCGGCTTTTCAGCAGCCTCTGACAGCCTCTTATGACACACACAAACACATGGGCAAACACACACACACACACACACACACACACACACACACACACACACACACACACACACACACACACACACACACACAGGCAAACACACATACACACACAGACACAGGCAAACCCGCACACACACACAAAACACACACTAAAACACACAGGCAAACACACATGCACACACACACACACACACACACAAAACACACACACACACAGGCAAACACACGTACACACACAGACACAGGCAAACCCGCACACACACACAAAACACACACTAAAACACGCAGGCAAACACACACACAAACACACATGCACACACACACACACACACACAAAACACACAGGCAAACACACACACACACACACACACACACACACACACAAACACACAAAACACACAGGCAAACACACACACACACACACAAACAGGCAAACATTCACACACACACACACACACACTGAAGTGGCAATTCTTTGCTTTGGATATTGCCACGCGAGGTGAATGGCGAGGGTCCCGACGCACTTGTTCCAGAAAAAGCACTCGCAGAAAGTTCATGTGAATGGTGTTTTAATCAGAACAATTCCGGTTTACTTTCTGTTACAGTCCAAAGGATGAGAAATGATAATGAGTGATATACATACAAGAATACGGGAATATGTGGTCGGAAACTTTTCCGCCTCGCTATCACGCTACCCTCAAACTAAACCCACTATTTATTCAATTAGCCGGTACGCCGGCAAGTCAAGGGGGAGGGGTTACGTGCCACCTGATAAATGACGTAAGCAGGTAGGTGTCAATAAATAAATAACCATTTTCTTTTCCTGGCTTGCAAACTGTGGTCATAACTTAAATGAGAACTAAATCAGAAATCAGAAACCATGAAACCACAAACATGGCTCCTACATCCTGGCCCCTAATTGTTAGTGCTCAAGCAAAACAATTACCAATCCAATACTAAATGGAGCCATAATACATAATAACGTAAGTTTCAGTTATGTAAATACATTCTTAATAACTGTCATCAATGGTGTCAATACATACACATTGTTTTTCCTTTCCAATGATCCCACATCAGACCCCAAAGTTCAAAGTTCCTTTGGTCCATAGGGCCTCAAGGTTTCCCAAAGTCCATGGGTGTGTGCATATGCACATGTGCCTTTGTCTTAAAGTCCATGCATGTATGTGCGTATGCGCGTGTATGCTCAAATGTCCATGGGTGCAACAAGAGTCAAGTGTCAGTGTGCTGCAAGAATGAGAGGTCCATGTATATGTACAGTGATGAGAGGGAATGCGTTGTGGATGCAACAGTCCATGTGCATGTCGGTTGGTGAGGACACCATGCGTAGGTGTTTGTCAGTGTAGGTGAGTGTGTGCAGGGGCAAGGGGGCGTGATGAGATTGGCCCAGCATGCAAGGCCTTTAAGCTGGAACAGCTTCCAGGAGCAGGCAAAGTTTGCTGATAGGCCTCTGGATGACGCTGGCCTTGGTCTTCACCAAAACACTCCGGACGAGCCCTTTGGGCCCAGGCAGGGTCTTCACCACTCGGCCTAGGGGCCACGAATTTCTTGGCGCCGCCGGGTCCACAATAAGCACCAGGTCATTCTCTTTAAAGCTTTGTTTAAGGTTGGTCCAGTTTTGTCTTTGCTGCATCAGAGCTAAGAACTCGGTTGTCCAACGCTTCCAGAACAGGTTGGCTAGGTACTGCACCTGTCTCCACCGCCTTCTTCCGTACAAGTCATCTCTTTTTCACCAACTTGATCAGTCGCTCCCACACGCCTCCAAAGTGTGGTGCAGAAGGGGGGTTGAACAGCCATTTGACATGGTGGGTCAGCAGAGCTTGATGGATCCTTTGATAGCCTGCGTCGCCGTCTCTTGCGGCGTCGCCGTCTCTTGCGGCGTCGCCGTCTCTTGCGGCGACGTCGCCGTCTCTTGCGGCGGCGTCGCCGTCTCTTGCGGCGGCGTCGCCGTCTCTTGCGGCGGCGCCGTCTCTGGCTCTGGCGGCGCCGTCTCTGGCTCTGGCGGCGCCGTCTCTGCGCGGCCTCGTCCCCCGCGGCCTTGTCTCCCGCAGCCTCGTCTCGGGCTGCGTCGTCTCGTTTGGAGAGACTCATTGCACGTTGTACTGAGACCTCTTTGTTGTCAGGTAAGCACACATCATCACGGAATGGCAAAGGTAGGTGATAATGACCGTTTTTGTGAATGACTGACCTTGTTGTTACGTCCATGAATTTCTTGTCCTCAACAGACATCTCCAATTTCTCCTCATAATCCTTTTCTGGAAAGTCATTGTTATATTGATGAATGAGAAGATCCTTCAGTTCTTGCATTGAGACACGATTGACTGTGACTGAAGGTGTGCCATCCTTTTCCATAGCAGATGTGTTGAGTGGGCCGCTGACCACCCATCCTAAGAGTGTTTTGACTGCATATGGTCCATTACCTTGACTATTAATCACACGCCAAGGTTCCATTGCTTTTGGCACATTCATTCCAATCAAAATCTCAATGTTGGCATCAATCCTTTGCAATGTAACTGCATTTAGGTAAGGCCATCTTTTCAAGTCATGTTGACTAAGTAGGTTTTCTTTAGACACAGGAATTTTTGGCTGAGTGTAAACTTGAGGCAACTCTATGTAAACACTACCATCCATGTTGCCTACCTCCAGTCCTGTTAGCTCATAGCTCTTTACCAGACGCTCCTGCCCCATCGTCCGCAAGACCACTTCAGTCTGGCGACATTTGGTGTTCAGCTGGCGCATGATGTTCTCCGTACAGAAGGTGGCCGAACTGCCTGGATCCAGGAAGGCGTAGGTCTGGATGGTTTTTGACCCCTTGGATGCCTTCACTTGAACGGGCACAATGGCTAGCGCACACTCCTTGCTGGCCCCTGTTGCCTTCTCAGCTGAGACCAGGGCACTGTTGAGGGGAGGCCTGCCTGAGTGGTTTAATCCGGTCATAATCTGCATTCTCCCTGCATTGTCACTGTTGATGTGTAACAAGGTGGGATGGTTACGTTTACAGATTTGACAGAGCATTTTCTTATTGCAATTTTTACTGAGGTGTCCTTTCTTTAGACATCCAAAGCAGTATCCATTTTTCTTTAGGTAGTCAACTTTCTGATCATGTGGTTTTGAATTGAACCTTTTACAGTCTGTTATTTCATGTTTGTCTGCACAGAAGCTACATGAAGACAAACCCACAACATGATGGTTAGCTTTCTGTGTCTGAACTGGCTGTAGTGCTACCTGCTCTTCAGCTGGTGTTACCGTGGTAACAAAAGTCCTTTCAAAGGTTCTTGTGTTTGGCATCCTTGCACTTGGTGTTACAACCTTGGCTGGAGCAGGGTCATTAATGTCTCCAAATATAGGATGTAGCAACATGCTAAACTGGGTCTCTAAGAACTCTACCAGGTGTATGAATCGAATGCGGATGTTTTTCTTTATGGATTCATAGGCTACAGTTCTCCATCGCTCACGGAGCTTGTAGGGGAACTTAGACACCAGCAGTTTCAAGTTAGAGGCCACATTCAACTCATCCATGTACTCTAGGTCTTGCATAGCATTGTAGCATTCTCTTAAATACAAGGCAAAAGCATGAAGAGCATTTCCATCATCAGTTTTAATTGACTTCCAGTTCAGAGCCTTTTGCAGGTAAGCATTAGCAATTTTAATTTCATCTCCAAAATGTTTCTTAAGGAGCTGTCTTGCTTCTGTATATCCTCTACGAGAATCCATATGCATACAGCTACGCACAAGGTCTTTAGCTTGGCCTGCAGTAAACTGTTCTAGAAAATAAAGTCTATCCTGGCAGCTATCCGTCTTGTCTTCTATCAAATATTTAAAAGCATGGATGAAAGACTGAAAAGATAGCGGATCGCCATCAAAGACTGGCACCTCCCTTTTTGGTAACAGAGAGATATTTTGCTGCATAATCATTACATCAATGAGCTGTTTCTGTGTTTGTAGCATCTGAAAATCTACATCATGACTGGACTGAACTTGAGGGCTGGAGGAGGAGGCTGGAGGTACAGCAGCTTGTAAGCTAGGCCCGCCATGAATGTGTCTAACAGCCATTTGCAATGGTGTTTTGGGTACTGCAGCCAAAGGAGCGAACTCAATAGCCGACGCATCAGGGAGAGTTGGTTCAGTAAAATCATGCCTAGTTGCTTCTAAATATTCGTTCATTGCATCACCGCTGTCACTCAGCACTTTAATTCTTGCATCAGCTGCTGCTATCATAACTTGAACTTCCATCTGTTCCTTTTTGGATTTTAGAACCGTTTCTTCAAGCATAAGCGCATGTAATGCAGGTAAAGCATTGGCGCGCGCCTCAAGCGCAGCCTTCTCCGCTGCCGCTATTTTAGCTGAGGAGGTGGAGGTCTTAGAACGCCGAGATGTAGCTCCAGTGACGTTAGATACACTATCCATAGGATCCACAATAGTTTCAAGATTATATTGTTGAATTTTCCATGCTTCCACCTCATCAAAAAAGTTATTAAAGTTCGTTATTCTCGGTTCATACCAATCAGCGTTCTCCGTTGCTTTCTCCTCCTCACCAAGCAGATTTTGTACTGACTGATGCACAGATTCAAAATCATCGATGCAGCTCAACAACGTCTTTGCAAGTTTGTCAATTTTATCAACATCTCCGGTTTCAAACAGAACTTTGATTTCGTTCCTCTTTCGTGTACACACTCCTAATTTCCCACTGCGTGTCGCAATGAGAGATTTCAACAGCTGTGCGGCCTCTTCCTGGGGAGCAGAGTCCGACATCGCTAAGATGTTTACACTTCAGTTCAATAAAGTCCATCAAACTTGTAAATTGTTTCGAGCTTTTAAGCAAGCAGTTTATACTCCACGGTTCGTTAACACTTACGCAAACCGTCCTTTCATTTGGGCTTCGATTCATTCATGAAGTCGCTGCCGTATCCAACGTTGCGTCATCCATTCCTTCAATGATCCGTTTTACGCGCCGTTCCTAAGGACAATGAGCATCCCACAAATCCGCGACACAATCCACAAAGTGTAGTCCTTTGAAGCTCGTCAGTCTTCGGTAGTTTCCGACGATGAAGTGGCAATTCTTTGCTTTGGATATTGCCACGCGAGGTGAGTGGCGAGGGTCCCGACGCACTTGTTCCAGAAAAAGCACTCGCAGAAAGTTCATGTGAATGGTGTTTTAATCAGAACAATTCCGGTTTGCTTTCTGTTACAGTCCAAAGGATGAGAAATTATAATGAGTGATATACATACGAGAATACGGGAATATGTGGTCGGAAACTTTTCCGCCTCGCTATCACGCTACCCTCAAACTAAACCCACTATTTATTCAATTAGCCGGTACGCCGGCAAGTCAAGGGGGAGGGGTTACGTGCCACCTGATAAATGACGTAAGCAGGTAGATGTCAATAAATAAATAACCATTTTCTTTTCCTGGCTTGCAAACTGTGGTCATAACTTAAATGAGAACTAAATCAGAAATCAGAAACCATGAAACCACAAACATGGCTCCTACACACACACACACACACACACACACACACACACACACACACACACACACACACACACACACACACACACACACAGGCAAACCCTCATACATACACACACACACACACACACACACACACACACACACACACACACACACACACACACACACACACACATGCAAAGGCAAAGAACACACACAACAGGAACCATCAGTGGAGGCTTCTCCAGTGAGGAGAGGGAGGAAGAACCTTCTTAACATTGTTGAGAATAAAAAATGTAGATTTCCCAGACTACTGTAATGAATTACCGTAATTTTCGGACTATAAGCCGCGCCTTTTTCCCCATTTTTCGAGTCTGCGGCTTATATAACGATGCGGCTAATCTATGGATTTTACAGGTTACAGACGAGTCCACCGACTTTAACTCTATCGGTGCGGCCACACCAAACGCGTTACTCGCGTTGGATAACGCGAGTAACGCGCCTAACCTGACGCTTGATCATTGTGTGGTGGTTCAACGCTTCCAACGCGTCAATGCGCCAACGCAGCTAGATGAGTCCATGTCCATGCAAGTGAACGGAGCGTTCCCTCTTCGTCATAACTATCAAACCAAACATCCTTCACATTCACCGAGCGAACATTATGAAAGTAAAATGCACATTTCTCGCTAAAAATGTTTCCATAAACGCATTTAATGGTGTAACTATGTTACTATTTCCACCCAGAATAAAGATAGTCGTCGGCCGTGGCTGCGCTGGAGTCCGAGGTAGGAACCCCAAACGCCGCCGTGTTTGGGTGATAGAGCTTAGATCGGGTTAGATTAAATAATCTCTGATATAAATAACAATAATCGGGTTAAATAACTTCACATGGTGTGTCTGGTGTGTTTCCAGCATTCGTAGTGTTGATCAGCAGAGAAATAGTCCGCCAAGACGTTGAGGTTGCTTAGCATCCAGACACTCTGTCCATGCAAGTGAACGGAGCGTTCTCTCTTCGTCATAACTATCAAACCAAACATCCTTCACATTCACCGAGCGAACATTATGAAAGTAAAATGCACATTTCTCGCTAAAAATGTTTCCATAAACGCATTTAATGGCGTAACAATGTTACTATTTCCACCCAGAATAAAGATAGTTGTCGGCCGTGGCTGCGCTGGAGTCCGAGGTAGGAAACCCAAACGCCGCCGCGTTTGGGTGAAGAGTTTAGAATAGAATAGAATAGAATAGAATAGACTTTATTTGTCATTGTGCATTGGATACACAACGAAATTTGTTTGTGCAACCACTAACAAAAGTGCAGTTGTGCTGGGTGGAGGGTAGGAGTGTAGTGTGATTATTAAGTTCTGTGATGGCCCTGGGGATGAAACTGTTCTGCAGTCTGGAGGTGCGGGCTGTAGTGGCCCGGTAGCGCCTCCCATAGGGTAGCAGGGTGAAGATCGGGTTAGATTAAATAATCTCTGATATAAATAACATTAATCGGGTTAAATAACTTCACATGGTGTGTCTGGTGTGTTTCCAGCATTCGTAGTGTTGATCAGCAGAGAAATAGTCCGCCAAGACATTGAGGTTGCTTAGCATCCAGACACTCTGTCCATGCAATTGAACGGAGCGTACCCTCTTCGTCATAACTATCAAACCAAACATCCTTCACATTCACCGAGCGAACATTATGAAAGTAAAATGCACATTTCTCGCTAAAAATGTTTCCATAAACGCATTTAATAGCGTAACTATGTTACTATTTCCACCCAGAATAAAGAAAGATGACGCGACGCTTCAACGCATGTAACGCGTCTACGCGCCTATACCAATGGTTCCCTATGCAAAAATGCCGAGTTTGGACGCCCCTATCGCGAGTAACGCGGTTGGTGTGGCCGTACCGGATGGGCTCTATGACCGGTCCGCGCCCCGCCACCAGTGGCGGGGCGCGGACCGGAGGAGTGCAGAGGTAGTGGGGACAGAAAATGCAGCTGCAATAGTTTGCTGACCTGCAATAGGTTTCATCTTTTTCTTTGGTGGCATTTTTGCGTTCTCTCCTCTCTCTTCTGCCTGTTTCTCGAGAAAAACGGGATCTCGTTGGAAGCGCGATGTATGCGCAGGCGCCGTTTGGGCATAACAATATGGCGGCTGCCGTTCAATGTAGTTTTCATCACCACCACTGGATTTTGTTTCATATATTTCATTACAGCACGTCCCCTAAAACCTCATCCTCATCCTCATCCGCTTATCCGGGGTCGGGTCGCGGGGGGAGCAGCTCAAGCAGGGGGCCCCAGACTTCCCTTTCCCGGGCCACATTGACCAGCTCTGACGGGGGGATCCCGAGGCGTTCCCAGGCCAGTGTTAAGATATAATCTCTCCACCTAGTCCTGGGTCTTCCCCGAGGTCTCCTCCCCACTGGACGTGCCTGAAACACCTCCCAAGGAAGGCGCCCAGTGGGCATCCTTACCAGATGCCCGAACCACCTCAACTGACTCCTTTCTAAGTAAAGGAGCAGCGGCTCTAATCCGAGTTCCTCACGGATGGCTGAGCTTCTCACCCTATCCCTAAGGGAGACGCCAGCCACCCTTCTGAGAAAACTCATCTCGGCCGCTTGTACCCGCGATCTCGTCCTTTCGGTCATCACCCAGCCCTCATGACCATAGGTGAGGATAGGAACGAAGATCGACCGGTAGATCGAGAGCTTTGCCTTGCGGCTCAGCTCTCTTTTCGTTACAACAGTGCGGGAAAGCGAACGCAATACCGCCCCCGCTGCTCCGATTCTCCGGCCAATCTCACGCTCCATAGTACCCTCACTCGCGAACAAGACCCCGAGGTACTTGAACTCCTTCACTTGGGCTAAGGACTCATTTCCTACCCGGAGTAAGCAATCCACCGGTTTCCTGCTAAGAGTCATGGCCTCAGATTTAGCGGTGCTGATCCTCATCCCAGCCGCTTCACACTCGGCCGCCAGCCGATCCAGTGAGTGCTGAAGGTCACAGGCCGATGATCCAATGAGGACCACATCATCTGCAAAAAGCAGTGATGAGATCCTCAGACCACCGAACTGCAACCCCTCCCCACCACGACTACGCCTCGATATCCTGTCCATGTATATCACAAACAGGATTGGTGACAAGGCGCAGCCCTGGCGGAGACCAGCACCCACTGAGAACGAAACTGACTGGCTGCCGAGAACACGAACACAGCTCTCGCTTTGGGAGTACAAAGATTGGATGGCCCTGAGGATAGACCCCCTTACCCCATACTCCCGCAGCACCTCCCACAGTTTCTCCCGGGGGACCCGGTCATACGCCTTCTCCAGATCCACAAAACACATGTAGACCGGATGGGCATACTCCCAGGCCCCCTCCAGGATCCTTGCGAGAGTGAAGAGCTGGTCCGTAGTTCCACGTCCGGGGCGAAAACCGCATTGTTCCTCTTCAATCTGAGGTTCGACGATCGGCCGAACCCTCCTTTCCAGCACCTTGGAGTAGACTTTACCAGGGAGGCTGAGAAGCGTGATACCCCGGTAATTGGCACACACTCTCCCCTAAAACGTTACAACATAATCGACACGAATGAGCACAGCATCGAGCAGTGGAAACGTGGGTTTATTTACTATGAAGTTCGTATTTTTAATTGTTGAAATTAAATCAGCGGTGACGAGCTAGTTGTTTTGGTAGCGGCTAAATTAGCATGTCGCGATACTTTGTACAGGGGATCACGTCTGCGCCGAGTAGATGCGCAGAGGGTTGAAACAGCGCTTGTCCGGTCTGCTCACAAGAAGGTTTCTTTGGCCAGGTACTGTGATTAAACACGAGTTGTTTAATGTTCACAATGTATCGTTTTTCATGGGGAAAATGAGATGCGTCCCCGGGACGCATGGATAGTGAGTTTAGTGCGTCCTTTCAGATTTTAATGCGTCAGGGACGCAGGACGCGTACCTAGCAACATCACTGCACCCGCGGCTTATAGTCCAGTGCGGCTTATCTATGTACACATCATTCAATTTAGCTGCTGCGGCTTATACTCAGGTGCGCCTTATAGTGCGGAAAATACGGTAATGCCCTTAAGTATGACTACTTTAATGCCTTTGTATATGTAATGTTTGTTTCCCTGGCTAAAGGGACTTAGACTTAGCATCCCCTATCGCCTACCGACAATTACTGCTGCAGGACGTTCCTCCCTCAGCCACAATTGACTCCCATTCATTTCCCCGGCAGTGTTGGCTGCCGGTGAATAACATGGGGTTCGATTGAAGAGAGGAGGAAATTCCTCCTCTGAGTGGATGTGACTAGCTAAGGGATCTGAATCACGGCAACGTCTATTCACAAATAGGCTGGAGCCCTGGCTGCGCTATGAACCAATAAGAAGGAGTCCTGGCTTCGCTATGAACCAATAAGCAGGAGCCCTGGCTGTGGAGCAGCCCGGAGGGAGGGGTCACCCCCTCAAGTCTAGGCTACGAGAACCAACAAACCCGTATATGGTGCCTCCTCGATCGATCAACCTTCCTCCATGTTGACTTCCTCCGCGTTTCTATTCCTGGCGTCCCAGGAATAGAAACGCGAATCAGGTCGGTAACCGTAACTAACACTAACCACCACTAACCTTAACGGTGTATTTTTGCTTATGTCATGGCTTTGTATTAATTCCAGCAACAGGCTACGCACACCTACAATATCAATAGCATTAGCTCATTGTTAGCATTACGAATTACGACTTACCTTTGATTTAACACCATGAAAGACGATGAAGACTCACGACTTACTATAGCAAATAACGAGATTACTAACCTAAAGGCGGACATCAGAAGGCTCTCCGCCGAGCTGATGAGCAAAGAGTCTCTGTTGGCCAGCTTTATCGACTTGGCTGCCGACCAGAACCAGAGGATCGCTTCCTTGAATGCAGCTAACCAGGACACTATTAGCTGGGACTCCTCTGCCCATCCTCGACCTTCCTCCTACTCCACTCCCGACCATCATCCCTCATGGACAGAAGTGGTCGTCCGAGGGCGAAAGAGAGGCCCGGTCACGGCTTCACCTCCTCGCCTGAGCCTCTCCAACCACTACGCGGCCCTCCCAGGCGACACTCCTGCTCCACCAGTCGATGCCTCTACTCTACAGCCACAGGTGGCAAACAGTGCAGGGGAGACCTGTCACACAGATGTGGGTCCAACCCTACGCTCTGAACCGCGTACGGAGACCTCCGCCTCCCGCCGCAGGATCGTAAAAGAAGCCGTGCTGAGACGCTCCGGTAGACATCCCACTTCGGCCCTGACGGTGACCCATCCCCCTGGTCCCGACGCTGCTGGCTCTCCTCCCCACTCGTCCGCCCGGTCCCGCAGTGTGGATCCCACGCCCAGCCGGGTGGAGACCCGTGAGCCTTTACATTCACCACATCCTCTGGTTTCCCCCACCACCTTGATAGTGGGTGACAGCATCACCAGGAATATCCGTTTTTTCAATGCCACTACACGTTGCTTTCCTGGAGCCAAAGTCACATCCATCCTGGACAAACTTCCAGAGCTTTTTCATTCCCTTCCATCCTCCATACATCGAGTGATAGTCCACACAGGCTACAATGATATGGCCCGTCGACAAACCGAGCTGACAAAGCGGGATTTTAACGACCTCTTCTCTTTCTTAAAACGCTGCGGAAAGTCCGTTTTTATCAGTGGTCCCCTGCCAATCATGTCCCAACGCCCAGAGCGGTTCAGCAGACTCCTGAATCTCAATACATGGCTCCAGTCCACTTGCAAAATTCATAACTTCGCTTTTATCGATAACTTCAATCTGTTCTGGAATCGCACTTCTCTCTATAGCACTGATGGAATCCACCCAAACACTTTGGGCAGCTCGGTGCTAGCCGCAAACATACAGCATGCCGTACAATCTGCCCCACACAATGGTACTCATAGTTGACTGTTTTCAAATGACACATTCCCTATACAGACCATTACTACCTACAGCGCCTGCAATCCACCTCGCACATCTAGCCTGCACACTAGGAGGGGAGGAAGATGCGGAGTGGATCCTAGTCTGCTGCGGCGCATCAAAATGACCCGCAAGCACACTACATCTTCCACCGCGGAGCCCACCCTGCGATTGGCACTTATCAATGCCAGATCAATAACCAATAAAACATTCATCTTAAATGATTTCTTCACGTCCAGGAACTTAGATTTTATGTTTTTAACAGAGACATGGCTTCGCACTGGCGAGTTTACAGCATTTGCTGAACTTCTTCCGCCTGACTGTACCTTCATTAACACCCCCCGAATTACAGGGAAAGGTGGAGGGCTGGCGTCAGTTTTTAAATCCAGCTTCCGCTGCCGCCAAACTCCGTCAAACAGCTTCTCTAGCTTTGAACTGCAACTCTTCGAGATACATGTTCAACCTCCAGTTCTATGTGCTGTGATCTACCGTCCCCCGAAGTTTAATAAGGATTTTATCCAGGATTTCTATGACTTTGTGGCGGGAATTGTCTTGAACACAGAACACTTATTAATCATAGGCGATTTTAATATCCATGTGTGTTGCGACTCCCGGCCCTTAGTTAAAGACTTCTTGAATCTCATTGACTCTTTTAACCTCAAACAGTCCGTTACTGCCCCAACGCATGAAAAGGGTCATACACTAGACCTTGTTCTGTCCCTTGGCTTAAATGTGTGTATTAGTGAAATTTGTGATGTGCCGATTTCAGACCATTTACCGGTGATGTTCACTCTGACTCTGCCTGGGGCTCAGGCTTAAACGCGCGCCCCGGCGCGCCGCCTCCGCGCGCTGAATCCGTTGACCGCGTCACAGTTTTCCGTCGCTTTTATTGACTCTATGCCTCCCACAAGTGACTTAGAAAATATATCTGCGGAGGAGATACTCAGTTCTTTTAATTCTACCTGCTCTAATATTCTGGACTTGATTGCACCTTTTAAAGATAGACGCCCCAAACCTGTCACTGAGCCGTGGCTCAATGACTACACTCGTACTCTCAGACGCACATGTAGGCGTGCCGAGAGAAAATGGAAGAGGGACAAACTCTATGTCTCCCTTGGAATTCTAAGAGAAAGTTTAGCAAATTACCAGAAAGCCGTTAAATCTGCGAAAACCCAATTCATATCCAACCTTGTGTCCATAAACAGCCATAGGCCCCAGGTTCTTTTTGCCACTCTAAAAAATCTCATTAATCCCTGCAACTCTCCTGCTGTTGTGCCATCACTCCCCTTATGTGAACAATTCCTTGCGTTCTTTATCGATAAAATCTCTGCAATCAAATCTTCACCTCCTCTGTCCACCGTAGATCCAGCGGCATCTCCTGTATGCCCTACTGTCTTCGAGCAGTTCTACCCACTGTCGCTCTCTGAGCTATCGCAGGTGGTTACAAAATTGAGACCTTCACAATATCCGCTAGACAGTATTCCTGCCAGATTACTGAAAGACGTGTCTAACACTGTTGGCCCATACATTTTAACGTTAATAAACACCTGCCTTTCCTCAGGCTGTGTTCCATCTGTCTTTAAACATGCTATAGTCCAGCCAATTATAAAAAAACACAACCTCGACCCCTCTGTTCTCTCCAAGTTTAGGCCTATCTCTAAGCTTCCCTTCCTCTCTAAAGTGTTAGAAAAAGTAGTTTTAGAACAACTGCAGGTACACCTGGATTTTAATGACACAACAGAAAAGTTTCAGTCTGGTTTTAAATCACGCCACAGCACAGAAACGGCACTTTTAAAAATCTTTAATGATCTTCTTTTAACTGTCGACTCGGGGAGCTCTGCTGCGCTCGTGCTTTTAGACTTGACTGCTGCCTTTGACACAGTCGACCACCAGATTCTTTTATCCCGCCTGGAACTCTGTGTTGGTATTACTGGGAATGCCCTAAAATGGTTCAAGTCATATCTGTCCAAGAGAACCTTCTCTGTTCATCTAGGCCAGTACTCCTCAGCTGCAGCCCCACTAGTCTGTGGGGTCCCCCAAGGCTCTATTTTATCTCCAATTATTTTTGCTTTATATCTCCTGCCCCTAGGTTCCATTTTTAAAAAAACACAACATCTCGTTCCACTGCTTCGCAGATGATCTACAAATATACCTGCCATTAAAATCAAACAAAGAATCAACAAATGCATTGTCAAACTGTCTGAAAGATGTGAAAACCTGGTTGGAACTTAACTTCCTATCACTAAACAATGAAAAAACCGAAATTATTGTTTTTGGCAAATCCAAACTGCTGGATGGCATCGACAATGTTCTTGGTCCCCTTGCCTCCTACAGCCGCCCTTCTGTCAGAAACCTCAGAGTTATTTTCGACAATGGTTTTAAATTTAACAAGCAAATAAGCTCAGTCGTGAAGACAAGCTTCTTCCAGCTGCGACTCCTAGCGAAAGTAAAGCCGTATCTCCCACCAAAGGACTTTGAAAGAGTCATTCACCTGTTCGTAATGTCCCGTCTAGACTACTGTAATTCTCTATACTTTGGTGTGGACAAATGTCTGCTCCGTCGCCTGCAACTGGTCCAAAATGCTGCTGCACGTCTCCTCACTGGAAAAAGGCGATATGACCACATTACCCCTGTCCTGGCCTCTCTCCACTGGCTTCCTGTGGTTTTTAGAATTCAATTCAAAATTCTGTTGTTTACTTTTAAATCGCTACATGGGCTGGCACCTAAATATATGTCAGAGCTGGTCTGCATCCATGCTCCATCTAGGGAAATTCGGTCAGCTCAGCAGATGCTGCTGGATGTACCCAGGTGCAGACAAAAAACAAAAGGCGACAGAGCCTTCGCTGTGGCCGCTCCTAATCTTTGGAACAGTCTCCCCCTGAGTCTGAGATCTGCCCAGTCCATAGAACAGTTCAAAACACAACTAAAGACTCACTTTTTTACATTGGCTTTTAATACAGATTAAGATTTTATTTTATCTTATTCATTGTTGTTGCTAATATGCAATATTAAGCCTTCTTGTTCTTTGTTTTGTTTTTTATATTGTATTCGTGTACAGCACTTTGGTCAACTACTGTTGTTTTAAAATGTGCTATATAAATAAACTTGACTTGACTTGACTTGTATTCCTCGTTTCCATCGAGCGGTGTGGTACTGTTCGGTGTGGTACAGTACGACTCTGTTCCCTTATATTGCCGTTTCCACCGAGCGGTGCGGTTCGGTGTCGCTCGGTTCGCTTAAATTGCAGTTTCCACCGCCAAAAGTTGGGCAAGGTCCCGATATAACCGTGCTGAGCCTACCTATTTTACTTTTTATGATTTATCTTTGCATTTTAATACTTTATTATAGAGCATGATGTATTTTATTGGCCTCACTTTTGGTCTTGTGTCTTCTCTCTTCTTAAAACAAATGTAGCTGAAAATAAACATACGATAGGCCCCGATTTTTTATTTAGTTTTACAAATCAAGAAGTAGGCCTGATTTGACCAATTGGCTTCGCATCCTTTCCTTCTGCCCTTGTCGTCCAAAACATGCTGCCCACCAGCTTTCAAAGTACAATGGTGCCACTGGTGGATTTGTATCCATGTTATTCACATAATTAGGGTTATGCTATTTTGTAGTTCACCAAAACACCCTGAAACAACTTGAGTCTCACATACCTTTGCCACCATACGCCACTAACAGTGCAAGCAGGCCAATGCAACCAAGCGCGCAGTCCTTCCTCCCTCTCTTTAAAATCCACCAGCCGCCACTGATATATATGTTTATATATATACAGAGTGCATAGAAATAAAAGACTAAAAATAGTGATTATTTATCAGAGGTTAAGCCCTAAAATCCTTAAACCCCGGGGTAGCCTGCATTAAAGTCCTCATAACCCGACCAGCCCAGAGTGCTTTCCCCGACTTTTACCCCAACACAGGAGAAAGTTGGAGGTCAACAAGAGCCCTACTGCAGAGCGGCGCTGGAACCTCCGCCCAGTACACTGAAGACATCCTGTCACGTGAACCAATCAAAGGGCAGAGTTACAGCCCTGAGCCAGTAGAAACCTTTATTATATACCACCAAGGAGTTTCAGTTCTCACTATAATATAGTGTTTATCAAGAAGGTGTCATAGCCGACCCAGGTGGTCTCAGGATGCTCATGTTGGCCCTGCCCTAACGAGACACACCTGTAACCTAGTGTGATGAAGGACCAGCTTCAGCAGCAGCACTGGACCCTTTGAATGTACTGACGGAATTATCATCTCACTATAACCAACAACTCGTTATTTAAATTAGAACCAAACCAGAGGTCATGACCCCCCCTTGGTCCTGTGGTCAGGTAGCCCCTCTGGGTCTTTGCTCAAGCTCACTTCCCAAAAACAGCAAGATATAGCCAAAATATGGACCAAGCTAGGGCTGAACGATTTTAAGAAAAAATTGAAATTGCGATTTTTCTGGTAGAGATTGCGGTTTCGATTTCAACCACGATTTATTTTCTTTAAATCAAGTTTCAGTATAAATTAATATAACCAATGAATTCCATTAAGGTAATGCAATAATGAAAACTGCTGGCAACAGATTTCAAATGCAAGACTGTTTATTCAAGTACCTAAGAAACAACAAACAAAAAAGTAAAATAAAAAGGGAGCCCTCTTTCTTAAGTAAACTTGCTTCAATGGCTCATCAGCATCAAAATAATTGCACTTTTGTAAAAAAAAAAAAAAAAAAATATATATATATATATATATATATAAAAAAAAATAAATAAAAAAAAACCGCAGCTTTGACGATCCCAAAATCGTAATGCTTGAGATCGCGATTTTCGGTCGAAAACGATAGATCGTTCGGCCCTAGACCAAGCCGACATTTTTGTCTGATCTTATCGCAACAAGGGGATTTCTTGGGGCAGCATGACCATGTCCAGAACTCCAAACTGTTCCTGAACTCCCCATTCCGGTTACTGGAACATTTTCCCATCTTTCTCCTCCAGTGCAGCCCCAGACTTATTCCATCGACAAATCCCGGATTTCTTATCTGAAAAACGCATTATGAGGTGAGGCTCTGGCTTGGGCTATGGCTGTAGTGAAGGGCAGCTCCAATATCTAGTCTCCTTACTCTAACTTCAGGGAAATGTGCAAAGTTTTCAACCACCCGGTATGTGGAAGGGATGCCTAGAGACGTTTACTGTTCCTATGCCAAGGCTCCTGCAGCGTAGCAGTCTTTACTATTGAGTAACACCCCCTTGCGGTTCGTGAGCGGTTGGAATGACGAAGCGTTGCAGGGGCGTTTCTGAGAGAGTTCTGTGAAGTCGTTAAAGATTAGTTGGTTTCCAGGGAGGATCCTATGAACCTCGATCAGCTGATCGCCCTCGCAACCCAGATATAAAACGGGCTCCGCGAGCGTCGCAGGGAGCGACCCTTGCGACCACCACCAACATCCTTCCCTTTTCCTTTTATCCCAGTCGCGGACCCTCAAGTCCATCCGTGCCGGAGCCCATGCTATTAGGGCGCACCTGCCTGTCCCCGGAGGAGAGAGAACATTGCATGTTGAGCAGGGCCTGCCTGTATTATGGTCAATCTGGACATCTGTTGTCAGTCTATCCTACAAGCCAAGGAAACAAGAGGCCTCATCAGTAGCCCGAGGGGTCCTGACGAGTCGTGTCCTCAACCCCTAAGTTTCACATCCATTGTTCAGTGCCACCCTCCTGTGGCGAAACCAGACATTAGCCCTCACAATTATTTTGGAATGCGGAGCAGACGAGAGATTTATTGACCAAGGAGGTGGTGCTGCAATTGGCATTGAGGCTGAGATGATTGATTCCCCTGTCCAGGCTACAATCCTTAATGGTAATCTGCTTACTCGTGTTGAGTGCAGGACCGTGTGGTATTGGGTTACCCGTGGTTCCAGTGACATAACCCTCAGATTGACTAGAGAGTTGGGGGCATAACTGAATGGAGCACATATTGTCAGGTCCGTGTATAGAGTCTAGGCCCCAAACCCCCCCCCCCCCGACCATTCCGGAGATTTACAATGATTTGGGTTTAGTTTTCAGTAAGATTCACGCCCTGTCCCCTAACCCCTCCCAGCCCCTATGACTGTGCCATAGATCTCCTCCCCGGGTCTTCCCTGCTGAGCAGGCACCTCTACAATCTCTTCCGACCCGAGCGGGAGGCCATGGAGGAGTAAATCCGGCAATCCCTCTCCGCTGGAATAATCTGTCCGTCTTCATCCCCTGTGGGTGAAGGGTTGCTAGTAGATTGGAACAAACTCTTCGGGAATGTATTGACTTCCGGGAGTTAAATAATATCATTGTTAAGAATAAGTATCCCTTACCCCTCATTAGTTCAGCCTTCGTTTTTCTTCATCGACCCGCTGTGTTCTCCAAATTGGGCCTACCATCTAGTCCGCATCCGTGAGGGGGATGAATTGAAGACGGGTTTCAACACTCCCCTGGGCCATTTCGAGTATATATAGTTATGCCTTTTGGCAGAGGCGGAGTGGCCATCAAGGAAGATCGGGAGGCTTCCCAGTGGGCCGGTCCACTTATGCAGGCCGCGGCAGTAATTGGGGCCGAGGGCAGCCGCTTGTGGCCGCTGTAATTTTGGTCACGTGAACGAGCAATCGTGAAATGCACGAGAGATCCCCATCAAGGAAAAATGCCCCACTTGACCCTGCAGTGTTCCAAAACCTAGTCAATGATGTCCTCCGCAAAATTCTTAACCATTCAGTTTTTGTTTATTTTGACAACATTTGGATTCAGTCATTGGCTGAGCACAAGCTTCACGTGCGGCAGGTTCTCCAACGCCTTTTAGAGAATAAGTTGTACATCAAGGCGGAAAAGTGCGACTCCCATGTTCATCTGTCTCCTTTTTGGGGTACATTATAGGTCAGGGGTAGGTGAGGATGGACCCTTCCAACGATTCTGCAGTAGCGGAATGGGCTACTAATTTGAGGTAGAGTCTCTCGTAAACCCCTGTGCTGGTCGCCAGATTAGGAAGCTTCAACAGCAGTTGGAACTTCTAGAACTTCGCCAGCGTTTTGGGATAGAGCGTCTGCGCTTTTACACCAGGTTTGCCTCCTACATATGTTTCCTGGCATTTTGGAGATCAATTGAACCTGCTGTGACCCACAAGATGATTCGCAAAAGCGCCAAGACCGCCTCAGCCAGCATCAGAACAACGGTAGGTAATTAATGTGTTAACATGACGTGCATGCAAAGAATTGTAGGTTTATGTCACACTGAAAATGGATAGGGTTAGAGTTTTATTTCATAACTGCCCCTGTTGGTTTGTGGAGTTAACTACATCTTACTAAAAAGTAAAAGCCAACCAGCTGATATTAGCATTATTTTCTGATTTATACACTGTAATAACAATGGCAAGGTTACCAAACAGAGGGTTTTGTCGTTATGTCTCACCAGAAACTGAGACACATTGACGAGTGTCTGCTGTTCCTGAAATACCTGTCAGTGGGTTTTCCTCTTAGGGACCTTGCAGAGAGGTTCAACATTCATTTCACTACTGCAGGTCAGATAATCTCTACATGGAACCATTTCCTGTACTGCCTGCTGGGAAGCAAGCACCTTTAGGTTATATCTATTGTCTGCGTGTGTGCATGAGTTGGACAGCATGGTGACATTAGCTCAGGTTTTGTAGAGATTTGTAAAACTGAACAATGAAATCTCAACATGATTGAACAATTATGACTTCCGTTTTTTTAACTTGGGCAGGTTTTGTAGACATCGGGTGTAAAACATCGCCATCACGCCGGAAGTAAAGACCAACACACTAGAGTGAGCGGAAGTAGAACGGAAGTAGACTCTTGCACCGAGCGAATATACAGTTAGCAGACAGGTTACAATAAGCAATATAACCGCAAGCGGTAATGGGGTCCAAGCAAAATGAAAAATCAAGAACACACTAATGGAAGATATATATGGAAGATAGGGTTGGGCGATTAATTGTATTTTGATCTCGATTTCGATTTTAGCGTCAAACGATAACAAAACTAATATAATCTTATATTCGATTTGTTATTATTTAGTTATTTTCATTACATTTTTAATAGAAAGTGCAGAACAGCTGGATGCATACACTGGAAAAAGGGTTTTAAGCCGTACTTCATCTGATTATTATTTTGTAATTCAATTCAAATAAACATTATTTGTTTTATTTTTAAAATACCTTTTTTTTATTTCAAAATACTGTGAAATATAGATATTTTTAATTAGGAGCTCAATTAAGAAATATCCATTTTGACAAATGTAAAATTTTAAGGTTGTGTATTCAACTGATTAATAATTTTGTCATTCAATCCAAATATTTTTTTTTGTTTTCTTCCTTAAACACTGTTATATTTGATTAGGAGCTCAATTTAGAAATAATTGTTCAGACAAATGTACAATTTCAAGGTTACGTACAAGCCTGCGCATGCGCATTAAATACAAAGACGCTTACGACTACTGGACCAAACCGCAGTGTTGCCAACTTAGCGATTTTGTCGCTATATTTAGCTACTTTTCAGACCCCTTTTGCGACTTTTTTTCAAAACAGCGACAAGCGACAAATCTAGCTTCTTTTTCAGCTGCTATTGGTGACTTTTGGCGACTTTTTGAGGTGAAAGCACTATCGCTATTACCTCTTCACAACGAGCACCGGGTGCCTGCGCGGCCCCTCCCCCGTCTCAACGCACTTACAGGCAGCTCAGTCCTCGTGGTAAAAAGCAAACTCAGGAACCGGATGTCCTTGCAGACCTTAAACTCCATCCTTTGATTGGATAAAACAAATTATTTCTGATAGATATTTCTTAAATGAGAAACAATTGTTGGAGTGAATCAATATTTTTTTGTTTAGGATTTAACATACGATTTAAATGTATTAACTTCATTCAAAGAATACAATTATACTTGGTGCCAAGTTGTATTATTTTGTTTTTATGAACATAGGAAATATTGTTTGAGGCAAGCTATATATTTGTCATTGGCTCAAGTTATGTAATATAGATATGAACCATTACCCTTGTTTTTTTTAATTGGTTCAACAGAAGGCTTTTTCCATCGTATCTGCACATTATTTTAGAATTTCATATTTTCTAGTTTGAATAATCGGGATTTGAATATTGAACAAAATAATCATGATTATCATTTTTTCCATAATCGATCAGCCCTAATTGAAGATATATATATATGACGTATAATTAGGAAGCAAAGATGTTGATGAAGATCTTCCACCGCCATTCTGTGCCTCGGCTTTCAGGTGAGTGGGCTCCAGAGCAATGGCGAATATCACGTTCAGCATGCTTTAATCAAGATTCGAACTCTCAGAACACCAGTATCAGCACCATTATCCCATTGAGCCACTGCCAAACCTGAACTGTTTTGGCAGGGTAAAAATGTCTATTGATAAACACACAACATCAAGAAAACTCCAAGCACAAATTTCTCCAGTTAATTAAGGGCTTTCTTAAAAGAGTACATATCTGAACATTTGCACTGTTAATGGTATCCACATAATAATAGTCGTATGGTAGTTATACAATAACAAAATGGTCACATAGGAAAAATGGGCTGAGACTGTGGACGGCTTTTCTAAGAAATTGGGGGAAAAGTATTTTTTTTAGAGCAGAAGAACAGTGTGAAAAAGATGCATCAGATTTGAGAGATTAATATGATGAAATAATTTTGAGTCAAGATCAATTTTGTAAGGAGAATTAAGGCTAGTTCATAATTTTTTTAAATAGTGCCACCTTTGAAACACAATTTGGGTTTATGGGTAGTGGGAGGTATTGGTATCCACCTAATGATAGTTGTATGCTTATTTTTTATTAAAAATTGTCATATAAGAAAAATGGGCCAACTGCTCCAACTTTATTGGCCAATATTTCTCAAATGGAACTAAATAAAAAAAAAATCTGTTTGATAACTTTTAAGAGGCTTAGTCTAAAGATCTTACGATTTTGGTGAATTTCTGATAATTTTTGTAGCGTGTGAATCTTTTTATCATGTTTGGCTTTTCTATGAAATTGTGTGAATAATTAGGGCATAAGAGCAGGGCCATAATGATGCATCTGATTCTAGTGATAAATATGATGAAAAAATTTTGAGTCGAGGTCAATCTGGTGAGGTGAAATAAGCCTAATTCATGAATTTTTGGAAAAGCCCACCTTTGGGTGTACCACAAATTTGGGTTTAAGGGTAGTGGGGGTTATTGGTAACTAGGGTGTAACGTTACACAAAAGTCACGGTTCGGTACGTACCTCGGTTTTTAAGTCACTGTACGGTACGGTTCAGTAAGGTTCATAGTTAAGGGGAAAATTAAAAAAAAAACTGCTTGTTTGTCAACAACGGACAATGGCCGTAGATCAGCAGCAATGAAAACACCAATAAACTTCGTTATGGCATTTGCATTTCTGAATTCCCAGACAGGGGTCGTTTTTTTTTCACAGCAACGGTGATAGTAACACCTGGATGGTGCCTTTTCAAATGCGTGTGCATTAGGGATGAGCAAAAAGATTATTTTTCGGAAATCAGTTCTTTCAGTTCCGTTCACTATCACAATTTGTTCGTTTGATTCGTTCATTGAGTCAGATGGTCTGTTAATTCATTTGGGAGGGAATCGGAAATGATGGAATAAATGTTAAACACGCATGTACTACTACTTTCTAATGTTCTGGCGAAATTACCCAGGTTAAGTGTAAATATTAAGCATATATATCTAAAGCACATATGTGCCTTTTTTTCATAAATATCCTTAACACATAATGGGTTGCAGAAAGAATTAAATGGCGTCTTCCCAGCAGCGCTAATAAGCAGTGAATCACCATTGTGCGAATTCCCTACTAGACCAAACGAAACTCGTAATGGTAGGTAAAAACAATGCTTTATTCAAGCATGCAATTGTGATGTAGAACAAAAGAACAAGAAAACAAAGTGCTTGCATGATATTGAAGCCTACCAGCGATCGTTAGTTAACTTGTGTGGTGGTGCCTTATCATTTGTTTGCCGGCAACGCGATTGCTACCTGCTGTAGTACTCTCATTGGCTGAATCGATGAGAATGTTTTAGCCTCAATCAATATAAGGTCGCGGGGAAACAACGCTCTGTTCGTTTGTATATTTTATTGACGTGACCATATTTTTGCTATATATTTAAAAGAAGAAAGAATAATTTCTCTTGTTTTGGGAATCCGTTCTCGTCGTTCACCTTTGGAATTCGTTCGTTCTGACTGAATCGTTCGCGACCGACCGATCACTAGTCTGCATGTTAAAGTGCTGTACGTAGACACGGAGAGCCCTTTCCATAGCCGGAGAGCCTGTCAGAGACCCTCTCTATAGCTAACGTGCGCATCCAATAATTGTTAACTATCCGTCGACGCCATGGACCTATTGCTCGACGCAACGGAGACGGCAAGGGCTGTGATTGGCCCTCTAACAAAATCGTTTCCGGAATCACTTCCCGGTTTGACTTTGCACCTTAATTACTTTGTACATTGTTTATGTGACGCCCACAAAAATGTTACCTTTGTTTTTGTGAATAGTATTATACTTTAGAGATTTTCTCTGAGTAACAAGGTTTGCTGAAGTTACATATAGGATTTTTGCATTTCGGAAGGTTGATTTCCTTGGTAATATCAGAGAATGTCTAATATGAGGAGAATAGGCACTCGCTGGTAGGGATGGGAATTGATAAGAATTTCACGATTCCGATTCCGATTCTGCCTATCGATCCGATTCCTTATCGATTCTCTTATCGATTCTCATTGGGTGAGAAAATAAGTACAAATGTGTTTGTTTGTATAAAATCTCTAATATCTGATCAGAAGTGCGTCTAGTATTAGGAAATTCTACATTTTCAAATCAATTGGTCTAGACAAAAAAATATATGTTTGGCTTTTTAAGCCCAAATGCCATCATTATGTGCCATTAAACTAAAAACGCAGACGGAAAACAGTCAAGTAAGAGCTTGTGCCTGTTGGAATGCGAATCCCTAACCGCACGCTACCGCCATCCGGAGGCGCACAGAGCTGTTGGCCGGGATATTATATATATATACAATTATATTATATTATATACTATTATATATAGAGCTCCGGGAGTCACAAACTGCAACAATCACTTTCTCCTCCATGCTGCAGTTCACCCCGGACTGCAATGCACTGAGTTTGGCAGTTGAACGCTGATTGGCTGTTACGTTACACATGTCAATCAGTTGTCACGCTGTTGAACGCTGATTGGCTGTCATCACGACAAAAACTTGTCGCCGGTTTTCTCTCGCGAAAAATTCGCCCGATATGCGTCTCTACGTTCACTTTGTATGGGATCTTGTCGCCCCGTCGCCCTTGGTGTGAACGCACAATGCGCTTCTTCCTCGGCGGCGCCATGTTTGCTGCGTTCTGAACCAAAACAAAGCAGCGTTTGTGTGACGTCATGACGCATTTGCTGCGACCGGAACCGATAAGCGGAATCGTTAAGCAGGCTTGCTAATGATGCCAAGGAATCGGTTGACTAGGCACCGGTTCTGAACAAGAACCGGTTCTCGATTCCCATCCCTACTCGCTGGTTAGTTAGTAGAATTTTTTAAGGTCACGTATCTGTTCTAAAAAGGTGTTAAAAAAATGTGATGACGTCACACATTGTCATACTGGCAGAGGTACTGCTTTACGGCAGTTTCTGAATCACTTCCGCATCATTCCCTTTTCTCGTGGTATCCGCAACAATAACACCAGCTGTTGGCAGTAAGGCTTTTTTTTTCTTAAAGGGACACTGTGTAATATTTTAAGTCATTTATTACCTCAAATCAACGTATTCATTCATAAATAAGTCCTCATTGGTGTAAAATTATCTCTGCCAAAAATCTCAGTTATCCTCCTGAGCGAAGAATAATTAATATGTAGTTACATAGGACGGGTAAGCTTCATGGAGGCTTCCATGTTCTTCCGGTCTATGAACTGCCGAGAGGGACAAAAAGCACTACGTGGTACAGGAAATGCAAACGCGTTTTCACTCTGAGCCAGCGTGAATGATGACTGAAATAATTCACTATCTTGCTCGAGGAGTAATCACTCATACATCATTAGCTTACACTAATGATTCAATGCAGTTTGAAATTTGTTTGAAATAACGAACCTCATCATCACTCGAATGACTCGATGAGGTAGTATTGGATGTCATGACACAGCTTCTTGGCACATACTGCCCACCGTAGTTTTTGAACAAGCGAGCACTATTAGTTTGAATCCAATATACAATTGTACCACTAGATGGGAGTAATTTTTACACAGTGTCCCTTTAATACACGAGTTACAGAGAGTTTTAGTGAGCTAATGTAAAAAAAAGAAATGCGCGAATGTTTTGCATATGTATGTTACTTAAAGAGAATGTTGTTGTTTTTTATCCTCACTAGTGCCGATGATGAAGCTTTTTTTTAGTAACGACATCGCTATTGATTTCTATCTAGTGCTAGCTGCTCTCAGCTGGCTGGCTGCTGGCTGTCGGCTGATTATCTATCTTTCTCCTGAAATAGAAACCTGGATTTGATTCATAATTGTAAGATTGCATAAACTTAGTTTACATCAGTAAACAATCTCCTAGAGAGCACAGTGTTCTGTTGTACTCCTCCTCATGCCTCTTCCTTTCTTGATCTCTACAGTTGGACCTTGATGCTGGGACAACGGACAAGTCTTCTTCCTCTAACATTTTTCCCTACCTCTGTTCAGTATGTTCAGTGTTGTTAAATCATTTCTCATTTTTCTCAGTTTATTTACTATTAGTTACTGTTCTTATTGTGTTTTGTTAGTGTGATGTTTGAATAAACTTGCCTGTTGCTATGCTGGTATAATGTTTGTATAATTACTGTTTCAATGTGACCTAGACCATATTTCTCATTTAACAAACATGTGTAGATTATAATGTGTTGCAGGGCAGAGAAATTCAATTCAATGGCTTAAAACAAACCCATCTGTAGAGATCAGTGAATGCATAGAAATCAATGAAGTGGTGTAGATGGTTTTCCCTCTGTGCAAGGTCATTAGCCCATGATCTAGTAAGGGTGCACTCACACTAGGCCATCTGGCCGTGGCCGTGGCCGTTTTCACACCTAACCGTGCTCAAATCTGCCAGTGTGAGTGTGGCCAGTCTGGCCAGGCCAGGCCAACTTGGCCACTTGGGAGAGGTGTGCCGCTACGGTACAGATGCTAATGAGCCGACACGCGCACACGCACAGCTACGTAACCTGAGCTGGATGACGTATAGTCCATGCGACGACCAAAGGCGACGAGCCTTCTTTCCCATTAAACGGTAAACATGGCGTCAAGCGGTTCAAATGTTGGTGTGTTCTCTGTGTTGTTGTCCATTGTTGTTAAAACTCTGACTGGCGGCAGACTTTATTATTGTCCATGCAGCGGACGCTTGGTGATGACGTGTTACGACGTGATGACGTATGTACAAGAGCCTACCGTGGCCAGGCCACAGTTGCGACGACCAACGGCCACGGCCAGATGGCCTAGTGTGAGTGCAGGCCAGAGAACAATGGGGCCATTTGAGCATGGTTAGGTGTGAAAACGGCCAACGGCCACGGCCAGATGGCCGAGTGTGAGTGTACCCTAAGTCCTACAAAAAAAACTACAGTAATAGCTGATATTTTAGTTGTTAAATCGTTAACAAACCATTTGTATGGAACAATTGGTTAAGTTAAGTGCTTGAGTCCCACATAGCCTACACACAAAACATTAGAAAAATTAAACAACTAAAACTGTCGGCAAGGCAGAGGGGGAATATCAATATCGCAAGACATTTCGGGAGGCTCGAGGAGGAGCGTAATATAACATTTTAGTAACAAAGTGTTGTCTTGTGGTGGACTCTCTAGACATAATTCACAATACTGTGTTATTGACATGTGCTCGTTCTGAGTTATAGGGACTCTGTCTCTTTAAGATCGTGCATCTTAGTTGTTGATATGCTGGTTGGCGGGATGTTTGAATTTAGCTTTCTTTTTTTATAAAATAAACGACCTGCCATTGCGTTATCGACGTGAAAAATTGTCTCTTCACTACTTTTATCGCAATTTCTACAGTCTATAGACAGAACGTGTTACCTGGGAGAGTTTGTCGACAGCAGGGTCGATAAACCAGTCGGAAGGGGGGAGGGGAGGTGTGTGTGGGCGGTGTGTGTGTGTGCTGTGCGTTGAACATCATTTTAGATTTTTTCTTAAATTTGATCTCATATAGTTCTAAACCATCCACTTGTGATTCAGGTACCATCGAAATTTGTTTCCGGAATAGTAGATCTCATATTCAAAATGGCGTCCCGCCGTAACGCTCACGAATCAGCGCAGACCGCTTGCCTCGAGACAGCCCCCAGAAGAGCAGGGGGCCCCAGCAGAGCAGGGGGCCCTTGAAGGATGGGTTAGACACACATTGCCTGGCACTCTGACCCTGAAGCCCTGTTCACTTGGACACACACACACACACACACTGACCCACACACACACACACACAAACAAAAACTCACTCACTCACACACTCACTCACTCCCTCACTCATACACACGCACACAAAAACTCTCTCTCTCTCTTTCTCTCTCTCTCTCCCTCTCTCACACACACACACACACACATGCGCACACACACACACACACACACACACACACACACACACACACACACACACACACACACACACACACACACACACACACACACACACACACACACACACACACAAACACACACACACACACACAATGAAATACATGAGGTCCAAAATCCCCACGCTAAATGGTCCTAAGAAGCCATCGACACACACCCCAAAACATATATTCTATCTCTATGCCCTCCCCCCCCAACCACACACACACACACACACACACACACACACACGGAAGCATGCAAGCACCCTTGGGAAATCAGACGTGCTTCATGAGGACATGGCCAGTGACTGGCGGCAATCTGAGGACCTGGACACCTGTGGCTCTCTGCTCTCAGCCAATCAGCAGGCAGGATCTAGTGTCTCATAACTAACTCCTCTAATCGCTTCTGCGGTAAATCAGAGGCTGATTTCATCAACAACTTGACAGATTTAATGACATTTAATGAAAACATCCAAGGGAGAGAGGAGCGGAAAGGAGATATGATAGGAAAGGAGTAGGAACGAGAGGAGAGGACAGGGAGGAGAGGAGAGGAATGGAGAGGACATGAGAGGAGAGGAGATAAGAGGGGAGGGGAGGTAGGATTAAACTGTTGTTTAATTGGAACTAGGTCTTTCTATCATCGGCTAGTCCTTTTGTAAAGATGTTACACAGGATTAACGGCTCCCCTTGCATAAAAGTAAAAAACAAGCATTGTAAAAAATCAAAAAGTAAAAAAACGATAAATGACCTCCCCACACATTCTTAAATCATGAACTGGTTTGTCGATTTCAGTTAATACGGTGACATTAAGGACAAGGGATATTTCAAGGTGGGCTCTTGTTTTCAGTCTGCTGCCCTATCACGTTCCTTCTTAATTAAACTCCAATCAAACTCCAGCTAAACAGGCAGAGCCTGGAGCCCCAGTTTGCTGGCCGGGGAGCTGTGCGCACCTCCCCATGTCACGTCTCACCGGGGGGGAGGTGGGGATCATGTGTTTCCTTGTGTGGGGGGCGGTCATGTGGCTCTGTGTCCCAGTCATGGTCGTGTAAGGTGACGCTGTCGGAAGGTAAGGGTTAGTTTCCTCTGGTCTGGGGGGGGGGGGGGCGTCTGGAGTTACACCACAGTTACATCACAGATTCACTCCCATTCATGTGTTCAGAAGCCCGTCTTCAGGTGCTTTTGAGAGACCAGCAGTTCTACCAGGGGTTTGGTATCGGCCAGTAAGGGGGAAAAGGGAATCCCTGATTTGTCGACACTAGAGTTTCGAATTAGCATTAGTTCCCATTTGCACACAAGCAAAAATAATACAAAGAATCAAAGTAGCAGGCTGGCAGAAAAACCCTCAAACACACTAGAAACAAAGCATTTTATAACTCCTTGTTTCCAGCATGTCGTTGGTCCACATGTCGTTGTCTGAACTCATCACCTTCAACAGCTCGGTGTGGACGAGCGCACAGCTAACCTCCTGGATGACATATAATAGCATCCACGTGGTGCTCGCCCTGGGCTTGGAAACACAATGCCACTGTAGCCTGACGGGGTCAAGTGAGCAATGCTTAAGCACAGTGACACACATCCCACATTTATAATTCAGCCGCTCACTCCCTTATCCGCTCATTGGCCTTTCCCCTGCCCATGGTGATGTGTTGCGTCCTTCAAGGGTCTCTTGATGGAACACACCTAAATTAGCAATCCCGTTCAAGTCGCCTCACAGTCTGCAGGAAAACACAAGCATAAAACAGGAGAGGAACGAGTAATTATCCATCAACAAGTTGTCAATCAGGACCAGGGATATGGGGCTTAGACCTGCAACAAAACCACTGCTACAAATAATTCATGTGATATTCAAGAACACAAATGTGAACACGTGTAGGACATATGTAGGACTCAACGAGAGAGAGAGGGATTTAGGAGAGGATGAGAGGAGATATTTACAACATGCCACAGATATCAACTGCCGCATCAGCGCTGGGATAGTGTTTGCCAAAGCACCACCAGCGATGTGGTGGTGGTCTCAAAGCCCCCGCTCAGCTTCACCTACATGTTAATACGGGATCCTTTTCACAGCTCCTGCTCGTTTCAAATGATAGCACAGTGGAGATATTCCCTGAAGTTCAAACAGATTTTCTGTGTTGTCTAAATTCTAATCAAGCCTTATCTTTCCATTCAATTGTCCAATAACAAAACCACTTAAAGCTAGGATTGCATATTATATTTTGTAAATGTGCTCAATTCCCCATAACTGTCTCCTATTGGCCTTTAAACCAATGTTTTTGTTTGTATGTTTAATCTAAAAGGTATTAACTTTTGTAACTACATCATGAAACCCTGAAAGAGATAGCCCTCGTCTCTCTAGTTTCTGGTACGTAGCATGCCCCTAGAGACTACACTTACAGTTTTTCACAATTGTGAAAACACATTAATTGGAAAATCATACACAATGTGCACAACCTGAGACTCATGTACCCACTGCCAAACCAATTCTGCTGAACTCCAATACATTTTCTGCTTTAGACTCAGATGCCCATTCCAAACCGCACATTTTTCACAACACTACACATAATTCTCTATATTCTTGCACACTCTTCCTGAATTCCCACTCTTGGTGTTCACACAGAACACACTGCCAATCAAATTTTTTAACACCAAAGGCTGTTGTGCAATTACCGATCTGCAATTTGCTATAGAAGGGTCACAGAATAAAGACATGAGAATAGATAAGGACAGACATTAAGCCGTATCACATAATTCTTATTATGGTTATCATTATTATTTAGGATACTATCCCTCTTATGGTGGAAAAGTCTCTTGCGGCTGCGGCGGCTCTTGCCGCGGCGAGACAAACCTGCTGGGACCCAGGACAGGGAATTGCCACACCTGCAGGCCTGCCGACATGACCGGCTGTCAGCACTCCCACCAGCTCCTTACACATGGCCTGCTGTGCCATGGTCTCCTCCACCAGTTTTCTCACCAACGCTTCCATGTTCTTCATGTAGGTTTTATCTATTCAACTTGGTACACTAGTTCCCCGCATCCTCCACCATATGTAGCAGGCCTGTGAGTGTGGGGTTTCCATGCCACCACGTTGAATAGACAATACCGACGCAACACGCAAAGAAGGTTCAACTTAGGATGGTTTATTCACCTAGTAAACACAACCAGGGTGGGAAAAGGGTTATCCATCTCCTTTATGATCCAGTCCTCTTGTATCTTGCTAGCCCTAGTTCTGGCTTGTGGTAGCCTGCTCTCCTTTTTAACTGCAAGCACTCCAGCTTAATGGCCTTCAGGCCGTTAACTGAAGGAAGTCCATGTATGGCCTTGGTGTGTAGCCAGCAGGTTGCCAGACCTACCACTCCCCTCACTCCTCCCTGGCGTCTGCCACAGTATGTATATATGTAGGTAAGTGTATGCATGTAAATGCAAACAAGCTGTATGTTTGACTTTTTTTTTTGTTACTAAATGTGAGAAGGGGGGGCTTGATATAAGCTGAAGCTTCTGCACCTACCCTTTGGTTAAGACCAATAAAAATGCAGGGCAAAGTGTGCTTTTGCAAGAGAAGTGTAGGATTTTGCATTGAGATTGAGCATTGCGATTTATGTTTAGGTTTTTGAGAAAGGGAGGTATTCAGGAAAGGTGTTTAAGCATTTGTGAAGAACTGTAAACCAACAAACTAAATCGCTGTCTTAGTACTTTTTTTTTTAGATATTATTACATACAGCAACCTGCTTAATAAAGTGTATGGCACGTTAATGCACATGAGGACAAAAACATAGCTAGCATACCATGACACCCTGAACACAGCAGAGAAATTGGGAGATAAAGGACCTCTCCCTCTGTGTGTGTGTGTGTGTGTGTGTGTGTGTGTGTGTGTGTGTGTGTGTGTGTGTGTGTGTGTGTGTGTGTGTGTGTGTGTGTGTGTGTGTGTGTGTGTGTGTGTCTCTCTCCCCACTCCTATGCTCCTTGCTCGTTTGTTTACTTCTCTCTCTCAGTACCCCTACTCACCCAGATCCTCCTCCTCTCCCCCTCCACCTCCATATCTTGGTATCTTTTTGTTCATTCTATTTGTTTCATTCATCTATTCATTCACTCCTCTGCTCCTCAACCCTCCTCATTTATCTCACACTTCTCTCCTCCTTTTTTCTCTGCACCTCCACTTTTGTCCTCCTCTTTCCTCCTCATGACATGATGGTCATTCAGAACTTTTCTGCTCACTTTACTTGTTACTTATACACACACACACACACACACACACACTTGCATGAACAAACAAGCATGCGCACCAACGAACACGCACACACACACATGGTCTCACATACCATACTCCATTATGTATTTGTGATCTCCCATGGAGGACAAAGCTATCTGTAGATATTAATAGAGCAGTATTTACAACCAATACACACAGACACACACAAAAACACACATACACAAACACGCACACACACACACACACATACACATACACAAATACACACACCCTAAATTACAGTTGTCTCATTGAAGTGACTGCTCCCAGCAGCTGTTGGATGAGCACCAGAGCCGGCCGGAACACGGTCTGGGGGAGGCTTCAGGGACGCGGTCGGGGGAGGCTTAAGGGACGCGGTCTGGGGGGAGCCGGGACGCAGTCTGGGGGGAGGATTCAGGGACACGGTCTGGGGGGAGGCTTCAGGGACACAGTCTGGGGGGAGCCGGGCCGCGGCCTTGGGGAGAAGGGACGCGGCCTGGGGGGAGGCGGGACTTTGTACAGTAAATATTATTTTATTTCATGCCATGTCTCGCAAAATGTTTGGTCAAGATTGGAATTGAACAAGCGGCCAAAGCTCCATGTTTCAGCGGCTGCACCACTACAATGACAATATATTCTGAGAAAGAAGAGAAAGAGGAGCAGGCAATTACTGTAATTGCTGTGACTTATTAGGGTTCAAGCAGCGAAGCTGCGAGACAACCATTGTTATTGTGCTTTTTCTTATTAGGTGTCCGAGCAGCGAAGCAATAGGGGACCAAGCAGCTGCTTGGTTTCTGTAACGTTTTTGTTTTTTTCTCAAATTCTGTAAAAGTCATACTGCAGCCTATACCGTAAATCGAAAACGATTTTAGGCTGAATTAGGCTTATTTCTCCTCACCAGATTGACCTGTACTCAAAATTCTTTCATAATATTAATCTCTGGAATCAGATGCGTCTATAAAATGCCCTAAAAATGTTTACTTTTCCCACAATTTCATATTAAAGTCAAGATTCACAAGCTACAAAAATAATCAAAAATTCACCAAAATCGCCACATAAAATCTTTAGACCAAGCCTCAGAAATATCATCAAACAGAATTTGTTTTGCTTAATTCCATTTGAGAAATATTGGCCAATAAAGTTGGAGCAGTTAGCTTATTTTTCTTATATGACCATTTTTTTATTGTATAAAAAAAACATACAACTATTATTCGGTGGATACCAATACCCCACACTACCCATGAACCCAAATTGTGGTACTAGCACCACAGTGTGAACTAGCATTATTTCACCTTACTAGATTGACCTGGACTCTATGTGTGTGCTATGTCAGTGGCCCAACGGGATAATGCTGTGTACTGTTGATCCTTAGGTTGCGAGTTTGAATCCTGATTAGAGCATTATGAACAAGCTGAACTTGACTTTCTGTCATTGCCACTCATTTAAGAAACACAATATTGAACAGTACCTGAAATTCCTCAGGCAATCAACATTCCGGCTTATTAGTTACCAAGAACTCTGACTGCCAAGACACAGTATGGCATTAGGGAACTTCTTTGTTAACCAATTTTTCTTCATAATTAACTCTGTCATAATTATATTTCTTCCGTTAATGTTCTTGACTACAAATGTTTAATTTGGCCAGAATTTCAAAGATTTTTCAGGTATATGCTTTGAAGAAAGCCCTTAATTCACTTGAGAGATGAGTGCTTGGAGTTTTCTGGATGTTGTGTGCATATCAATATAAATTTCTGACCATTTGAATGAGGCTGCAGTTCAGGTTTATAAGTGGAACATCTTTCCTTAAATATGACAATTATGTTATATTTATATATCTTCCATTAGTGTGTTCTTGACTTTTAATTTTGCTCGAATCCCGTTAATCACTGCTTGCGGTTCTATTTATATTATTTAGTAGTCTATGGCAGCCCATCAAACGCCACACTGATTCAGGACAGTCCCATTATCCCATGAAGCAAATTTGAGGTCGCTAGCTCATGAGCTCTAGCGCCACCAACAGGTGAAAGTTGGACATGTATTCATGTTTATAACTTTTGACCCATTTATCCAATATTCACAAACAAGGTATCATTGGAATCCTTGAGCCAAGCCGAGTTCAACGCACCCTATGTCGTCATTTTGCGACATGATGGATTTTCCGCCATCCTGGTTTATGTCAAAAACCTTCAAAATGTATCTCCTATCACAAATTTTTTCCAATATTCTCTATTCGACCGCCAAACAAGAAGTAAGCCAATTTCTCAGCAGCCCGTTGACATAGCATATCCAAACTTGGTACATAAACACATGACATCATCATGGCAACACTCATTAAATTGAAATTGGTGACCTTTGACCTCTAGGGGGCGCTAAAATCAATGAAGATGTGTTTTAACACCTCTCTCTTCACATGAGTATATTTCTAACTTATTTTCAATGCCTGGTGATACTGTCAGACCTCTTCATATAGCTTATAAATTATTTCTCATGGCAACATCAGAATTTGGCCGCCATGTTGAAAGTTGTCCAAATCAACAGGCCACATTCTGGCCAATCTTCATGAAACTTGCCATATATGATCTACGGACCAAGCTGAACAAATGTGTCAAACAGTTTTTCCAAATTCCAAACCGTTTGGCCGCAACAGCCAATCAAACTTGACGGCAAAGCCGCCAAACAGGAAGAAAGCCTGTTCTCAGCAGCTCTTTAACATATCATAGCCATGGCATCATTCTGGGGACACCCAAACAATTTGGTGACCTCGGGGGGATGTCAAACAGGAAGTTATCTTATATCTCTACAAGGCCTTCATGTATCCAACTAAACTTGGCCCATTGTCTTATGACAATATCCTGATGATGCCCAAATAATTGGGCATCACCAACATGGTTTGCAGCAAGCATTGTTGGGAAGGATACTTTTAAAATGTATCCAGTTTCAGAATACAGAATACATGCCCAAAAATGTAATATGCAACGTATTCAGTATCAACACCCAATCTGAGTATTGTATTTTGAATACTTGGATTACTTCCACATTGAATTAGATTTTATAAGTGTAGGAATGTGGCATCAAATCCTGCTTACTAAACAGGCCTATTCTGGTGTATTCTTCTGTTCAAACTGGCTGAATGTGTTAGGCCCAAGTCTCCCTGAAAGTGCACTATTTTATATAATTTGCTGTAGTGGAACAAAGTCTATAAGGGTATGTTCATGCGAAAGATATTTGCTTTTACATCTACATTTTTCCAAAGGTGTTGCCTATGAAATCGCCTATGAAATCGCCTAGAGAGAGAGAGAGAGAAAAAAAAGATTGTTCAATCATTGAACAAAAAGGTCTGGGGCGGTAGTGGACCGGTCGAACTCCTTCTCCCTTATCCTGGTGCTGAATGTGTTAAATGCATCAGCATTTTTATGTTTGTTTTCCAGCATACGTTTTATATGGGTGTCTGTCCAAATTCCCAGACGGTCCGACAATTTGCTACTAGTCTTGGAGTTACCGCTAATCAAACAATAATTCCCATAATGTGCGCGGCTGAGCGGGTGCCTGTAACGTCCAAAGAGGCATATGCTTTGTAGAACTGGATCGGACCGAGGTGCGTTCGCTTTCACATCTCAAGCGAACCGTACCAGGGTTTGTTTGGAAGCGAACCGAGACCAGCTGTTCAGGGAGGTCTCGTCGGCTGATTTGGTTCACATCGAAGTGAGGTGGTTGCATTCACACCAACGCAAACGTACCGAACCAAGGGATCAAACTCGTTTAGTGGGCACTAAATGCTGTTGGTGTGAAAGCACGAATAAACTGCAGAAACAGAAGTATCGTCATGTAATCCATTGATTTCAACAATGTAACTGTATTCTAAATACCAACTATTTAAATTGTAACTGTATTATATTTTATTATTATGTGTATGATATATGTGTATGGTTGAGAATGGAGAAAATTAATGAGAGAATTTTTTTTAACGAACAATAGAATGAAGGAAAGAAAGAAAGAAATGGAGAAAGAGAGAAAAAAGAAACAAAGATATAATAGAATAGACAACATTTCCTACAGGTTCATCATTCATAAAAGTTCTCTCAGATTAATGGAAAATGAAAAAATAATGGGACTAATGCAAACCTTTATGTTTCTTATATTGGCCTGTGATAACTTTTTCCTAGCTTTAGATTGATAATACACTCATCTTAACTAATCCACATTAGCCAATTTGAATATCAAACATACTTGAATAAACAAACGTTTCTCATAAATGTAAGTGTTGACCACATTGGAGTTATTAATTAAGTGCATTAATGAACTAGAAAATGCTTTTCCTGCAGAAAAGTTGAAAATATGTCTTAATAAAGACACATAGTTTGTTAAGAAATGTTGAATGGCTTAAATGTTGTAAAGATTTGTGGGATACAAGTAAAATGAAGAATTAAACAAATAGCCAAAATGATAGTTTGAATACATTTAAGTTAAAATATGCAATAGCTAAGCTGTTAAAACTGATAACGTTTGAAATAGTTGAATCAAGGCACACTGTAAAAAATAAAAAGTTGGGCAAACTCAAAATTGCAAGGCAACTTACTGCAATCAATTTTTGAGTTTTGAGCCCATCAAAAACGTGATTTTCTTCTTTAGACAAACTTGAAAGTTAGAGTTATACCAACTAAGATTTTTATATTTTACAAACTCAAAAAAATAAGTCAGGGGTGTAAACTTAATATTTCAAATTAAGGTTAATATTATTAAAAAAAAAACATTTCAAAGAATGCAAAACGAGTTTTAAGTTCACTTTATTAAAATTAATAATTTGAAACTTCAATTTTACATTTCTGAATGCCAGACAGCAATAGAACAAGCAACATGTAGCTAGTTCAGCAGCAGAGAATCGCTGTCTAAATGCAGCAAACCAAAGAGCAGAAAAAGTTTGACATTATGGTCAAACTTGTTCTGCACGAGACGGGAGCACAGGTTAAACGGTGACGCAACTCTCGTGCCTCATACATCATCACTCGTTCCCGAGAACTGCCATTATTTAACACACATCCGCAACTCTAAAATTTGGAGGACGCGTTTTGCTACGCTTCGACGCTTAATGGCGGCCGAAGCGTCGCGTCGCGTAGCCTTTTGGACGCGTAAGCGTAGCGATGCGTCGACTATGTAAGGGCCCTTAAGGCCGATTTATGCTCAGTTACGTAAGCGTAAGCGCAAGCGCAAGAGGCCCTTGCGCGCCCTTGCGCACCCCTTGCGCGACTTCTCACGTCTTGCGTGCGTCGGGCGATTTTTCTAGACTTGCGTCATTTTTTACGTAAGCTTTTACGCGAGCCGCGCAGCCTGCAAGGCTGTGATTGGTCTGCTGGTCTGGTTACTACTTCCTGTCTGGAGTATCACATTTCCTGTTTTCATACCGCCATTTTTAAAAGCCAGAAGGCAAGGACGACCCGGCAGGCTCATATACAAAAGCATTAACGTGAAGTGAAGTTAACTTTGCTGCCAACACATTATGTCGTTTTAAAATGTAGAGAGATATGCACATTTATACAACCCCAATGATCAACAACTTCATCACCCCTGTTCCTCTCTCTGTTGCCATCATTCACTGTGTATGGGGAGAACACGATCTGGCACATAAACAAACCAACGACTCCCACAGACAAAGACGTCATTCTCGAGGTCGTCTTCAACAAAAAACTTTACTCCACATATTACTCCACCTACTGTTCTGGCGGTAAATTGCTTGGCAACACGCGCAACACGCGCAACCTTGAAGGGAGCATGAATTGCTTTGAGTAAATTTTGCGCAACAACGTAACACCAACGCTGAAGCATGCAGCCGCCTTAAGCGTCGAAGCGTAGCAAAACGCGTCCTCCAAATCTTTGATACGCAACGCGCCGATCCATGCAATACCATGCGTTGTCGGTGGGGGCAATACTGCAAATATTGTACATTATCTTCCACTATAGGTTATATTTACAGAAGAAGAACATATGAGAGGATGCGGGAACGTGATAAGAATGACATTCACGTCTCTTTTACTAATTACCTGTGCCTATTTATGCGAACCCTTCCACAGGGGCAAAGTGCTATTTTGATGCGCTACATCAAACAGCTGATGCAGGATTGTGAGCCATTTTAATGATCTTCTTGTCAGCCGATATTCGTTCTATTACTGGCCTTATTTGTTTTAGTGTTAGCATATTTGAATCGATTACGTAATGTTTTGTGTTCACGTTCTATGTGAAACATAAGTGTTCATGTTCTGTGTGAAACATAAGTTCAGTAGCCTCTTTGAGTGAATGAAATTTGAAAGCGTGAGTGTGTAGTGAATGAAAAATGTGTGCGTGTACGGTGGGACTATTTTCTGTATTTGATCAATAAACCCTTTTTCTCTAATAATGTTGCCTACCATATAATTTCTGTGGACATTATGCGCTATATCTTTGGCTATTGTCCTACACTTAAATAATTCATTCATCTGTCAAGGCAATAGCTCGTTGTATAAACATTTTATATGGATATGAATTAATGTTTAGTTTGACGTAAACCAAATTAGGTAACTTGTGTAACATGATAACTAATGAATCAAAAGTCATGTTTCCAAGTGACCAATGTATATACATTTATTGGTCAGTGCGCATACCCAATCGTAGCACATTGTACTGGTGGGGAAACACGCCAGCATCTGACAATAATAATCTGCCAGCTGCTCCCTCACAAGGGCCGGTTTTGGTGACAGTCGGGAAGATATCGGATGACTCGCGAAAGGAGATCATCAAACTTTGGCGCCGACATCCGAAAATACTGGAAATGCCTCTCCTCGTCCATGCTTCGCATTGGAAGCACCAGAGAAACAAATTCCCCATCCTGATCTCGTGTGGTATTTAAAGGGCGCACATACCATTACCACCGCCTATCTCTGCGCTTCATCACTCTTCTTCCGTAGCCACTATGATCGGAACGTCACCTGGAACGTCACCCGCGACAACACCGGTGACTCTGCTGCCACCCATGGCGTGAGTGGTGTATTGCATGTCATGCATTGCCCGCGACGTTCGCGTATGCTGTGTAGACTATGAAAGGAAGCGCGTCGCTCGCGTCACTCGCGTCGTTTACGCGCGTTGCTCGCGTCGACTATGTAACGGCCCTTATGGCGGCTGCATGCTTCAGCGTTGGTGTTACGTTGTTGCGCAAAATTTACTCAAAGCAATTCATGCTCCCTTTTAGGTTGCGCGTGTTGCGCGTGTTGCCAAGCAATTTACCGCCAGAACAGTAGGTGGAGTAATATGTGGAGTAAAGTTTTTCGTTGAAGACGACCTCGAGAATGACGTCTTTGTCTGTGGGAGTCGTTGGTTTGTTTATGTGCCAGATCGTGTTCTCCCCATACACAGTGAATGATGGCAACAGACAGAGGAACAGGGGTGATGAAGTTGTTGATCATTGGGGTTGTATAAATGTGCATATCTCTCTACATTTTAAAACGACATAATGTGTTGGCAGCAAAGTTAACTTCACTTCACGTTAATGCTTTTGTATATGAGCCTGCCGGGTCGTCCTTGCCTTCTGGCTTTTAAAAATGGCGGTATGAAAACAGGAAATGTGATACTCCAGACAGGAAGTAGTAACCAGACCAGCAGACCAATCACAGCCTTGCAGGCTGCGCGGCTCGCGTAAAAGCTTACGTAAAAAATGACGCAAGTCTAGAAAAATCGCCCGACGCACGCAAGACGTGAGAAGTCGCGCAAGGGGTGCGCAAGGGCGCGCAAGGGCCTCTTGCGCTTGCGCTTACGCTTACGTAACTGAGCATAAATCGGCCTTTAATGGCGGCCGAAGCGTCGGGTAGCCTTTTGGACGCGTAAGCGTAGCGATGCGTCGACTATGTAAGGGCCCTAAGATTTCTAAACGTCATTTGCGTCAGTAAATGCGCCAGGTATTTGTGTGACGCAGACAGATGCGCCAACATCATGTAAACAAACCGGGCACTCACGACGAAAGCTGGAGGTTGTATTGATGTTGAATGTTACATTTCCTTGTTTAATTCATTTTGAATGTTAAATATTCTATGTTAAATCCCAAATAAATTGTTGACATTTCTAAACGAAAGCCGGAGACTCCATCATTAAATGTATTAGTTTTCGCGGTTATTCAGCTTCTTCTTCTCCTCCGGGAAAACATGACCGCATTGCATTGTGGTATACGGGAGTAACATGTAGAAACCTACAAAATGGCGTGCACCCTATTTAGTGCACTACATCCATGATAGGGAACGATTTCGAACACAGTCTGACTTAAACCCGTGTGTCTTGCTAACAAAGAGACTACAGTGAGCCCAACTCTTGACCCAAAACTCAACTGGTTGGACTAAATTGCATTGCACAGTTGTACATGAATACTTAATGTTTTATATTCATTTTACTCAGAAATCATAATGAGACCAACAATTTTGAGTTTTCGTTTTTACAGTGCAGTGTTACAGTCAAGTGTGTGTGTGTGTGTGTGTGTGTGTGTGTGTGTGTGTGTGTGTGTGTGTGTGTGTGTGTGTGTGTGTGTGTGTGTGTGTGTGAATGCGTGTGTGTGTGTGTGTGTGTGTGTGTGTGTGTGTGTGTGTGTGTGTGTGTGTGTGTGATCACTTGTAGTAACCAGGAAACTTATTATTCACGTCATTCTTTCACATCTAGTTAATCGAGATAAGCTCACAAAATGATAAGGCTTGTACCATTGGACTCTTTGGGGAAGCAACTAGCCTCTAGCCATATAAACAGGGGTCCCCACAGACAAACGGCCGAGATATAAGAATCATATTTCCAATTGATTAATCATTTTACCGCCACTGTAACAAGAAATACAGAAACCGTTCTAGGTTAAATTAGTCGTTCTCTGCAAGCTCCGAAATTGTTAGCTTTTGTGATAGCCACAAGCGTGGCTATCACAAAACATGTGATCCGCCTTAGCCCAAGCTAGGTCTTCTGTTGAGGCTAGAGACATTTCAAGATCAGATACGATTTGTTAAATGTTTCTACTGTAAAAATATCTTAAAAAGAAAAAACATTTAAGCTAATATGAACATTTAAAAGTGGAATTGAGTCTCTTGGTGAAGAATTGTCGAAGGAGTAGGTCCCAAAAGTTTGTAGAGGTGAAAGAAAGAAAGAAAGAAAGAAAGAAAGAAAGAAAGAAAGAAAGAAAGGAAGGAAGGAAGGAAGGAAGGAAGGAAGGAAGGAAGTCAGAAAAAAGAAACAAAGAATAAAGCCTAAGAAGAACAATAGTTGAGCACTGTGTGCACCAATCACCTGAATAAAACATTATATCAAACCACCAGCTCTTGATTGGCCCTAGCTGCTTCTGCTCAGTGTATTTGTTACTTGTCTGGCTAGCTCGCTAACTAGCTGTTTTGGGATGAGTTTATAGCAAGTATTGCAAGCAATTATAGCAAATTTAGTACTATAATGCAATTATAGTTATTAAAGTACTATTTGTGTGTCTGTCTGTTTGTCGGAGAGAAAGAGAGAGAGGGAGAGAGAGAGAGAGAGAGAGGGAGAGAGACAGAGAGAAAGAAGGAGACAGAAAGGGACAGTGAAAGAGAGATAGAGAGACAGAGAGAGAGACAGAGACAGACAGACAGCTGGAAAGAGGTAGATAAAACAGTGAAGTGAAGAGGACGGGAGAGGGAGATGAACCGGGAGGAACAGAAACTTCATGGCAAGTTTGACACCTGGAGGAATTAGTGATTCTGAGCGAAGCAGTTTCAACGGAGCGTTTACGGAGAGGAGACAGACCGAGAGACTGGGACATGAACAAGGACAGAAGGACAGAGTTGGAGAAGTGAGGCAGCAACGGGAGATGGATGCTGGATGCTGTAATGCCTGGTCAGAATACAGGGTTGGGATCACTTTGCTGAACCAGAAATAAACAGGGAAGCTCTATTAATCACCCTCTCTCTTTAATTCTCTCTCTACCTCTCTCCGTCTCAATCTTGCTCGGTCTGATTCACCCCCCGTCGTTGCTTACCACATCTAATCCCTGGTGGATTCCTTCCTAACCCACTTCGCCTTATGCCTTCCAGACTCTTTGCTCCCAATAACAGCAAAATAAACAAAGACATGAAGAGACAAGTGCTCACAGACAGAGACACACCGAGGGAAAGCTGGAGTCTCACTCTGCTCTGCTCCTCTCTGTTGTTAAAGGACTTAGCGAACGACAAACAGAAACATTAATTCAACCTTATGATTGCCTCAAGTAGCAATGACTAGTTATTGTTTAAAGAAAATGTATGTTGAATGAAAGAAAAAAGTATTAATTTCATCAAAATAATTGCTGATTGAATGACTGAATGAAATAATGAACTTGAAAGCAAATTCATCAACATTAAAACAGGATTTAAATCACATAGATACCTTCAAGCATTCTCTCCAGTCAACCCGTTTAGAGGCCGAATCCGTTCTGACTGCCGACACTTGATATGCAGCATATTGTGACCTTGACTTCTACCAAACACCAATCAACATGAGGGCCAGGTTCCCCTAAAACACCCTGAGCATTAACGACTGCAGTACCTCCAGTAGCCATAGCCCTAGTCACCGTTACTGCAGTACCTTCAGTAGCCATAGCCCTAGTCACCGTTACTGCAGTACTTTCAGTCATAGCTCTAGTCACGTTACTGTAGTACCTTCAGTCATAGCCCTAGTCACCATGACTGTAATACCTTCAGTCATAGCCCTAGTCACGTTACTGTAGTACCTTCAGTCATAGCCCTAGTCACCGTTACTGTAGTACCTTCAGTCATAGCCCTACTCACCATTACTGCAGTATCTTCAGTCATAGCCCTAGTCACGTTACTGCGGTATCTTCAGTCATAGCCCTAGTCACCATTACTGCAGTACCTTCAGTCATAGCCCTAGTCACCGTTACTGCAGTACCTTCAGTCATAGCCCTAGTCACTGTTACTGTAGTACCTTCAGTCATAGTCCTTATTCTGACCGTGAATCAGATATTGATTACAGTTTTTGCCCATTGCTTCAACACTATAAAGACATGCTTAGACCAAAGTAACACAACTATTCTAAATACAAAACACATTAGCTCCTGCACACTACACACTATTTCATACATTAGACACTTAATTCAAAAATGACATCTTATTGTACCATTGGGAAAACACATCTATTCAAAATCCTAAACACATTGGTTAATTGAAAATACTTACAGACACATCTGAAAACATTTTCTTCCAAAACTGAACACTAAACAGCAAGCTACAAAAAGGCCTCAGATAAGCCATTTTGAGAACTTTGCAAGCATGTATGCAGGAAGAGCAAGAGGCAGAGGTAGAGGAGGAAGAGGAGGACAGAGATATAGAGGAGGACGTGGTGGAAGAGGCCGTGAACGGAACATTATTTCCGATGACATAAGAGCAACTTTGGTGGACCATGTCATAAACCATGGTCTGACTATGAGGGAAGCTGGGCAGAGAGTCCACCCTAATCTTACAATCTATACATGCTTAAATGTGGTCGATAGGTTTTACATGTTTTAATGTGGTCGATAGTGTTTAAATGTGGTCGATAGTGTTTGAATGTGGTCGATAGTGTTTGAATGTGGTCGATAGTGTTTAAATGTGGTCGATAGTGTTTGAATGTGGTCAATAGTGTTTAATTATGGTCGATAGTGTTTAAATGTGGTCGATAGTGTTTGAATGTGGTCGATAGTGTTTAAATGTGGTCGATAGTGTTTGAATATGGTCGATAGTGTTTAAATGTGGTCTATAGTGTTTAAATGTGGTCGATAGGGTTTAAATGTGGTCGATAGGGTTTAAATGTGGTCGATAGGGTTTACATGTGGTCCATAGCGTTAAATGTTCTTTTCCCTCTCTCTCCACCTCATCCCTCACTCTCCACCTCAAGCTGGTTTGTGGTGAGCGTTCTGGCGCCGATTGGCTGCCGTGCATCACCCAAATGGGTGCTACATACTGGTGGTGGTTAGTGAGGTCCCCCCCCCCCCCCCCTTCAATGTAGGCGTCTTTGAGTGTCTAGAAAAGCGCTAAATAAATTCAATGAATTATTATTATTATTATTATTATTAATCTAAGCCGTTGCACAGTTTCATCCATAATAAGGACACTCCGTCTGGAAAACAGGTATGTCTTCAACTCTCAACTTTCTACTCTGCTCAGACTGTATCTAGAGCAGGGGTCTCAAACTCGGCCGAGTGTGAAGCGGCTGGGATGAGGATCAGCACCCCTAAATCTGAGGCCATGACTCTTAGCAGGAAACCGGTGGATTGCTTACTCCGGGTAGGAAATGAGTCCTTAGCCCAAGTGAAGGAGTTCAAGTACCTCGGGGTCTTGTTCGCGAGTGAGGGTACTATGGAGCGTGAGATTGGCCGGAGAATCGACGGTATTGCGTTCGCTTTACCGCACCGTTGTTACGAAAAGAGAGCTGAGCCGCAAGGCAAAGCTCTCGATCTACCGGTCGATATTCGTTCCTATCCTCACCTATGGTCATGAGGGTTGGGTGATGACCGAAAGGACGAGATCGCGGGTACAAGCGGCCGAGATGAGTTTTCTCACAAGGGTGGCTGGCGTCTCCCTTAGGGATAGGGTGAGAAGCTCAGCCATCCGTGAGGAACTCTGATTAGAGCCGCTGCTCCGTTACTTAGAAAGGAGTCAGCCGAGGTGGTTCGGGCATCTGGCAAGGATGCCCACTGGGCGCCTCCCTTGGGAGGTGTTTCAGGCACGTCCAGTGGGGAGGAGACCTCGGGGAAGACCCAGGACTAGGTGGAGAGATTATATCTCAACACTGGCCTGGGAACGCCTCGGGATCCCCCCGTCAGAGCTGGTCAATGTGGCCCGGGAAAGGGAAGTCTGGGGCCCCCTGCTTGAGCTGCTCCCCCCGCGACCCGACCCCGGATAAGCG
>NC_044070.1:981783-986783 GCF_902167405.1 Gadus morhua
AACCATTCAGACGAATGGAAACCAGTGTGCTGGTCCCTGAGATCCAGCCAGGGGCTGGAGCTAATTGGTCCTGGAGGAGGACTGCTAACCTGCCACCGCTTCCTTTGTAAAAACAAGGGCCAGAGACAGCTGTATGTTTGTACACTTATGGGCCCTTCTTTCATTTCTCAGTTTCTTCAGTACAGAAAGCCTTTCTCCGTGTGACAAGTGTCTCGCAGGGAAACAAATGGCTACTGAAAATGCCAAGGTGCTACTAAACATAATGGAGCCTCACGCTTTGTCCTTCTGCTCAGATTTGGCCCTGCATCTCCTTCACCAAGGAGCAGAGAAGGAGGTGAGAGAGAGAGAGAGAGAGAGAGAGAGAGAGAGAGAGAGAGAGAGAGAGAGAGAGAGAGAGAGAGAGAGAGAGAGAGAGAGAGAGAGAGAGGCATACAGAGCGAGAGAGAGAGAAAGAGAGAGAGAGAGAGAGAGAGAGAGAGAGAGAGAGAGAGGGAGAGGCAGACAGACAGACAGGCAGAAAGACAGAGAGAGATACAGAGAGAGAGAGGGAGAGACATAGAGGAAGAGAGAGAGAGAGAACGAGAGAGAGAGAGAGAGAGAGAGAGAGAGAGAGAGAGAGAGAGAGAGAGAGGCAGACAGGGAGAGAGAGGCAGACAGGGAGAGAGAGAGAGAGAGAGAGAGAGAGAGAGAGAGAGAGAGAGAGAGAGAGAGAGAGAGAGAGATAGAGAGAGAGAAAGGATGACGAGAGAGAGAGAGAAAGAGAGGGGGGAGAGAGGGAGAGAAAGAGAGGGGGGGTGAGAGGGAGAGACATAGAGGGAGAGACAGAGAGAGAGAGGGAGACAGACAGAGAGGCAGAAAGAGAGAAAAGGAGAGGGAGAGAGAGAGAGACAGGGAGAGAGAGAGAGGGACAGAGAGATAGGGGGAGAGAGAAAGAGAAAGACAGAGAGAGAGAAATAGAGCAAGGGAGAGAGAGACAGAGAGAAAGAGAGAGCGATAAAGAGAGGGGGAAAGGGAACAGTACACTGACTCATAGCAAAGAGAAAGAGAGATGGTGAGGGAGAGAATAGAAGAGGAGGTGAAGAAAGGCTGCAGTGTTCTTTCTCCTTTAATAAGAGGGAGACGATAAACTAATCAACACATTTCTCCGAGAAAATAAGGGAAAGAGGGAAAGAGAGAGCAAAGGCGAGAGAGCGATTACAAAATAAAGAAGAGAGGAAGTAAATTAATCATTAAGAGGAGATAAGAGGAAACAAGGAGGGGGAAGAGAAGAAGATGAAGAAGGGCGCTAGAAGGAGGAGGCAGAGGGGGAGAAAGAGGGGAGAGAGAAGAGTAGTGTTTGTAAAAGGAAAGATGCCATACAAATACAAAAAATACAAAATTTTCTTTATTTGAGGAAATATCAAACAAGAATCTTAACTTTGATCGTTTTGAGCTTTCCTTCATTGACCATACACCTGTCTTTCTACAGTGCAGTAGAATCAGTGTGTTGACTAGTGACCTGGTGCTTTAGTCCCAGCTGACAGAGGAAGGCTTTACTTGGGCGAACTAAACACAGGATCATCAACACCTTACATGCTTCTCCGTTTTGGGTAAAATGTGCTTTCATATCAAAATGCACCGCTGTGATGCTGAATAAGTACTTTGACACTCTATCCCAAAATACTTTTAAAAGTATTCTCTATAATATGATTACAATAAAGTCTATTGATCGGAATGTTTTCTTCATACTTTATTTCCCCTGCGTTAGAGGGAGAGAGCATGTTGGTTGGCTACTAAGAGCTCTGTGTTATACTGAGCTATGTGTTATATAGGGATGGGCAAAAAGATTATTTTCCAGAAATCAGTTCTTTCAGTTCCATTCACCATCACGATTCGTTCGTTTGATTCATTCGTTTGATACGTTAGTTAAGTCAGACGGTCTGTTACGTCATTTGACAGGCAATCGGAAATTATGGAATTGTCATGGTCCGCTCCAGATTTTCTCCCGTTCACCTGCCTGCCACGCTGATCTCACCTCATTGGTGAGAAAACGATCATTTCTAAAAACTCCGGCCAAAGTGGAGATTTCTGAAAACGCTGGTTATGTGTTGTCGTGTCAACGGGGAGAAACAGGGTTTTAGGTTCTGAAGCGTCACATTATGCGCCAGGAAATGCTTAACGTCATATGAGCGCCCTATGTTTACAGTTTGTTTGTTACAGGAAGACGCTCGTGTTATTCGTTGTTGTTGATTCTGAGGATTCTGATTGGCTTGCATGGCTTTATCCTTCTCCCTACTAGAGTTTAGATTCTCTGCCCGAGCCCGGGCCTTTGATCGACGATTATTTTATTAATTTTTATCATTGGTTTATTGGCCTAATCTGAGGAGAAATCTATGCCATAAACAGAAATATTATAGGCCTTTATTACACGGGTCTTCTCAATGCCGTGGAACGCTCCGTTCACTTGCATGGGTAGTAGTCCGGTGACTTGTCAAGCCCAGCGTCTTCCGTTGCTAAGCGACGTCACCGTCTTTGCGGACAAATTATTTCTCTGCTGATCAACACTGAGAATGCTGGTAACGAATAAATTGTAAAAAGACACACCATGTGAAGTTATTTTTTCGTTTTGGCAAGTAGCCGTGTGATAAGCGGGATAATGTATAGAACGTCACCGGTCATTGTCGAAAATAAGCCCCTTCAGGGCGAAGCAAGACACCTTCGCTGCGCGTCGGTCGGTGTACTGTTCGCCCTGTCGGGGCTTATTTTCCCGATAATGACCGGCGTTCTATACATTATCCCTTACATAATCAAAATCAAACTTGATTTGCTGGGCCCGATCTAAGCTCTACTACACACTACACCATACGTTTGGCATAGTTATAATGGCGCTCAACGGCGTATTTATGCGTTTTGATGTAAACGACAACTTTTTTGAAAACGATGCTGTGCGCACAATGTTATTTTTGAAAACGGAGGGGGGGGGATATTCGTTTCTATAAATACCCTGCTACGTATAAACGTGGCCTCAGTCTCTGCCAGATCGTCTCTCGTTACTCACAGAGCTTTCCCGCAACTCAGAACTGTTCCTCCAACACTGATCCTGCCTGTTCCCGAACCCTGACCACCCACCTGTTGTCGAGTCCCTGCCGGCCTGTCTGCTCCCCTGTTTACGTTTCCTCGCCTGCCTGTCTGCCCTCCTGATACCTTCCCCTCGCGTGCCCGACTACCCGCCCACCAACGGTACCCCCAGTCTACCTGATTGCCTGCCGGTCCCCGAACCCTTGCCTGTCCCCGTTTATTCTGCCTGCCTAATCCAGATCATCTGTGCAATCAATAAACCTTTGGACTGCCCTGTCACCATTGTCAGTCTGTGCATTTGGGTTCTGCCTATCCCCCCCGTTACAGGCATAAATGTTAATCAACATGCATGTTGCCTACTACTTTCTAATGTTCTGGCGAAATTACCCAGGCTAAGTGTAAATATTAAGCAAATATATATAAAGCGCATACATGCCTTTTTTATCATAAATATCCTTAATACATAATGGGGTGCAGTAAGAATTAAATGGCGTCTTCCAAGTTTTGCTAATAAGCAGTGAAGCACGTAAGTAGGCAGCAGCAGCACCATTGTGCGAATTCCCTACCAGACCAGATGAGAACGTAATGGAAGGTAAAAACAATACTTTATTAAAGCATGCAATTGTGATGTAGAACAACCGAAAAATAAAACATAAAGTGCTTGCATGATATTGAAGGCTACAGCGGTCGTTAGTTAACTTGTGTGGTGGTGCCTTATTTGTTTACCCATAGGCCATGGCAACGCGATTGCTACCTGCTGTAGTACTCTAATTGGCTGAATCGTTGGGAACGTTTTAGACTTAATCAATGTGAGGTTGCGGGGAGCCGAAGCTCTTTTCGCTTGTATATTTTATTTACTTAACCATATTTTTGTTATATGTTTAAAGAATAATTAAACAAAGAATAAGTTCACTTGATTTGGGAATCAGTTCTTGTCGTTCACCTTCGGAATTCGTTTTTTTTTTTTTCTGTGTCTTAGAAGCTCAGTATTATAATAGCAGCTCTATTCTGTATAAGTGCTGAAATCTCTGAGCGTTAGGCGGTGTTGCCGTAGTTGCATTGGGACCCACAGGAACCTCCTCCACCACCTCCCTGGGTCTGCACCTCTCTTGGGACGGGGACGGGGGGATGTCTGGCTCATCACAGGCTTAAGGCCTTGAAACAAAGATCGACTCTCACACTCTCCTCTCTCCCTCTTCCTCTCCGTCTACCCATTGTTTTCATGTTGTAAATTGAGTCCAGTGCATGAACAGTGTTTCAAAGTTTCCCCTCATTTCCTTGATCATTTGTTTCAGTCTATTTGAAAGATATAACACAAACAGGCATACACAGACACACCCCCCCCCCCCCACACACACACACACACACACACACACACACACACACACACACACACACACACACACACACACACACACACACACACACACAAACACTCCTTGGCCCAAATTGCACATGATCTATCTCACTTGCCAGCTCCATATTTCTCTAATGTAAACACCTGTGTGCGTGTGCGTGTGTGTGTGTGTGTGTGTGTGTGTGTGTGTGTGTGTGTGTGTGTGTGTGTGTGTGTGTGTGTGTGTGTGTGTTTGCATGCATGTGTGAGTGTACATGTATTTGCATGTATATGCTTGGGTGTGGGTCTGCTGTATATTCCAAAGACTTTGTGATGATTGAGAAGCTGACAGATCCACCAGAGTGTAACCCTGGTAACTTCTATGAGATAATCTTCCAGAATTGTAACACACACAAACACACACACACACACACACACACACACACACACACACACACACACACACACACACACACACACACACACACACACACACACACACACACATTTAAAGAAACTCATCACAAAAGAACACAAAAGAACAAAACATGACCACAAACAAAAGGATTGTCTACGTACTCATCATGAACACAAACCCTAACAACCA
>NC_044070.1:1591783-1873969 GCF_902167405.1 Gadus morhua
ATTAATTTTAAAAATTGTGTTTTTTTTATATAGTTTTATAAAGCCTATTCACTTTTTGTGGCATCAGTTTGTCCTCTTATGTTTATGAAATGATATTGTTGTTATAATGGCAGCTACTTCCAAAAGGGGAAATGTTTGAATGTTTTCATTTCATTGGTTTAAAGGACCACTGAGGCCATGTAAACGGCACTGATTATCCTCATTTTGTTATTTTAAGTTTTATAGATCCTTAGCACTTCTTGTCAGTGTATCCAGTAATAGTCGTTTCAATAAATACAGCTATGTATGAATTGAGTTGCTTTGAGTTATCAATTGAACACACTATCCAGATCATACACAGCCAGTCAGCCACTGGTAATGGCTTAATTTTTTTTTAACAGTGTTCAGTGAAAATTCGCAATGCATCGCAATAATTCAAGTATCGCGATGCATTGTGATAGAATCGCATCGTGGCATGTGAATCGTGATACGAATCGAATCGTGACTTCTTTGGCAATACCCACCCCTAATTCTCACCAGGTCATGCAATGCAACAAGCACAATATACTCTCTACTCTCTCTTCCACTCTCTCCTCCACCCTCTCTCCTCCCCTCTCTCTCTTCTACTCTCTCCTCAACTCTTTACTCCACCCTCTCTCCACCCTCTCTCCTCCACTCTCTCTCCTCCACCCTCTCTCCTCCACTCTCTCTCCTCCACTCTCTCCTCCACCCTCTCTCCTCCACTCTCTCTCCTCTACCCTCTCTCCTCCACCCTCTCTCCTCCACCCTCTCTCCTCCACCAGGTTCAGGCGGAGGTGAAGAGGAAGTGGCGGCGGTGGTTGCTGCAGCGCTACATGGGTTCAGACTCCACCAAGTACCAACAGCCGTCCAGCAACGGGAACACCTTCAGCACCCAGATCTCCATGCTGACCAAGTGCAGCCCCGTGACCCGCCGGGTCTCCTCCTCCGGCCCTGAGGACTCCTCCGTCATCTGACCTCCATCGCCATGGAGACGTGTCAACGTGTGTGTATATATCCCCGACCACAAGGACTGCTCCGTCATCTGACCTATGTGTATATAGATGATGACCTATGTACCTGTGTGTGCATATAGGTCAGGACCTATGTACCTGTGTGTATATAGGTCAGGACCTATGTACCTGTGTGTATATATGTCAGGACCTATGTACCTGAGTGTGTATAGGTCAGGACCTATGTACCTGTGTGTATATAGGTCAGGACCTATGTACCTGTGTGTATATAGGTCAGGACCTATGTACCTGTGTGTATATAGGTCAGGACCTATGTACCTGTGTGTATATAGGTCAGGACCTATGTACCTGAGTGTATATAGGTCAGGACCTATGTACCTGAGTGTATATAGGTCAGGACCTATGTACCTGTGTGTATATAGGTCAGGACCTATGTACCTGTGTGTATAGTCCCTAGGTCAGGACCTATATACCTGTGTGTGTATAGGTCAGGATCTATGTGTGTATATAGTCCCCAGGTCATGGGTGAAGATGGAGTGAAGTGTGTTTGATTACTTAAAAAAAAGAAAAAAATAATAACTGATTGAAATAATGTAAACACGCAAAGGCACACTAAGACAAAAGGATACACACTTATTGGACTTTTGGAAGCTGTGAATCGATTCAGAATCATAGAAGCTAAGAATCCCAATTCATACGTGAATGTTTTTTTTCTACACTCAAACGACAAGCTTTCAACACATTAGCTCTCCTGTATTATATCCATGCCATACATGGAAGCTTTCAGACACAGGGAGGAGAGGAAAATAAATACACATTTGCGCACGAGCAGACAAAATGAGAAAATTAGGTTATGCATGTAAAATCGCTGATTATAAATATTCCATTTTCACAAGCAGCTCATCACACTTACTCACAAAAAAAGAGAAATATCAATGCATTTATTAACCAGCAACAGCTGATCCTCTTGTGTTTCCACCAGCGATGACAACTTACAGTGAACGTAGGAGGACAGGGAACGTGACAGAGGCATCCCCTCGCAGCCCAAGCCCTCTGTCAAGGGCGGTGGATGATTCGTGTTACAACGGCTAACCGCTTGATTTCCCATTGATTCCCTAAGCTTCCCTGTCAGTGAGCAACAGGAGATGTAACTTATTAGATGAGCTTTGGCTGGGAATCCAAGTGTGAAATGCAGGGAAAATAAAGAAAATCTGCTGGCGCTGCATTTTTATTTAATTATGAACTGATTGAAGAAATCACTTAAGAGGTTGACCCCTATGCTGCCTGATCCCCTACACAAATGCCCCCCTCCGCCAAACATCTTACAGGGAATAACATAATCAATACTTAGGAATCAATACTACTGGAAATGTGTCAGCTAGAGAGTAAACGGGAGGGCAAACCGAGAAACAGAGAGAAAATTGAATTGGAATATTCAAGGGTGTTGATGATTGGGATGGTTGTTCACACAAACGTGTTGGCAATATCGTATTGCGTTAGTGGGATGACCAATCATTCGTTAGTGGTGGTCGGTTCTCATTGTTCATTTATTGAACGATCTTCTCTGTACTCGTCGTCCTCATCAGAGGCTGTCCTCCACCCCACAGCCTACCTCCAGCCTCCTCACCAACTCTGAGCCTTATCCTCATCAGAGGCTGTTCTCTAGCCTCGTCACCAGACCCTGGGCCTTCATCGTAACCTTTTCTCTCTCTTGTCAGGTTTGTTCTGTCTAACTTCTTCATTTCATTGTCTATGGGCACTCCAGAGTCTTTCAAAGGCATGTCTGTTAGAGTTACTTTTTTGACCTGGTTAAAGATACATTCGTAAATACTTCTTGTTTTTGGAATGTTTTTACATTTTCATTTTTTTGTGCTAAAATGAATTGAGCATTGCCATGAAAGAATGGTCAATAAGGTTTGTATGACAACGTTTCAACTCTATTTGATAGTCTCAACCACATCAGATAAACTGCCTTGGCACAATAATTCCGACCCATTAGATCTACAGGGACATGATGAAAAGCAGAACATTTCATGCAGAACATTCGTACTGCTCGTGTAAAGGGGCAATCGTAACCCTTCAATGGTTCCAGTCAGATCAGCCATTACACTGTGGAGCGAGGAGGGGGCCGAGAATGCTTCACAACACTTGACTCTCTCCATCAGTCATCAGTGGATTAATGGAGTCACACATGCGTGTGTGTGGAGACGGCTGCTCACGGTAGGCAGCCCTCCAGGAGCTAGCTAGCTAGCCGAGGTTCTGCGGCTCCGTCCGCAGCGGCTGTCAGAGTTTATGTTAAGCTAAGTCAATTGCGGAGAGCAAACCGCTTTCAGAATACTGTCACCAGTTTTCCACTTCACGAGGTTGGACTTGAAACTCAAGACGCAGACTGCATTGTGTGCTTTCTAAGAGAGAACGTCTGGCCTAAACTAGAGAGCTGCCATCTCAGTCCGCAGGGTTGAGTGTTGGCAGAGAAATAACTTGTTTATGTTTCCCCTCAAGCGATTAAACCCATATCAATGGCGTGGGAGAAACCATGTGGATTGGCTGGGAGGAAGGGGGGGGGGGGTCTATTAGAGGTTACTATGATGTGCAGAAGGTTCCTTTCAGCTTATGAGCCATGATTTGGTTTATTCTCCAGTTGATGTTCTCATGTAGCACTAGATCACATGTCCCAAGAGGGCCACTGAAGCCTAACACTCGAGTTTGTTTGTGAAGGAATGCTCTAATTTCTATGAAAAATTCTTTGAAAATGTTGAGAGCCATATGTTGTGCTATTGAAAATACCTCCTTCCATAGCTTCATACATGGTGGATGTTTTTTGAAAGTGGAGATATCTGAAGGATTGAGTTCCAAAGCTGTGTGAGACCCATGAACAGAAACAAACATACTCCTGGTAACATCTTGGTAAGAATGTCTGCTGTATATCATTCCTAAAAGTTGGATTATGAAATTTGGAGCTGTTCCACTATGACTGGTCGCAATGGCAACCGAGGAACAAACAAAGGTGCCTCAAACGATGATCCTGGTGATCCTCAGTTTGTGACAATGGACACAGTTACGGAATTACTGGACCAACAGAAGAACTTCTATGAGGATCTGCTGAAGAGGCAGGAGACTTCATTTCGTTTTTCTCAATTGATCATGGACTCAACAAGCAAAAGAGTTGACTCAGTTCTGAGTGAGCTACAAGAAATTAAGGTGAGCCTGAATTACTCTCAAATTGATATTGATAAGTTGATTGATTTAGTTCAACAGGTTATCGTTCGTATACTGTCCATGGTACTAGCAACCTGCTCTGGTGCTTCTTGCCTATGTATTCAGGCTAAAATGACTGGATTGTCTGATGCCTCATCATCCCAGCCAAAGAGTATTAATATTATTAGTAATGGCTATTTGCCAAATCGAAAAAATAACTTCACACAGTGTGTCTTTTGTGTATTTGTTATCATTCGTAGCGTTGATCAGCAGGGAAATAATAATAAGTCGTTGACGTCGCTTAGCAACCGAATATGAATGTAGTCTACAGCATTGGGAAGAGCAGTGTAATAAGTAAGGGATAATGTATAGAAGGCCGGTCATTATCGGGAAAATAAGCCCCGATAGGGCGAACAGGACACCGACGCGCAGTGAGGTTAATTGCTTCCCACTGAAGGGGCTTAAATTCGACCGGCGACGTTCTATACATTATCCCGCTTATTACACGGCTACGTGCCAAAACGAAAAAATGACTTCCACATGGTGTGGCTTGTTACCATCTATTTGTTACCAGCATTCGTAGTGTTGATCAGCAGAGAAATAGTCCGCCAAAGACGTTGACGTCGCTTAGCAACCGAAGACGCTGTGGTTGAAAAGTTACCGGACTACTTGAGGAGTGATACCAAAGACGTCATTATAGGAAAAAAGTCCTTTGTTTTCCTTGACAGCGGTCAATTTATATCTAGCATTCACCGCAAAGTTGTGAAGAGCCAATGCAAGTGAACGGAGCGTTCCACGGCATTGAGAAGACCCGTGTATTAATCCATAATAATTAAACTCGATTTTATTTTTATTTTATTTTTTTAAAAGTAGTGGGTACAAAATGATTCTTGACAAAATCTGGTGGGGACGCATCCCCGGCATAATCGACGCCTATGCCCATAGGCAGATTGCTGCATGGCATTCTTATTCAACTTATTCAAATTGTAGAGGTTGAAGCAGTCTGCATTTTGGTCACTTGCCATGACACTGTCATGTGTTTTAACAAAACACCATCAGTAACATTTAAATTTAGTTGATCTGGACGGCTTATTTTTGTCCGATTTTTTCAGTGTGTTTGTGCGACATGTATTGTTTGAAAGATCAGCCTTTGATTTTGTTTATTTTAATATGCCTTTCATCAACAGTGGTTTGGGGTTTTATAACTAAAATTAAGTTTGTGTTTATTGAATGGAAAAGGGAATAATCTATTACAAATGAAATGGTAAGAACCTGGTAATATCATGGAAACAAACAAGGTTTCCTTTTACAGTAGACTTTCAGTTTACTTACTGGGTAAATTGTCATGTTTTACTTAGTAACGTTGCAGAACACACATGGTACAAGTTTGTGTTGATTGAATGGAAAAGGGAATAATCTATTACAAATGATATAGTAAGAACCTGGTAGTACCATGGAAACAAACAAGGCTTCCTTTTACAGTACTGTTTCAGCTTACTTGCTGGGTGAATTATCATGTTTTACTTAGTAACGTTGCAGAACATACATGGTACAAGTTTGGGTTGATTGAATGGAAAAGGGAATAATCTATTACAAATGATATGGTAGGAACCTGGTAATAACATGGAAACAAACAAGGCTACCTTTAAAGTACAGTTTCAGCTTACTTACTGGGTAAATTGTCATGTTTTACATAGTAACGATGCAGAACATACATGGTACAAGTTTGTGTTTATTGAATGGAAAAGGGAATAATCTATTACAAATTATATGGTAAGAACCTGGTAATACCATGGAAACAAACAAGGCTTCATTTTACAGTACAGTTTCAGCTTACTTACTGGGTGAATTGTCATGTTTTACTTAGTAACGTTGCAGAACATACATGGTACAAGTTTGTGTTGATTGAATGGAAAAGGGAATAATCTATTACAAATTATATGGTAAGAACCTGGTAGTACCATGGAAACAAACAAGGTTTCCTTTTACAGTACAGTTTCAGCTTACTTACTGGGTAAATTGTCATGTTTTACTTTGTAACCTTGCAGAACATACAAGTTTGTGTTAATTGAATGGAAAAGCGAATAATCTATTACAAATTATATGTTAAGAACCTGGTAATACCATGGAAACAAACAAGGCTTCCTTTTACAGTACAGTTTCAGCTTACTTACTGGGTAAATTGTCATGATTTACTTAATAAAATTGCAGAACGTACATGGTACAAGATGCAGTTCACTGCATGGACAATGGAATGTATTTATTACAAATTATATGGTAAGAACCTGGAAATACCATGGAAACAGATGAGGCTTCCTTTTACAGTACAGTTTCAGTTTACTTACTTTGTTACCGTATTTTCCACACTATAAGGTGCACTGGTGTATAAGCCGCAGCAGCTAAATTGAATGAGGTATGCATGTATAAGCCGCACTGGACTATAAGCCACAGGTGTTTTAATGTTTAATTACCATTAGGGCTGGCCCAAATGCCATTTTTCAGGCTTCGAATACTCGTTGGTTTTTCCGAGCGAATATTCGAATACTCGTTCCAGAAAAACACACCATCCAAAACAACATTAATAATCCCTATATACTCCCTGGAACCGATTTTGACAGTATCTGTATATTTTATTGAAGATTTAATAGCTATTGAACGTTAATTACTAGGCCTAAGTAGGTTGAAGTTCCTTCGTTTTTCCCCGTGAAAGCGAACAGCTGTTGTTCCGTTCCAAATCAGCTGTCCTCTGCCATCTCAGCCTTTACGGGAGCTTTTCAATTCATCCTGGAACGTGAATCTTTTCAGGGAATTTGTGCAATAAATCCAGAACAAATACCGAATATTGATTGTCTTATGCGTCCATATTATTTCCATTATATTGACCAGGTATTCCAGAGACTCTCACGCTCTGCTGAAAGCCAGTCACAGTTGATTGGTGCGGCGCTGTACAGCGAACGTAAACAAACAACTAAGCTTAGCTAAGGTTAGCATTTCGCTAAGTATTACTTTTCCCCCCGAGATCCCACTAATGTTGTGTTATAAAGTAAAGGGAAACAAGATATCTATTCTCCCTCCACTGCGTACGTGAAAAAAAACAACGAAGCTCTGAATACTGATTTAAGCTTCGAATACTAATATTCCGAACGAGTATTCGAATATTCGAATAATTCGGGCCAGCCCTAATTACCATATGTAAGGGTTCGTGCACAGAGGGGATTGTCGGGAAAGAGATGGCTGTCTCGCTCTCGTAATGTTTGTCTTGCTCTCGTTCTGTCTCTCGTACCACTCTCGGTTCCACTTTCACTTTTGCGCGCTACCTGTCTCACTCTTTTCCGGCCTCCAGCTTTTCCTGCTGGAGCCCGCAGCTTAAAGGTGGGGGGGCGCGGACCGGTCATAGAGCCCATAGAGTTAAAGTTGGTGGACTGTAACCTGTAAAATCCATAGATTAAGGAGGTTCCCTAGTGGACGTTAGCTGTAAAAATCCATAGATTAGCCGCACTGTTATAAACTGCAGAATCGAAAAATGGGAAAAAAGCCGTGGCTTATAGTCCGAAAATTACGGTAATTGTCATGTTTTACTTAGTAACGTTGCAGAACGTACATGGTACAAGTTCTAGTTAACTGCATGGACTGGAATGTATCTATTACAAATTATATGGTAATGACGTGGTAACACCATGGAAACAAACGGCTTCGTACCCAGTACTTAAGAAGATGTACCATGACACTAGAGGAAAACTGTTCCTGCAGTATTTTTTACCAGGTAATTAATTCCATAGTTTCTAAGGTAAATCTAACCCTTTCTAAATGGGTGTAGCTTTGAATAATAACTGTAAGAAAAAGTAATTTATTGGAAAGTACTCTGGTAATTTCTAGATAGTGCATCATTAAGCTTGTGCTGTTACCAACCTAAACCTTGGATAACTACAAGTGTAACTTGAATTAATAGGTGTTTCGAAGAATTGGTTGCCTAAATTCCTAGGAAGTACACAATAATATCTGAGTTATTATCAACCTAAATCAGTTACAACTAGACGGTACTTAGTTGAGTTGATGGGTAATAGTGGAGGTCTTACTTAGCACTTCAGCTTTAATTCACTTCAGCTTTAAACCCTAACCCTAACTTCTGATACCAGAGGTAATTACCCAGTAATACACTCTGATTTACCATATATTTACCGGGTAATTCCTCTGTATTTACCTTCTTATTACCAGTGGTAATTACCCAATAATGCACTATGATTCACCATATATTTACCAGCTAAATACCTAGTAATTAGGGAACTGTAAAAGGAAGGGTTACCTATGGTTGTGTGGTCCAGCGCCGCTAAAAAACAAATAAAGAAACTCCAGCTGGCTCAAAATAGAGCTGCAAGGTTGGCTCTTCAATGTACTTTTAGAACGTATGTCATGAAGATGCACAACAGTCTTTCATGGTTGACCGTTGAAGCTAAAGTAACATCTAGTCTTGCAATGTTTACCCGAAATGCCGTTGTTGATAGGAAACCCATTTTTTTTTCAGAACAGCTTGTTCAGACAGGCTCAAGGCACAGTCATATGACTAGACTGGTAAGAAAAGGCTGTTTTGACCTCCCACAGCCAAAAACAAATCAACTGAACAAGCAAGTAATTTACAGAGCCGTCAGTCACAGGAATTCCTTACTCATTAGCATAAGAAGCATCAACGGTAAATATAGTCGTAAAAAATTCACTAAAACAGATGCTGAGGGAATCTACACCACAGGAATAACTCTCTATGCTTGATGTATTTGTAAACTCTTTTTTTTGATTGAGAGGATAATGATGCTTGTACAATGTATTGAAGTGTTGTATATACAGTTTTTCTAACTTTTGTGATATTGATAGGTTCTTGTACTGTATGTAAGTTTATATGTCTGTGTGTTGTTTATTGTTTTATGTGGACCCCAGGAAGATTAGCGACCACAGCTGTGGAAGCTAATGGGGATCTGAATGAACGTAAAAAATAAAAATAATATGTAATTGTGAGTCAGTGGAAGTAGGACTTCAGTATCACATTGATGGAAGTATGCATGAATATTGATACCAGCTGCATCGGGACATGAAAAACATCACGCCTAAAATAAAATGTTGGAAGAACACAGTAACAAGTTGTTTGAATTATTTTACGATTTATAGTACTTGACTGTTATTGGAGGGGTCTGTTTTGGATATGGGTGTGATATAGTTTCATGCCGAGAGATATTGTTCCAAACTACGTTAACTAATGTTAATGTCTGTGTGAGTAGTAGTTGTACATTGAACTGGATATTTTGTGTGTATATTCAGAGCTGATTCTTATGGTTGCATTGTTGCATGTAGTCCTTGTAAATTAACTCTGAAACTATGAGTGTACTCTTTGAGTAAAGGTTGTAGTTCTTCAGTCATTTTTGCTGTTAATGCTGTTAATTTATTACTCAAACATTGACTGTGCAGTTTCGTATTTTGATGATTCCATTCGCTGTACAATGTCTTTAAATAGTTATGTTGCCAAATTGTTTTTTTTCATGAAGCTTGTAAAGTCGTTTACACAATGTGCACACAGTGTATTAAATTATTTCGAAACCCCTTCTCATTGTTTTTTAAGAGAACTGGGTTTATTCAGTACCAAGTGAGGTACTACACAGGCAAAGTATAAAGTCACACACTAAACCGAACCGCAAACCCGTCATCACTACATCATCTTTATTGGGCTTGATCTGTTAATTATTAGTAGTGTTTTTTCAGAGGTGGATTGTGGTTGTGGCAATTGCAACCTATTCCTCTAAAACCTTTAATCATCTGAAGCATGATCCAATACTTTCCAGAGGCCTACTGCTCTACATGAGGATTCAACACTGAGCTGAATAAGGGGATGAGGTAAGTGTTCCCAATCTAGCAAATTGATATCCCTTCATTGGCCTATTTGTTTTCTGTGAACGTCTACTCCTACGTAATGCGTTCTGTTAAGAGGTTGCGTTGCCTTTTCCCAACAGTATTCATCAGAATTTCTCGGTTAGTTCTGCTGCAAACCAATCAATTAAAATGTCCAAGGCTATCGAAGAGTTCAGCAGTTCTCTGCGACACGGCACATCCATTGAGACGTGACTACAGAGGCAGCGCTCACAAGCCCACAGACATTTTACAGCTTCTCCTAGCAGAGCACAGGCATTGTCAAATTATCTGTTTTTTTTTTTCATTGGTGCTTGCCCAACTTGAAATGCCATGGATTAGACAGAGGATGCAAGACAGGTCAAATCCTTTTCCTTGTTTTTATTGAACATGAATTTTGCGACAAGCATTTCGGATTAGGATTAGGTTGAAAACCTATTGATACAATGAGAAAAATATAATAAAATTAGTTCTCCAAATAATTCAAAATGCGTAATCAAACATTTAAATCAAATCCAAATAAATCAGTTCGATATTTTCATAAAATAAATTATATAATTACAATATCACTATATAGGTTCTCCCAAAATATATAATATTATAAAATATATGGTAACACTTTATTTGAAGGTGTATGCATAAGACTGTCATAACCATGACATGACAACTGTCATGAACAGATGACAGATTCTCGGACTGTTGCGAAAAATTGCATTGTGAAAAGGAATCGCACCAAACCAAAAAATAAACATTGCGTTTTGGTCTGGACCAAAGAGATCGAACTAAGGACTTTCCTGGTAAAAATACGCCCTAAGATACAAAACAAAAAATGTATATAGTGGTGGCCAAAATGATTTGGGAACAGGCGAAGAGTGTATGTTGGATGGAGGGAGGGGCAGAGACAGGGGCGGACTGGCCATCGGGAATACCGGGGACATCCCCGGTGGGCCGATGGCCGAAAATATAAACCCGCCGGCCCATCACTATTATGTACCGGCCCACGCCCACCATCCCTACAATGGTTAACACAGCGGCGAAGAAGTAATTTTCTCCAAGAGCTATACCTATCCAATCTGACTGACTGACTGACTGACTGACTGAGTTTTATACTGCTACTCGCAATCGGTCTTCACACTCATGGTGACTATTTTTCGATTTTTTTTTAAGTGTCTTCTAATATGTGTTTTACAGTCTTCGGAAGTCCAAAGTAAGAAAGGATCTCCACCTTATTAATAAACACCTCTAAATTGGTTCTTACACAGCCGAAGTGTTCTCAGCTGTGCGAATTGAGGTAGAGAATTTGGATTTGCATACATACACGCAACGCGGCACCCAGTTCTACGCATGCGCTCAGCCCATGAGGCCCAGCTCTTCGTTGCCTCTTCCAAACTCTTGTTTTAGGTGTTATTAAATATCACTCACTCTAGCTTATATTATATTTTATTTATTTTGTGCCCTTTCCTTTTATTGTTTATTTATAGCACATTGAGTTGCATGCTCATTGGTTGCTGAGTAAACTTGTTACATTTGATTTCAAAATAACGTTGTTGAGCTGCAGTGCGCAGCCGCAGAATCCTGGTATTAATCGAAAATTACAGTTGGTCCTCCTATCATAGACGAAAGTTAGCCTAACTAGCTAATTATCACCAAACATGGATTTACGAAAATGGCTTAGACCTCCTGCTCCTCCTCAGCCAGTAGCAGACTGTGACACTCCGGCCACCACCACCACCACTAGTACAGCCAGGGTCTCTGAAAGCCGAGCTGGCCCTTCTGCTAACGCAAGCTCCGGGCAACCGCAAACGGATTTAGCCGGCGCAGCCATAGAGCAACGACGATCTACAAGCCCCCCAAGTCAGCGGACAGCGGTTGATGATCTCGGGACTGACAGGCCTGTCCAAACTGTGTTAAAACAGTATCCTGTAACTCTTTACAATGGTAAGGGGAGATGTTTTCCGGTTGTTAATTTATTCACTTCTTGAAGCCAGCCCTGGCTTTCATTATAAGGCCTACTAAATGTTGATTAATGTTTGCTTTGTCTATCTATTGGTGTTTAATAGGCTTGTATACGTATGGCATTGTGTCATTTCTGCCTGGCTTGTTCAATATGCTACTTTCTGCCACAATGCGTGCCTTCTGTCAGCGGTCCTGTTCTGTTATATGTTGTCAAGGGTGTTTTTGATTATTGTGAAGGCTGTTCTCTAAGGTTTATAAACAGTGCCAGGCCTACTTGATGATTTTTTTGGAGGTTCATAAACTGTTGTGTGTGTGATGTGAATAAACTATTTATGACATAGCAGAGGTGGTTAAACTGCACTTATTTGCGTTTAGCATTCACGACAGCCCTCCCCCTTTTTTTGCGTTAAAATATTTCACAAACGGCAGTGCCCCCCCGCTGGCGACCCATGCCCCTCCAGTAGATCTGCTCTGGAGCCGACTCTGGCAACGCGGCGTGTACTTAGTGGGCCGCGCGCCGTGTATTGAGTGGGCCGGTCTGACAGAAACTCCCGGGCCACTTTTTTCCCCCAGTCCGCCCCTGGGCAGAGATATTTGTAATTTTTCCTCTGATGATCATATACAACCTCTAACAGCAAACAAGATCATTATGGTTAAAGAAAGCTATTTTTATATAGTTTTTCTTATGCCAATTAACTGCAGGCAGACTGGGATATCATGTGTTCACCAAATCCGAACATTAAATACATACTTAAAACAGAAATAAGAACCACTAAAAAAAAGTTCCAGTCCTTAACTGAACAAGTACGACAACAAAACAGTGGCATTAAAATAAATAATATTCAAAATGGCTGCTCAAAATAGATTAAAAAAAATCCAACCATAAACACCAGGGGCCCTATCTTGCATCCGGCACAAGTGACTTAGTCACTGGCGCATGTGTTGTTGCTAGTTTACAACTGGCGCAGAGTGTTCTTTTCCCACCCTCGCCAGTCGCCGGTAAATTAGGGATTGATCATGCGCCCCAAGGGGCGGTTCGGCGGAAGGAGGAGGCGTGTTCTGGCGCAAACGGTATTTTGCCGTTTCTGAATACCATTGCGCTACTGACCAGGAAATACCTCGTTTAAAGTCAGTGGCGCGTTGTTCAGATGCTATTTTAAGGGCGCATGCATACATGCGCATGCGATGCATACGGATTGCTTGTGCACCTCGCGCATACTCTTTGCTTCTCTCATCTACCTAGCCGCACATTCTTGGTAAATTATTTGGGAAAGAATGGCTGATGCAGCGGTAATAAGTAGTAGCCTACTTTTAAATCAATGCATCTGCAAACACCGTACAGCAAACATATATTTTCTTGACACAGACATCGTGTAGGCCTACATGCCCATAACTTTTAGGATTGATGAGTATTTGATCGTGAAAAACATTGTTTTACCGCCAGTGAGTTAAAAAGAATGAATGAATGCGGGCGCGCGTGTGTGCTCTGTTTAATCACACGCAAACTAAACACGTAACGCATAATACAATCAATGGCAATGTCTATTACCGCGGGGACACATGCATATTAGGATAGCATACAATACTGATAAGAAACAATGTTTATAATGTATTGCGTATATCATTAAATAGAACCACAGTTACCGCATATCATATGTTATATCATATACGTTTTCTTTGCCGAAATTTATTTGAGGACTCAGTATTTCTGAAGTTGTGGAAGAAAACCCCTTATTCCATGTGTGAATTAGGCCATATTATTTGGCAATAAACTGAGCCATTTGCAGTTTGAAATTCATGTGCATCTGTCTCATCGGAGACTGCAGACGCGCTGTCAAAATATCAACTCGTCCGATTCAAATGCGCTCATGGCTCTTATAGGGGATGGGAGCTGGCACTCTCATTGGTTTGTTGGACGTTACGCCCAAACCACACCTACGGGTAACTAGGCTGCTTCAGACCAACCCTTTTGACACTTGCGCCGCGACGCAAGTGTCATTTGTCCGCCTGTAAAATAGCGATAGCGCCGTAGAACCGCCCACAAAGCTACTTGCGCTTTGCGCTTCCCACTTGCGTTTCAGACCGTGAAAATAGGGCCCTAGATGTTTTGTTGAAGGGATTGTGTGGAGATATTCATTGATTTGAACAAACTTTCAGTGTTGCTCATACCCCTTTGAACCTAAAACCCATATAACTTTGAACCTAAACCCAAGCCCTGAAGTATATTTGTACATTATCGGGCAAACCTATTGCACTTTTTTTTGCAAGGTCAATTGCTTTGCACAACTATTGCACTTAACATCTATAAGTTAAACACACTAAATTCCAAGTTGATTTAATTCACTCTGTAATGTTCATTTATTTCCCCAGTTAGTCCAGTTAATATCTTGTGTTGTATGTCGTGTTGTATGAACCTTTAAATAGTGAGAAAAACAAAACAACAAAGTGGCATTGCTTTTGTGTTTTATTTAACTTAAGAAGTTTTAGCTTCACTGTCAAGCTATTCAAATTACAATAAAATGTTTGTATTGTTTTAAAAATTAACTTAAAACTCTGAGCACTGCACTGTGCTACAGGATGGAGACCCGTGTTTTTAGCAGATGACCCTTGAATCATTAGCTGCTGAGACGATATTTTGCATAAAACAGTAAAACAAATTTAAAGGCCTAGAAACAATCTTTGTCAGTTGTTTTAACTTTAAACGATTAAATACGTTCACACTAACATCACAACAAATTACATCAAAATTGTTTTTAGATAAAGTGTGCAAAAAAGTCTGAACAATAAGCTTCAAACTGTAGCAGGAAAATTCTTAACCATAGCCAAGTTCACAATGCTGCCACTGCTCACTTCTTAATGCTAGAAGTGGGTGGATATAGAGAGATTAGAAGTATTTTCTTACAATTCCGAACAAACATCTTTTTGAATGTAATCGAACCACAGTATCAGTGCCCATCTATAACATACAATCAGTGGTGGACAGTAACGAAGTACAAATAATTCGTCACTGTACTTAAGTTACTTTTTAGCGTACCTTACTTGAGATTCGTTATTTCTGTGAGACTTTATACTTTTACTCAACTACATTTCGTAGGGGAAAATCTTACTTTTTACTCCACTACATTCCAAAAACATGTCGTTGCTTTCAACGTTCCTTTCCACGACATACATGATGTGTGTTTATGTGTTTGTCTGCACCTGCCCCCTGCGTGCGTGAATGTGAGTGTGCGCACGTGTGTGTCTCTCTGCGTGAGTTTGGACGGGTTTCTCCCAACTTCCTCGTCTCTGTTTTGGCTTCGAATTTACCAAGTGATACACAATAATGGAAGCGCCAGATGATATTGAGCACCCATGGCCATATTTAAGCAAATTATTTGAAATCGTGGAAAAGAAGAATGACTTTCATTTTTAAGTGCCTTCTGTGTCTGCCTCAGAAGCATACAATTTCCTCATTCAAGAATTTGCCATCGAATCTAAAGAAACACATAGAGGTAAGTAATTTTCAGTTTGACTCGGAAACCAACTAAAGGCTAATATACCTGTCATTTGAAGCAAACTGGATATACGCTCATACTTGTGTTAACAATAAATGTGGACATCGGTTGCATTGTGCAAGATTAAGCTAGGAAACTGCAGACTAGCAGCAAGCTCATTCCACCAAGGCAAAATAATACCCTTCAGGGTGAAGCAAGACACCTCCGCTTCGCGTCGGGGTTCGGTCCGCCCTGTCTGGGCTTATTTTCCCGATAATGACCTGCTGCGTTCTGTACAACATTATCCCTTACATATATCAAATAAGTCCAGACCAACATAACGGTTGTGTGCGAGAGACATACGGACGTACGCTTACCACCTTTGTAAATTCCATAGATACAGTACATTCGGATGCATGATAGGAATAGATCTTTCCGATTATAAATCTAATCGGATCAGAAGTGTCCATGTAAACGCAGCTATTTAGGCTTCTATTTGACTAGGTTAACAATTAACATTAAAGATATGATTGGTTGCTATTTCAACAGTAGCCTGTCTGCTATTGATAGGCTAGCTAGTTATTCAGCCTTCTCGGCCTACTTGGTACATGCAAAAACACATGAAAAACATTTATGAAATAATTGATATATTGCTGTGAAGATATGATATTCATGATGTGTTTTTTTCTCTTTCTTTCCAGCGAAAGCATTCAAGTCATTTGGCAAGATACAATGCCCTTACAGTCCCTCGAAAAAGAAAAGCTGAAAACCCAGTTCCCTCTACTTCCAGGCAACTGAAATTGGGAGAAACTAAGATTGTGAATCAAAGAAATGTAGACGACATAGTCATAGATTTTGTCTTCAACCATTTCCTGTGGTAGAACAGCCTACGTTTCAGGCTTTAGTGCAAGATCTACAGCCTAATTCACATGTGATGTCCAGAACTTGAGATGCAACACTTGAGATGTTGCGCAACGGAATTGCTTCCGGGTATCGGGTTGTGTAGTCAATCAGGACTAACACAAATCGATACCCGTGTGCGGAACGTTCTAATGGCCCGATAATGTCCATGCCAATGCGGTCGAAGGGGGCTTCCACCAGGGGAAGGGGCCGTAAGGGAGCCCTGGGGACGGCCGGGGGATTCACCAACTGGCCCCCGGGCCAGAATACGCACCACCTGCGCACCTCCGCCCGAATCCCCGGAAAATTATTAACCATAGCCAAGTTCACAATGCTGCCACTGCTCACTTCTTAATGCTAGAAGTGGGATGATATAGAGACATAAGAAGTATTTTCTTACAATTCCGAAAAAACAACATCTTTTTGCGCAACAGAATTGCTTCCGGGTATCGGTTTGTGTAGTCAATCAGGACTAACACAAATCGATACCCGTGTGCGGAACGTTGTAATGGCCCGATAATGTGCGCCCACTCCGGGCAAGGCCTCCCTGACACCTCGGGCACCCCCTGGAAAGTTTTGAGGAAGGCCTCCGCGTCATCTGCCTCCCCCATCTTTGGGACGTGGATGTGGGTTGCGGCTCCCGCCCCTCGGGGTCCTTCGCCGCGTCCGCCGGAGGCAAGGCGCTCACGGAGCATGGCCCGATCGGCGGCCAAGGACTGGGCCAGCTCCGTGAGCACCTCGTTCTGTACCTGGTGGAGCTGGCCTTGCCGCTCGGCCATTTTGGCCAGGTGCCCTAGTACCTTTCCTAACGGGGACTGGGCCATTCTTTCTGCCCTCAAGGGCTGTATTGGATCCACAGAGCGCATGGACACCATGGTTTCTTTTCAGCACAAGCAAGTCGTTTATTTCGACTATGGGCAGTTCAACAATTCACAAATCATAAATCACAAATCAGCCAAGGCAGTCACAGGAGCGTTTCTGAGGATCTCTTGCAGTGATCGTCCATGTGGTTCAGTCATTCCTCTCTGCTCCCAATCCTCCTACTACAACACAAAGCAGGCACATAAGTACACACTCCCTGATTGGCCTGATTGCGAGCAGGTGTCCGCAATCAGGTACAATCCCCCCCCCAGCCGATCCGGTGCGCTCCAAACCTGCCCATACTCCCCCTGCAGGCCAGACATCGCACGTCCCCCCAAACTAACCATTTGGTTTCCGTTTAGTATATTGTGCTTATGATAATTTCAAATGATATCAGTAGTACCTGATATCACAAATAGAACACATTGTATTTAGAGTGGTGTTAGTGTTTGATTTTTTTTAACCTTAAATTATTGGACTGAGTGTATAAAGGACATAGCAAGACATTGGAACTACATTACACCAAATTACTTTTACTTTTTATACTTAAGTACATTTGAAGCCAAGTGCTTTTATACTTTTACTAAAGTCTACGTTTAAAGGGAGTACTTTCACTTTTACTGGAGTAATATCTTACACTAGGTATCACATCTTTTACTCAAGTACGTGGTCTGAGTACTTCGTCCACCACTGCATACAATGTATAAACATAAGCAGCAACATGTCAGAAGTGCATCATTTCAACCAAGCAACTGATATCTGCACAAGTCAGGAACCAACTTTACCCTGAGAGCTGGTTTTCAAAAAAGACTGGAATTTCGGTGCCAACTGACTTTTACCCAAGCTGATCATTACCTGCTGGACAAAGGAGAAAATATTTTTCATGTACTTGGGTTAGTCCAGATGTAGGGCGTAAATCAACCCAAAAAGGATGCAGAAGGCCTGAGGAGGGCTGGCCAGGTCATCCATCACAAGACTTACTTCCAAGACGATTCCCACTTTGGATGGGTTCAGCTGTGGGCTTTCTTCATCAATACAAAGGAGTCCCACTGGAGTTTGAATGTATGAGTCCTGGGCCTCGTTTCCCAATAACGACGGATCTTCGCTTGTATGATCATTCTCACTATGGATCTTGCGAACCATCGTGGATATCTTCGGAGTGTTTCCCGAAAAACCTCTCAAGATGAACGCGTATTCGCTGTACTCACGACGTTCGTAGAATTGTACCTGTCCACTGACACGGTGCTGAAACGGGCTATGACGCAGGGGGAGACGCAGGAATGTCGAAGGGTTAAAATATCTCACCATCAAGGCCAACAGCAGAGTAGCCTACGAAAAGAATAGACTGCAACAATATGAATGGTAAAGACATTAAAACACAATTGATTAGGCCTAGGCCGACATATGCCATATCAGTCCTAATTCCTGAACGCACTGCGCATACAATTTTTTCACGTCATTTCCCCCCCTTAAATAATTCCGTATTACAAAAATCCAAAATAGCTTGTGTGACCACTACATTTATCTTAATGTGCTGATTTCTGAAACATACTGTAGCGTCGGCCAAGAAGAACACAGAGTCAGGCTAAGGAAAGGTAGTTCTGCGTCCCATACACCCAGAGGTGTCAAGTAACGAAGTACAAATACTTCGTTACCATACTTAAGTAGAAATTTTGCGTATCTATACTTTACTGGAGTAATTATTTTTCAGTACTTTTTACTTCTACTTCTTACATTTTCACGCACTTATCTGTACTTTCTACTCCTTACATTTTAAAAATGGCCTCGCTACTCCTATTTCATTTCGGCTTGTTTTTATTCCGCCGGCGTTCAAAAAAACACAAACAAAAAAAACCTATCCAGATAATTTGCGCCATCGGATAGAGTGAATTGGATTGGTTGGATGAGAGTAGAAACATATACCATTCTGACACCCTATGGGTTTATACGTGATCCATGGCACCTGTGCATGACCAGAGCCCGTCTTCATTCTCTGACATGACATAAATCGCGCCACATTTCAGCTACGAAATAGCAGACGTGGATGAGCGAAATGTCCCAACCATGCACCAGTGACGAGGTTGGTAGCCAAGAAGACCAGCCAACCCTTCTACATCCCTGGCCGTACCTGGAAGATTTTTTTTGAAATGGTTGGTTGCAAAAAGGAACTCAGTTCTTACTCGTTACATCTTAAATTCCTGCAGCTAAGCTTGGATACATATATTTACATTTCCTATAAAGGCTTTTGATAACATGCCTCTGAAGTTTGACTTTTTGCACCATTCCAAATACGTACAGTATTGGAAATAGTCATCATATATTCCGCTCCATGAAACACATGTTAATGCTCAGTAGCCCACATATATGGTTCTTTAATGTATTTGCATTGTACTAATATGCGTTCATTTTCAATGGGCATAAATGTTTCTGAAACAGGTGCATCCCAATTTTTTCAACATTAACATTATAGTCATTAGATGGCCTTAGAAAAATGTTTTTTTGGGGGAAGTGGGGCAGTGTGCTATAGAGGTGTGTCACTAATTCACGGATGGGATAAATGCAGAGACCAAATTCCTTGTATGTGTGAGCATACTTGGCAGAAAAGATGATTGTAATTCTATAGGCCCCTATGGCAGGGCCTAAGCTTTTGCCCTTAATGGCATTTTTTTCCCTTGCATTACTTTTACTTTAATACTTTAAGTAGTTTTGAAACCAGTACTTTTATACTTTGACTTAAGTAAAAAGCTTGAGTTGATACTTCAACTTCTACAGAAGTATTTTTTAAACGCTAGTATCTATACTTCTACTTGAGTAATGAATGTTAATACTTTTGACACCTCTGCCTACACCGCACGACTGCAGAACCTTTATTTAAAAATGTCACACAACACACAGCGCACAGCAACACCCAACCGACATACATGCAATTCTCGGTAACGGTTGCCGGCAACACTACATACAACAAGTAACACTCATCAACATCCTACCGACCACACACCCCAAACCCGTTAACCCCAACACAAAAAGAGAATAAAACCCCTTTTCCCCCAACCGGCATCACGGATACCAAGACTCCCCGGGGGTAGGAGTCGCCACACAGCTCCCACCTGAGGGGTCAGCCGGACCCCCCTAGGGGCTGCAACTGCAGGGCCCGGGGCCCCGTCCGGAGAGTCAGCAGGGGCAGGGGAGCCGCCCGGGGAGCCACGAGGAGTTCCGCCACCCTCGCCAGCAACAGACGGGGCGAGGGGGCGGTACGGCGGTACGGCGAGAGTCTGTCCTGGTGCAATGCCGCCAAACGGCACCGGCCCCCTAGTCGGCATCCGCAGGCGGTACACCACCTCGGACACTCTGTCGAGGATTTCCCCAGACCCCTGCCAGTGGCTCCGCAATTTAGGGCAGACCCCTTTCTTTCTGACGAGGCAGTACACCCACACCCTGTCCCCGGGTGTGAACGCTCGTCCCCGGCAGCGAGTGTCATAGCCCCTCTTCTGCCTCACCCCTGAGGCAGCCTGAGCCTGGCAGGTGTAGTCATGGGCCACCAGCAGGCGATCCCTCAGCCTGTGGAAATATTCCATAGCCGCACCCCCAGCGATCTCAGGCTCGGGCGGGGACCCGAACACCAAGTCCACCGGTGTCCGGAGCTCCCGCCCGAACATGAGGGCAGATGGCGTGCAGTGACTGGACTCCTGTACTGCAGTCCGATAGGACCACAGGACCAGGGGAAGGTGGCGGTCCCAGTCCCACTGGTGCTGGCTGGAGAGGATGGCGAGCTGAGTGGCCAGGGTGCGGTTAAACCGCTCCACCAACCCGTCACTCTTGGAATGGAGCGGCGTCGTCCTCGTCTTGTGCACCCCCAGCCGCCGGCAGACCTCCCAAAAGACCTGGGACTCAAAAATCCACCCCTGGTTGCTGTGGAGCTCAGCAGGGACCCCGAAGCGGGCACACATCTCCTCCACCAGCCTCTCTGCGGTGGTGGCGGCACTCTGTTCCGGCACCGCATACGCCTCAGGCCATTTGGTGAATTAGTCCATGGCCACGAGGACGTAGCGGTTGCCGGAGTTGGTGACTGGAAATGACCCCAGGACGTCGACCCCCACCCGCTCCATCGGTGCTCCCACCAGGTACTGCTGGAGCGGGGCGTGGGAACGCTGGGCAGACCCTTTCTGTGCTGTACAGGTGTCACAGCAGTGGACGTGCAGCTCAACGTCCCGTCGACAACCCATCCAGTAGAACCGCCCCCGCAGGCGATGCAGGGACTTAGTCCCGTAGTGCCCCGCTCCCACCGAGCCGTGGACTAGCTGCAGCACCTGGGGACGAAGCACACGGGGCACCAACATCTGTACAATGTCGCCCTTACCCCTAGGGTCCTGCCACCTGCGGTGGACCACCCCATCATGGAGCTGGAAGCATCCCCACTGGGGGTGGTAGGTCTTTACCTCAGGTCCTCGTGCCGACACCTCCGGCCAGCTGGGGCGCTGCCCCGCCTCCAGCCAGTCCCTCACCAACGCCAGGGTCTCATCGGCCCGCTGCTGCTGCTCCAACTGACGCGCCGACAGCGGGAGCCACCCCTCTGCCTCGCCGATGGTCTGGGCAGCCTCAGTGGTCTGGAGAGCCGCCACCATCGGAGACTCGTGGGCCCGCTCCTCTTGCCGCAGGCAGTAGCGGCACTCCAGGACTGCACAGGGCCGTCGGGAGAGTACGTCGGCGTTGCTGTAGAGCCGCCCTGCCCGATGCTGGATCTCGAAGTCATACTCCTGCAATACCTCCAGCCATCGAGCCACCTGGCTCTCAGGGTTCTTAAAACTGAAGAGCCACGTGAGGGGCGCATGGTCGGTGCGGATCAGGAAGCGCTTGCCATGCAGGTATGGCCTGAAATCCGCACGGACAGAACCACAGCCAACAACTCCCGCCGGGTCACGCAGTAATTGCGCTCCGCCCGACTGAGAGTGCGGCTGAAGTAGGCCACGGCACGTTCCTCTTCCCCCACCCCCTGGGAAAGGACCACAATGACCCCCACATTACTGGCATCGGTGTCAGTGACGAAAGGGCGACCAGCGTCGGGGTAAGCCAGGACCGGATCCTCGGTGAGGACCACCTTGAGTCGGGCGAAGGCCGTGGCACAGGCGTTGTCCCAGACAGACGGCCGGCCGCTTCGGTTAGGCGGTGGAGGGGGCTGGCGACCGTGGCAAAGTCCTGGACGAACCGGCGGTAGTACCCCGCCAGGCCCAGAAAACTCTGCAGTTCACTGGCGTTGGCGGGGGTCGGCCAGTCCCGGACCGCTGCCGCCTTGTCCGGGTTAGTGGCTACGCCATGCTCGTTCACCACGTGCCCCAAGAACAACGTTTCCCTGGCCAGCAGGGAACATTTGGAAGGGTTCAGCCGCAACCCCGCCCGGCGGATTGCCTCAAGAACCTCCCACAAGTTCGCCAGCACCCCGCCAAAATCGCGGGCGTGCACTACCAAGTCATCCAGGTACACGACACAACGACTCCGGGGGACGTCCGCCAGCAACCTCTCCATCATCCGCTTGCACGTCGCCGGCGCGTTGCTGGTCCGAACGGCATGACCCGAAACTGCCACAACCCCTGCCCGATGGTGAACGCAGTCTTATGTCCAGTAGGGCCGAGATCGTTTATTGGCCTGTGGCATGTGCCACCGCGACCACTGACATACCATGGCATATGCCGTTCTGGAACGGTAACTGCCGTTCTGAAACGGTAACTGCCGTTCTGAAACGGTAACTACCGTTCTGAAACGGTAACTACCGTTCTGAAACGGTAACTGCCGTCGCGACCACTGACATACCATGGCATATGCCGTTCTGGAACGGTAACTACCATTCTGAAACGGTAACTGCCGTTCTGAAACGGTAACTGCCGTTCTGAAACGGTAACTGCCGTCGCGACCACTGACATACCATGGCATATGCCGTTCTGGAACGGTAACTGCCGTTCTGAAACGGTAACTGCCGTTCAGGTGGAACGGTAACTGCAGTTCCCAACAATGGTATGTGACACCAGCATAACTCCTCCGTATAATTTCAAGACAGGTATTGCCATAAATGTAAAGGTATATATATTTGGTATTTATTGACACAATATCACAACATAACGCCGTAAATAAAGGGATTTACACGTTTCTCTCGTCCGTGCTGTTGTTAGGATATTTCCGATCTGTTTGTTGTTGCTTTTGTAATGACAGATGCTTTTGAAAACAGCCGGACTTGCTCCGGTGACGGTAGTTATAGCCTAGCCTTCTAGGTGGCCATAGAGCTATAGTCTATTGCTTTGTTCCAATATCCATACTATCCGCAGTCATTATACTTTATTTTAGTATGACTTATTTTTTATATAGTTTGAGTACGTAGTGCGTTGCAATTAAGATCAGGGCGAAAGGAAGTGTAGTGAAAGGACCCGAATGGTATACTCAAAACGGTCAAACCGATGAGTGTGGATTGATGTACACCTTTCGTGCTCCACGGCAGCGATCTTAGCTACGTATAGGCGGAGCCAGGCTGAGCCAACGTCGGCGCATTTTCTTTAATAGGTCCATGCATTTTCCACGTATCCTGCATTAATGGAGTCATTTTGTAGTTTTAATAGCTTTATAACTACTATGTGTAAAGAGTTCACCGTTCAAAGCGAGATGTTTATTGCGGTTGAGATCGTAGTTTCCGGTTAGTGCACCAGAGCCAAGTCCCTATAGGGGTGGCACTGTAGGCTATGGCTAGACAGTCAACCATTTTTCCACTCGTGTTTTATCAAGATGTTCTAGTAGCGTAGCCTATAATAAAGCCTACTGTATGACTGCTTCAGCTCATAACTATTCAATAGGCCAAATATTAAGTTTTGCATTTGTTCTTATTGGTGTTTAACCAAATATTTTAAGTAGGCCTATAGTTTCCTATCATTTAACCCTGATCCAGTGTCATAAACCTTTCTATATCGACATGATCCAGTGGTATCATGGCATACAGGCCAAAAGTTTTTCCGCTGGCAAGCCAATTATGTTAATCGGAAGTTCCATTTCCTACTGGAACCACCGTTTTTCCGCTGGCATGCCACTCATGTAAAATGGTATTACCAGTTTCTACTGGCACCTACCGTTTTTCCGCTGGCATGCCACTCATGGAAAATGGTAATTACCAGTTTCTACTGGCACCTACCGTTTTTTCCGCTGGCATGCCACTCATGTAAAATGGTATTACCAGTTTCTACTGGCACCTACCGTTTTTTCCGCTGGCATGCCACTCATGGAAAATGGTAATTACCAGTTTCTACTGGCACCTACCGTTTTTCCGCTGGCATGCCACTCATGGAAAATGGTATTACCAGTTTCTACTGGCACCTACCGTTTTTCCGCTGGCATGCCACTCATGGAAAATGGTAATTACCAGTTTCTACTGGCACCTACCGTTTTTCCGCTGGCATGCCACTCATGGAAAATGGTAATTACCAGTTTCTACTGGCACCTACCGTTTTTCCGCTAGCATGCCACTCATGGAAAATGGTATTACCAGTTTCTACTGGCACCTACCGTTTTTCCGCTGGCATGCCACTCATGGAAAATTGTAATTACCAGTTTCTACTGGCACCTACCGTTTTTCCGCTGGCATGCCACTCATGGAAAATGGTAATTACCAGTTTCTACTGGCACCTACCGTTTGCCAGTAGATATGCCTTTCCTGTGGTATTTGCCCGTTCATACACACATACCACTCATGATTCACAGCTACACAATCATTCTTATAAAAACGGTAGGTGCCAGTAGAAACTGGTAATTACCATTTTCCATGAGTGGCATGCCAGCGGAAAAAACGGTAGGTGCCAGTAGAAACTGGTAATACCATTTTACATGAGTGGCATGCCAGCGGAAAAACGGTAGGTGCCAGTAGAAACTGGTAATTACCATTTTCCATGAGTGGCATGCCAGCGGAAAAACGGTAGGTGCCAGTAGAAACTGGTAATACCATTTTACATGAGTGGCATGCCAGCGGAAAAACGGTGGATCATGTCAATATAGAAAGGTTTATGACACTGGATCAGGGTTAAATGATAGGAACCTATAGGCCTATTTAAATTATTTGGTTAAACACCAATAAGAACAAATGCAAAACTTAATATTTGGCCTATTGAATAGTTATGAGCTGAAGCAGTCATACAGTAGGCTTTATTATAGGCTACGCTACTAGAACATCTTGATAAAACACGAGTGGAAAAATGGATGACTGTCTAGCCATAGCCTACAGTGCCACCCCTATAGGGACCTGGCTCTGGTGCACTAACCGGAAACTACGATCGCAACCGCATAAACATCTCGCTTTGAACGGTGAACTCTTTACACATAGTAGTTATAAAGCTATTAAAACTACAAAATGACTCCATTAATGCAGGATACGTGGAAAATGCATGGACCTATTAAAGAAAATGCGCCGACGTTGGCTCAGCCTGGCTCCGCCTCTTCAGCTACGTAGCTAAGATCGCTGCTGTGGAGCACGAAAGGTGTTCCACAGCAGCGGTTTGACCGTTTTGAGTATACCATCCGGGTCCTTTCACTACACTTCCTTTCGCCCTGATCTTAATTGCAACGCACTACGTACTCAAACTATATAAAAAATAAGTCATACTAAAATAAAGTATAATGACTGCGGATAGTATGGATATTGGAACAAGGCAATAGACTATAGCTCTATGGCCACCTAGAAGGCTAGGCTATAACTACCGTCACCGGAGCAAGTCCGGCTGTTTTCAAAAGCATCTGTCATTACAAAACAGACAGATCGGAAATATCATTACAACAGCACGGACGAGAGAAACGTGTAAATCCCTTTATTAACGGCGTTATGTTGTGATATTGTGTCAATAAATACCAAATATATATACCTTTACATTTATGGCAATACCTGTCTTGAAATTATACGGAGGAGTTATGCTGGTGTCACATACCATTGTTGGGAACTGCAGTTACCGTTCCACCTGCGGCAGTTACCGTTTCAGAACGGTAGTTACCGTTCCAGAAAGGCATATGCCATGGCATTACCGTTTCAGAACGGCAGTTACCGTTTCAGAACGGCAGTTACCGTTCCAGAACGGCATATGCCATGGCATTACCGTTTCAGAACGGTAGTTACCGTTTCAGAACGGTAGTTACCGTTTGAGAACGGCAGTTACCGTTCCAGAACGGCATATGCCATGGTATGTCAGTGGTCGCGACGGCAGTTACCGTTTCAGAACGGTAGTTACCGTTTCAGAACGGCAGTTACCGTTTCAGAATGGCAGTTACCGTTCCAGAACGGCATATGCCATGGTATGTCAGTGGTCGCGACGGCAGTTACCGTTTCAGAACGGCAGTTACCGTTCCAGAACGGCATATGCCATGGTATGTCAGTGGTCGCGGTGGCACATGCCACAGGCCATTAAACAATCTCGGCGTCTCTCCTTATGTCTGGCCTCGGGCGCCAACTCCACCTGCCAGTAGCCGCTACGCAGGTCCAGGGAGCAGAACCAGCCAGACCCCTCGATGTAGTCCAGGGGTCGTCGATCCGTGGAAGCGGGTATGAGTCCTTCCAAGTGACCTCGTTGAGGCGCCTGTAGTCCACGCAGAACCTCCAGCTACCATCCTTCTCCCTCACCAGGACGGCCGGAGCCGTCCATGGACTGGACGAGGGCTCGATTACCCCCCCGGCAGCCATCTCGCGGACCTTGTCTTCCGCTGCCTGGCGTTTGGCCAGTGCCAATCAGTGGGGCCGCAGGCGGATTGGCTGAGCAGTGCCGGTGTCGATGGCATGCTGCACCAGCCCTATCCGCCTGCAATCCTCATCCCGAGCCGCAAATGTTCCATACTCCTCGAGTAACAGCCTCAGCTGCTGACCCTGCTGCACGTCGAGCCCAACTCCACTGCGCAGCCAAAGCGTATTGACTGCCTCGGCGGTCTCGGGGAAAGGAAAGGCGGCAGACACAGGGCCGCGGGGAACGCAGGGACTGGGCAGAGGCCAAGGCTCCCGGGCCATAGCCCGGCGACTACTCCGCCGGCCCCCAGAGTCCCTGTGCCCTCCCCGTCCGGACTGGAGTGCCACAGTCTCTGCGCCCACGGTGATGGCTGCTATAGCCATGTCCACCCAGGCACCCCAGCGGGTTAGCAGGTCCAGGCCGATGATGCATGAGTCCCGGATGGCCAGCCGCTTCCTCCCCATCATTCTGGTCTCCTGTCCCGTCACGGTCGTCAGGCGGACGCTGGTCAATGTCCACCCCCAAGAGAGTGCGCCGGTGGTACCCGGAAAAACGCCCGGACGCACCAGGGAGATGGTCGACCCAGTGTCCACCAAGGCCCTGCTGGGCCGCCAACCAGAGCGCACCGACCGTGGAGAGGGGTAGGTTTCCGGAGCGGTGGTCCCCTCACTGGGCCACTCCGCCGTAGTTTTCCGCCGGACGAGATGGTCTAGCCCGTGGTGCCGGAAACAGCGCCGGTCGGCTCCGGATTCACATCGGTTGGCGGGGAGGCTAGGACGAAGTCCCGGCCTGGAAACACTCCTCCCCGTCCTCGTCCCGCTCGTAGTCCGCCGTCCGGACGTGAGGCTGTGAGGCACCGGACGGCTGCAGGCTGGGTTGGTTGGACAGCTCCCGCTCCGCCTGTTCCGCCACGTTGAGAGCCAAATCGAGAGTCAGGGGCATGGTGAGGCGGACGTGCTGCCCCAGCCGCGGCGGGGCACGTTCCTGAAGGAAGGCATGCAGGGCTAGCTCATCCCTAGCCGCAGCAGGTAAGCCTGGATTACAGCTGGGCGTACAGCTGCACGTCCGCTGCATGGGCCCCCAACCGTTCCCCCTCCTGGCGGCGGCGTCTGGTGGGCAGCTCTCGGCTGGGGCTGCCGACGGCCCGCTGCCCGAAACGCCTCTCCAAGGCACGGATCAGGGCCCCGAGGTCCCGTTGGTCTGCTGGGGCAAGGTCCAGAAGAGCCTTTACCGCCGTTCCCTCTAACGCTAGGGCTAGCTGGGCGGCGGACTCGTCCACGATCGAGCTGTGGTGTCATGCGGCGGTCCTGAACTGCGCCCGGTAAGGCTCCAGTGCTGCTGTCGCCCTGGAGAATTTGGGCAGCCTGGCCACCAGGTGGCGGTCGACCGCCGCAGGCCCTGCGACACCGCCAGCGGCCTCCGGGTGGTACTGCGCCACATTCGCGCCGGGCCATTCCTCTGTGTCTTCATCTTTTGGACGCACAACGGGCAATCCCCACTCGGGAAGGGTGTTCTTGTCCATTTCCCCTGGATCTAACAAATCACACTTCTGACACCACTGTAGCGTCGGCCAAGAAGAACACAGAGTCAGGCTAAGGAAAGGTAGTTCTGCATCCCATACACCGGACAACTGCAGAACCTTTTTTTAAAAATGTCCCACAGCACACCCAACCAACATGCATGCAATTCTCGGTAACGGTTGCCGGCAACACTACACAAAAGTAACACTTCAAAACACACAACCTCACCCTACCGACCACACACCCCAAACCCGTTAACCCCAACACAAAAAGACAATAAAACCCTTTTTCCCCCAACCGGCATCACGGATTTCCAGACTCCCCGGGGGTAGGAGTCGTCACAATACTTTGTGCAGAAAAGAGCAGACTTTATCTGATTCCGCATAAGGTTTCATTGATTGGCTCTCTAGTCTAGAATATTTGTAGACATTAGAAATGCAACGTACCATTCATTCATTATCATTCAAACGCAGAGGCTAACGTCTTTGGCTAACTATTTCTCTGCTGATCAACACTACGAATGGTAACAATGTAATTGTAAATAGACACCTTGTGAAGTTATTTTTTCGTTTGGCAAGTAGCCGCTCATTATCAAAAAAGTGCCCCTTCAGGTCGAAGCACCTCTGTTTCGCGTCGGTGTCGGGTTCGCCCTGTCTGGGCTTATTTTCCCGATAACGACTGGCGTTCTATTATCCCTTACTCAACGTCACTATTACTCTGTATTTGGAAGGGAAAATAGCTTTATTTGTAATTACAATATTATGCTGCTGTATTTTCAGAGACCTCCACAGATATTTGAGTTTGCTGCTATCATGGGAGCCAGACCTCTCTCTATGGAAGCTCAGCTTCCACTGGCTCCCACCTAACGCAAACCCTGGCTATAGGACTTTTTACACTGCCGAGCCGGTTCGGTCGCAGCTTGGTATGCCCGGAGATTTCACCTTCTAATCTCAAGTTTCCTGTGTAAAACCAAGGTGGTCAAATCCCCCGTTCGTCACGGCGCAGGCTTTCTTGGTTCACTGGGGAAGGCGGGGCTGCGCACGGAGTCTCTGACCTCTTTTGTATAGTTTGAATTATTGCTCCCGAATGTTTTACATTTTTTATGAATGAAGACACCTGCATGCAATAATGAGTTCACGTCTGAGTGTAGACTACAAACGCGATTAACTATGGTCAGGGATGTTCGTTACTGTCTAGACAGGGTCCAATAAATAGTGAACTTCATTACAGCCTCACCGAAGCGCCTACAGTGCGTAATGCAAACAATCGCAACAAAAAATGCCTGCAGAAATTCTCTGACACCCACTGGTCTAAGCATGATGCATGTCTAGTAGCCTATGTCTTCTGTCAATTGATCAATATCAGGACATTTTAACCATGATGGTTGAATTAAAATCAGGGAGGGAGACAGCAGGTGCGACGGTCTACAATGCTTGAAATGCTAGTTAACAAGAATATTTCTGCATCCGGCACGTCATGCACTAGTGCATGGCTAGGCGCCCATGATGTGGAAGCAAATCTCTCCTCGATGTTGCCCTGCGCCATTGAGCAGTTTTAATAGGAATGAATGGGCGGCCATGTTTTAGTCAGCTGTCCTTTCTTTAATAGGTCCATGGTTCGGATGAAGGAATTCCCATTTTTTTGTATTTACACAGTTACTGAAACACATTGGTTTTCCAAGTAAACTATACATGGTAAATATGGAAAATGGATGCAAAAAATGTGAAGACAAAGTAAAATGTGAACTTCAAAACAAATATTGTTTCAGAATATTGTATCAACATACATTTTTATAAAACTTGTGATGCAAACAAATCAACAAGTACAACATGTAGCCTACTAGAGTAATACTTTGAGTAACAGACCACTATTTCGGGAACACTAAACTATGTCGCCTCACTTTCAGGGACACATACATTATTATAAATCTATTAAATTATTATAAAATTATATCCTGCAAAAAAATCAACAAGTAGGCTACAACATACTAGACTAATACTATGAGTCTCATGGTGTTAGTATAGAACATGTTGTAGTTGTTGTTTAGCTCACTTTGCTATGGCAACGAAAACCCCCTCAGCTGATAAAATTAAACGGATGATTAGCACCCTTGTCAACTTTTTCTGCTCCTTGCGCCTTATCATGCTTATCAATGTGCGTTCACACCAAACGCGACATTTGTCGCCCGTTCGCGTTGTCGCCGAAGTTTTGTCGCGCCACAAATCATAATCTCTCGTTCATTCTTCATGCCAATTCATTCTCAACCACGGCCGAGATAACCACCATAACCAGCATGTCTTTACCTTTTGTGGAGGAGGGAGAGACTTCGGAGAACCCAACGCAGTCTATTCATAATATTGTAATGACCACGGAAGAGGCAGGGAATGAAGTATTGATTAGACAGAGATGTATTAGATTGGCCAACCTAATAAACCGTTGGAACACACAAGACCGGAAACCGTAGCAACGCCGGTAAACAAACCCCGAGAAGCCCAATCCCTACGAGAGCTCCTCGCGCTACGGCCATACGGAGGCGCACAGAGCTTTTGGGCGTGATATTATATATACAATTATATCATATTATATACTATTATATATAGAGCTCCGGGAGATGCAAACGGCAACAATCACTTTCTTCTCCATGCTGCAGTTCACCCAGGACTGCACTGCACTGAGTTTGCCGGTTGAACGCTGATTGGCTGTAGTTACACATGTCACTCAGTGACCACGCTGTTGAACGCTGATCACGTGAATGTCGCGTCAAAGTGTCAATTTGAGCGAATTTGTCACGCCACGAATCCTCGTGAATGTGCTCGCCTGTGCAGGGCGAAAGTGTGGCGCGACAAATCAAAACTTGTCGCCGGTTTTCTCTACCGAATAATTCGCCCGATACGCGTCCCCAGGTTCACTTTGTATGGGATCTCGTCGCCCCATCGCGTTTGGTTTGAACTGACATGCTACGCACCATTACAAGCCTCTGTCGACTAACTGTGCGTTCACACCAAACTCGACATTTGTCGCCCGTATGCGTTGTCGCCGAAGTTTTGGCGCGCCACAAATCATAATCTGTCGCTGTGCAAGTTTTGTCAGGCGAATTTGTAGCGCCACAACTTTTGGCCGCCAACGGTGCTTCATGCCAATTCATTCTCAACCACGGCCGAGATAACCACCATTGCATTCTTTACCTTTTGTGGAAGCGGGAGAGACGTTCTATTCATAATATTGTAATGACCACGGAAGAGATAGACAGAGATAGGCCTACCTAATAAACCGTTGGAACACACAAGACCGGAAACCATAGCAACGCGGGTAAACAAACCCCGAGAAGCCCAATCCCTATGAGAGCTCCCCGCGCTACGGCCATACGGAAACGCACTGAGCTTTTGGCCGTGATATTATCTATACAATTATATTATATTATATACTATTATATATAGAGCTCCGGTAGCCTTAAACGGCAAAATCAATATCTTCTCCATGCTGCAGTTCACCCCGGACTGCACTGCACTGAGTTTTCCGGTTGAACGCTGATTGACGCTGATTGACTTACACATGTCACTCAGTGGCCACTGAGTGGCCACATGTCACTCAGTGGCCACGCTGTTGAACGCTGATTGGCTGTCATCACGCAAATTTCGCGTTAAAGTTGAAATATTTCAACTCGAGCGAATTTGTTGCGCCACAAATCCTCGTTTTCTCTGGCGAATAATTCGCCCGATACGCGTCCCTATGTTCACTTTGTATGGGATCTTGTCGCCCCGTCGCGTTTGGTGTGAACGAAAAGTAACGTGCAGCAATTCAAGAAGAGGCATAGATAGAATCGTCTTGTGGTCAACTGTCATTTAATAGACATCTGACAGATTATTTCAAGGTTTTAAAATGAATTATTACCTGGTCAAGTTATAACACAGCTTGAAATCATGGCTTTTCTCATAAAGACTAGCTAGCCTCATTGACAGCCTCTTTTGACGAAACAGCAGAAACGATGTTAGGTGCGCTCGTGCTGCACTTTTGGTTTTGTCAAACAGGAGACACCCACCCACCAATCAGAGGTAAGAGATTCCTGCAGGACGGTTGGGCTCGATATCACTAGCCCATTCGTGCCTATTCATTAGTGTAAAGCATCAATCCTGTGACACCTGTGACCCAGCAGTCCTACTATGTTAAAGCAGAACTCCTAGGGAGACTCGCTTGGCCGTCTCCCTCATCTGGTGCAAGGGGCTGAGCTACACCTTGTTTCCAGTTTAATTGCGGAGATATTCTAGCGAAAAAAACTAACTTGCTCATTGGAAAAAGCTGTGAGAGGGGATTTTAATAAGTGTATTTCTACAGAGACCAGTCTACACTGTGTTGATTGGAAAGTGTTTACAGACACGGTTTGCTGCTGCATCAACGAAATGACTGGGCTGAAAAGGACAAAGGAGGGACAGGTTGAAGGTCACAGCCCTGAGGAGAGGATGGCAACCTGGTTCAACCACTTCCGAAGCCTTCTGGGCTCAACAGCATGGGGCAGAGGAAGAAATTCCACCAGTCCTCCAGAACCTAGACATCGATGATGGTCCATTCACTGTCACTGAGCTAGCCCGGGCGAAAGCCACAGTGAGAGCTTGAAAAAGTCCTGGGCCAGATGGCATACCCCCAGAGGTTTTAAAGAACTGTGACCTCACTGACATCATGCTGGAGTTTTCCAACCTAGTGCTACTGCAAAACAAACTGCCTGAAGTATGATCTCTCTCCAACATCTTCCCAGTGCCTAAATCAGGAGACCTCTCAAAGCCAGACAGCTACCGGGGCATCAGCCTGACATGTATCACGGCAAAGATATACAACCGCATGGTATTAAACAGGATCAGGAGTGCCATCGACCCTCACCTGAGGGAGAACCAAAATGGCATTCGCGAGGGGAGAACCACCACAGCCCAGATCCTGGAACTAAGGAGAATGATCGAGGAGGTGAAGAAGGATAACCTGACAGCTGTACTGTGCTTTATCGACTTCAAAAAGGCATTTGATTAGATCCACAGAGGCACGATGGTGAAGATCCTTAAGGCCTACGATGTTCCTCCCAACCTACTCCGGGCTATTGAGACCATGTACCCAGGAACAAGGTCCAAGGTGGTTACCCCAGATGGCAACACTGAGGAGTTTGATATCCTGGCTGGAGTAATGCAAGGGGACACACTAGCCCCCTTCCTTTTCATCAAAGTCCTGGATTACGCACTCAGAAAAGCTATTAGTGGGCGGGAGCAGGAACTCGGCTTCACCCTAACCCCAAGGAGGTCAGAGCGACACCCTGCAATTGTCCTGACAGACCTGGACTACGCGGATGACATCAGCCTGCCTCCAACAACGTGGAACAAGCACAGGAACTCCTGAACAGAGTGGAGCTGGAGTGCGCCATGGTTGGACTTAGGCTAAACGCCAAGAAAACAGAGGTCATCACCTACAAAATCTCACCGGAGCATCAACCGCTGACAACAACTGGTGGCACTGTGCTGAAGGAAGTCGAGGACTGCAAGTATCTGGGCTCATGGGTCAACTCAACCGAGCAGGACCTAAAGGTGAGGAAGGTACTCGCATGGAGGGCCCTGAACGGCATGACCTGTGTATGGAACTCCAACCTCCCCCGTCAAATCAAACTCAGCTTCTTCTATGCAACGGTAGAGTCTGTTCTCCTCTACGGCAGCGAATGCTGGTCCCTGAAGCCAACCTTGCAGAAGTCTTTAGACGGGTGCTACACCAGAATGCTGCGTGCAGTACTTAACATCAGCAAGAGTACACCGACAGGATCCTGTATGAAAGAATACCAAGGGTGAGTGAGAAAGTAGCTGCCAGGAGAATGAGACTGGCAGGACACTTCCAAAGACACAAAGAGCTGCCAGCCAGCAAATTGGTACTATGGGAACCAACCCATGGGCATCGGTCCCGAGGACGTCCTACACTAACATACGTGGATGTACTCAAGAAGGATGCAGAAGCGCAAAGTACCGATGAACTGGCCAGATGTATGGAGAATCGGGATGACTGAAAGCAACGATGGAGGGCTCGTCTGAGGACGACCTAGAGAGAATGTGTTTCAAACACAAAGAAAAAATCTCTTTACGGGCGCTGCCAAATGGGGGGGTGCCTCTGTGAATTGCCGCAGGAAGCTGGGAGATTTCCCCACTTCCAACTCTGAAGGCTGGTGTCGGAGGCATCTCGTATCAAACCAAGATTCCAGCGAGCCTTGAAGCAGTTATGGAAACTCAGGCAGACCCAAATAAATAACTGGTAGCAATGCCAAACACTACCTCCAATATTACCACCAACTACCACAATATCACAAAAGGTGCGGCAATGAATAAAAAACGTACATTTTTTAATTATGAATGAAGAAATAAAACAGATGTGATTAAGTCCAACCTCTGATAATTGCACTTACCATAAATACATGTTACTACTTACACTAATGATGATAGGATCCATTCATAACCAGTTTCCATGGTTATTCAAATGCTACATTACTGCCCACTGGGCCTGAGCAGAGCCATTACAATCTGTGTTTCACATGTATGCTTGATGTTGAATATTGGATATTGTTGATGTTGTTGTTCATGCTGGTGCCTCTCGGGTTATTCCTGCTTCCACTCAGCCCATAATTACTGCAGTAAATATGAAGTACTATGTGACATCATAAGCCATTTGTCAGAGACTCATCCAGAGTACGATGGTTTCACCCAAGTTTGGTGGGTGCCAACATGTTTACACTAGGTGTAAACAGGATTAAGGAAATGGTTTCACAAAGTTATACAATGACAGGATGCTTGTGGATCACTTTCTACATTTATGTATGATTCAAAGCCAATTTTCCAATTGAGTCTGGAAGTGTAAGACATGAGTCATGGTGCTTCACACGGTTCCCAGGCCCTGTTTATATCACATTGTATAGATCAGGGCCCCGTTTCCCGATATTGATGGATCTTCGCTCGTAAGATCATTCTCCCGATGGATCTTTCGAACCATCGATAATTTCTTTGTCGCGTTTCCCGAAACTCCTCTTAACGTGAACGCGCATTCGCTGCACTCACGACGTCGTAGGATTGTAACTGTCTACTGACACGGTGCTGTAATGGGCTCCGTAGGAGGGGGAGACGCAGGAATGTCGCAGGAAAATTGTGTTAAAAAGGGTTCAAATATCTCCCCATCAAGGACAACAGCAGAGTAGCCTACGAAAAAAATAGACTGCAATTATATGAATGCTAAAGACATTAAAACACAATTGATTAGGCTTAAGCCGACATATATCAGTCCTAATCCTGAATGCACTGTGCGTTTCACGGCATTTTCCCCCCTGAAATAATTCAAAATATACATATGACAAAAAAACATATGACAAAAAAATTAAAATAGGCAATGATGTTTGATATAGGCCTACCCTTAACAAATTAGCTGTTTAACATTACAGAGTGTCTGATTGATTGTTAATCATGTGTTGATAGTGTAGTGTTGTAGGCATGACGCATCAAATTAACAATCGTTAACAGGTTTGATTAATTAGTCTCTGAACATAGGCCGATATAGTGCAAGGGACAATGCAGTACGTCAGTGCAAATAATGGCTGGGAGACAGCGTGTGCTAGCGCTCCGTGCGCAAGAGGGAGAGGAAGAGAGAGAGAGAGAGGGAGGGAGAGAGAGAGAGAGAGAGAGAGAGAGAGAGAGGAGAGAGAGAGAGAGAGAGAGAGAGAGAGAGAGAGAGAGAGGCCGAGGCGTCCCCGGAGTCGCCTTGTTGCGATCAATGGCCGAATCCGGGACAACTTTGACCCCCTCGAGGTCTACACTGACGCGGCAGTCATACAGCGCTACAGGCTGCCCAGGGAGGCCATCAGACAGCTGCTTGGGGCGATCAGGCAAGACCTCAGACGTGCTACAAGGAGGAGCTTTGCGCTCACACCGCAAGTGCAGCTCTTGGCCGCCCTCCGATTCTACGCCACAGGGGGCTTCCTGCAGATGGTAGGAGATGGCCAGGGCCTGTGCAAGGCGTCAGTGTGCAGATCGGTCCAGGCAGTGACATACAGCCTCCTTCGTCTCGTACCGTGACGCGTCCGTTTCCACAGCAGAGACGAGATGGGTGCGACCCAAGAGAACTTTTTTCGGTCGTTCCGCATCCCACAAGTGGCCGGAGTCGTGGATGGAACTTTGATTCCAATTCTCACGCCCCACGTTGATGGACACGTCTACATCTTTCGGAAGTGATATGCCGCTGTCAACTGCCAGGTGGTGTGCGACCATCAGGGCATCATCCTGGATGTCGTAGCGAGATGACCTGGAAGCACTCACGACTCCTTCGTGTTCCGCGAGTCCTCCATCGGACGGCTGGCTGCAGCCTCCAGGGGAGAGTGGCGGCTCCGCTTAGGCCTCACCTGTTCACCCCAGTGGCTAACCCGGGAGACGTCCACGAGGAACAGTACAACGAAGCCCACCGTCTGGCCCGGTGCATTGTCGAGCGCACGATCGGCAGGTGGAAGTTGCGCTTCCGATGCCTCCACAAGTCCGGCGGAGGGCTCCAGTTTACGCCAGCCAAGTCGTGCGCTGTGATCTGCGTGACAACAATGTTGCACAACATTGAAGCCAAGGCTGGGGTGGCGTTGGGTGAACCGGACGAGGACGAGGAAGATCCGTTTCGGGACGGCCTCCCGGATTACGCTGCTGGTTTGGAATCACGGCGAAGAGTGATCGCGGCTTTTTTTTACCCCCCCCCCCCCCCCCCCCCATGTCACTAAACATTCCCGTCAACGTGACCTATCCCCACCATATCCCAGCCTTTTGCCTGCTCCTTTTGCCTTTAATTTATTTTTCATTTCTTTCATTCATTATTTGGTTTCTTTTTTCTTTCATTTCATTCATTATTTTATTTTATATTTTTTTCATTTCTTTCATTCATTATTTTGTTTAATTTTTAATTTTCTGGGTTATTTTAGGCTATGTTTTATGAGTAGCCTATGTCACAGCCTGCACAAATCCCCCCACTTTCTCTCACACATTTTGAGTGCCCTGCCTGCGCAAACATTTTCTGGACTGTCCCGTTTTATTTTGGCCATTTTAACATCTTTATTAATAAATAAATTAATAATCTTTATTAATCACCAAACTAAGAACATAAAGGCGCAATGCGTTTTAATAAAACGCATCCAATACACGGAATGTCCGATGGTGACGCCACTGAGGCTATAGTAGGCGATGCTCTTAGCGTCCTACGAGTACCTACGAGTACACCTGGAGTACTCGTTAGCTACGAGCATTTTCAAGACGTTCGTTACCAACGATGCTTTCGGGAAACGCGGTGAAAACTCTACGATGCCCTTTCGACGCACTTCACGATCCACTTAGGCGTTGTGGGCATGTGGGCAGGTCGGTGTGGGCATTCACGTCCTAACAAGGTGCTGCATTCTGTCTGACCGCTGAGATGAACCAATGCTTTATTTGGTCATTCAAGTAGTAATATGGCAATTAGTTTGCAGATTAACTTCACCAACTTTTAAACACATATATCTCAATAATAATTTAATGTTCAACAACTCACATATCATCCAATGGAACTATTGTCAAATAGTCAATGATACGCAAAGTTACAACTTTACACTGTTGGGGAACGTAAAGCTATGTTTTGCAAAGTCTTGCTTGGCAATAAACATCTTTCATCTGTCATCATTACTTTCACAGCCGTAGCCAGGTAATACATCATAGATGGCATGTTTCAAAAGCTTTCACACAGTAAATGTGCCAAGTAGTAGTTTAGTTCTTGTGTTGAAAGTGTAGAAAGAAGTAATATCAGAAACACTTCCCTTTAAAATAAATCCAATAACCTTTACTGCAAAAACCTAGCATGGAAATAATGACTGAAGCGTCTGAAGAGGAATGTCTCTCCCTTGATGTGCTCCATAGAGCTTCTTAGACATTTGCCTGTGCATTACGTGGCCGATTACCTTCTGGAAATCGTCTCTTCTTTGACCTTTGGATATGAAAAGTGCTGCAGCATTGGACAAATAAATGACATCCTTTCAAGAATTGCATGTGGGAATGTGGTCCACTTTGAGGCTGGCTGAACTCAAAAAGAGCGACTAGAAAGAAGGATAGGTGTAGAAAAACATTTTCAGGCCCACATTTGCAGTTGTGTCTGTGACGATCCATGAAAGGGTGTGTTTAATCTCACCTGCCATCTTTCTTTTCAAGCATACAGGTTTTTGAAAACGTTTGACGGGGTTTTTGAATATGTGCTTAATACTTTGGGCTTTCCTTTAACTTGCTGGATTTCATTAATAAGGACACGATTAAAGACCAATTAATTCGAATCAACATGAAATTGTTTAGCTTTGGATAACATGTTGATGTAGATTCAGCTCACGTTGAACTCCAGTTATCAGCAGACTAATTGAGTCATTAAGCAATGACTAAAGCAGGGTTTTAGATGTGAGAATTGTTGGGTCCGGTCCAATGCAGTCAATAAATTGTTCAATAAAGTGTGTTGTGAGATTATCACTGGAAGGACTTCCTTTGAAAATTAACTAACTCATTCTCAAATGGTTATTTAGTTTGAGAAGTTATCTATTATCTAATTAACTAACTTGGTCCTGACTCCTGACCTTGATACAAGCAAATCCCTGCACAAACAATATATTACATAAAAACATCACCTTTAAATCCTGTACCCAGGAAGTCAAGAATAAAAGATGCAGACAAATTCCATTCAGGGCATGAAGCAAACGCTTTTAGTTTTTTTAGTTTTTTTGTATTTTGATGTAAAGTGTTGAACTGTATATTGACATAAATTTCAAAGTGAAGTTATATTGAACTATTGGTTTGCAATTTAGAAGTGATCTACTCACAGCTTTTCTCTGTAATCTGTCTCTTTTGGATCCTCAGAGAAACGCCTGAGGGATAAAAAATTAATGGAAAGAGTTAAAGTACTGTCTGGCGTTCACAAGAAGCACCAGGTGGAGTACAGTATTAAATAATCAAGGTCAGAGTGACCCCACCATCATCCAATCAGCATGTCAAATGAGCTGATTTGACATGCTGATTGGATTCCCCTGATATTTCACCGGTGGAGATATGAAGGTTATATGAAGTAAATAATTATATGCATTATAAATGTGCAAAAAAAATTGAAATCGGTTCATCCTAGCCTGAGAAAAGGCAGAAAGTGTCTCTCTGGTTCAGAAGTAAGTTATCCTCCAACTACCACATTGCATTGCGCTCGCTGCACCGCCCGCCTGTTTCCGTTTGGAGGGGGAAGGACCTAGCGCGAGTGGTAGAGCGAGCAAACTTTGTTTATACATATCCCCGTGATACGTTCACTAGCTTAGACTTCAGGGCCCCGTTTCCCGAAAACATCGTTAGCCTAAGTGTTTGTGTTTAAGTTTGTGAAGTGCGTTGTACGAGCATCGTACATTTTTCAAACCGTGTCCCAAAAGCATTGTTGGTAAATAAGATCGTGAGGGCAGTGAACGTGCGTTAATGTTAAGAGTTTCGGGAAATGCTCCAAAGAAATTTACGATGGATCGTACGAGCGTGGATCCATCGTTATCGGGAAACGGGGCCCTGCTGTCGTTCTTTAAAACACATCATTTGTATATTGCTGTACGGCAAAAGTAGCTCAACAGTAGCTCAGCATATCAAGTATTTGTACTAAACTTTTTCTCCCCAGTTGATATAAGGGTTTATCTAATACAGTAGGGCTACTTTAGTATACCAGCACTTGGGTTAGTAAACAAATCACAACAACCAACATGAATTTGAATTTTTTCATGAAAAAATATGAACTATTTGCAAAAATAAAACGTGTAGGGTGCGTTTGCTAGTGTCAAAATAGTCACAGCTCATCTTGAGCATCTACTGTCTCCTGGTAGCCACTTTACTTCCCATCTTGTGCTGGGTAATTAGCTCTGATGGCCTGGACAACACAGGAAGCCGATACTGTCTAAGAAAGAAAGAGAAGAACATTAGCAATGCAAGATAAAAATTATGCCTTGAGTAGCCTATACAGACTTCAAGCTAACGTATCGTAGCCTATGCTCTGCCAATAAGATACACTACTTTCGGATAACTACATTGTCACGTTCCCCGGGACTCAAATTCAACTCTGAACCAAAGGCGGCATTATTTACAGTGTGCGATATCAGATGAATTGTCATTGCGTTGTGCAGCGGTTAATTAGCAAGCAACATGGACAGGTTTTGGAAAAGAAAAGCTCCACAGTCTGATACATCTGAATCTGAGCCCTCAACATCGTCATCATTAGTCAGTGAAGGAGGTAGACACCTCCAGCAAGATGAAGAAATTATGTATGTATTATGATGACAATTACCTCACGTTTGGATTAATCTTCACTGGAGAGCTGTCATGTCCTCTCGCCCTGTGCCTGTTATGTGGTATGAAATTGTCCAACCATGCTATGGTACCCAGAAAGTTGAAAAGACATCTGACAACAAATCACCCATCACATGCCAACCAATGTAAGGAATACTTTGTTTGTTTGAAAAGCGAACACAGCCGACAGGGTCAGGTGCAAAAAAAAGAAGTGCACTAAAGGCTAGCTACCTAATAATAGCTAAGGCTAAAAAGCCTCACACCATTGCCGAATCAATAATAGAGCCAGCCTGCACTGCTATTGTAAACAAAATGATAGGCCCACATTATCTCTGTGTGGTTAAATCGCAGTTGCGGGGTAATTAGCGATTTTGTCAGCTTACTCTTACATTAAACTGTAATCAGAAAATGTGGTTATATGCTATAGACCCTATAGTATCTGTGGTATAAAGGCTGGGACGAATTTCGAATTATAAATATGTACACTTTATGTTGAAGGTATAGACCGTTGCGATTCCCATTGAAACGAATGGCGTGGTGATTATTCTTCAAAATGAGACCTGATAAATTGTGAAAAATGAATCAAACTGCAATCAGACAACGCGGATATATGCTATAGACCCTAGAGCAGGGGTCTCAAACTCAATTTACCTGGGGGCCGCTGGAGGTAAAGTCTGGGTCAGGCTGGGCCGCATCAAGTATTCCATAGAAAAAAGGAGCACATCTGACCCAATCTAAGTTAATGATCGGGCTATAATTAGATCATGTTGGCTATGTAATCGCTGACAACAGGGTCGTTGGTGGAACGATTCATAGTCGTTGGTGGAAACCAGGACATTTTAGCGTCCTTTGGCTTTTGTCGGGACTCAGGACACGCAACTCAAAATTGGGACTGTCCCGGCAAATGCGAGACATCTGGTCACCCTACCACAAGTGATAAAAAAGCGTGGCAAGCGACTCAGCAGAAATGTGCGTTCGACAACAACGTGCGGGCCGCACTAACACTACATTTTGATGTCAAGTTGAGGGCCACAAAATATCATCCCGCGGGCCTCAATTGGCCCCCGGGCCGCGAGTTTGAGACCCCTGCCCTAGAGTATCTGTGGTATAAAGGCTGAGACGAATTTCGAATTATAAATATGTAGACTTTATGTTGAAAGTATAGACCGCCGCGATTCCCATTGAAACGAATGGCGCGGAGATTATTCTTCAAAACGAGAGCTGGTAAATTGTGAAAAATGAATTAAACTGTAATCAGACAATGCGGTTATATGCTATAGACCCTAGAGTATCTGTAGTATAAAGGCTGGGACGAATTTCGAATTATAAATATGTCCATCAATAACGTTAGCTCTCTAGCTCAACGGACCAGAATACCTCCCGTTGCCAAGTCGTAGCTACGGTCCGTCCTATTTATGTGAAAAACTTTATATTTGGATTTTAAAACGCATGAAAATATAAATGAATGATCTTAATTTATTTTCTTTGGCAAATGACCATGGTATAAGCGGGATAATGCCCTTCGAGGTGTCAAAAACATGTTTGATCGATCGTAATTAAAGGGGACTACTTTTTGAGGGAGATTAACTCAAACAGAGTATACATTTAATAAGCATGCAATATAAATAAGAAAAAGCATAATTATTAAAGTATTTTAATTGTTTTATGTTGGCAACCAAGAAGAAGAATAAATGGGATAATCAGTCTTATTAATAGGGTTTATGCAACCAACCGCACAACAAGACATGATTGTGGCTCTTGTCGCTCTCGTCTCTTTCTTCAAACGACATGCGCGTAGAGCAGGGAGTGACGTAGAGTGACGTAGACTGTTAATCCCTCTATAGTGGTGGATGTGCTGGAGCATAAATCTATAGACTTGTATCACCAGAAAGAATGCCTTGTCTTGAGAAATGTGCTGTTATTGAAGTGAAAATGTATTGCACTGAACTTCAACCCCTGTCCCCTTAGCTGAGAGCGAGGTGTCAGATGCCTCCTTCTGCTCAGAAGAGGGGTCGTTCTCACCATTCCAGCCTGTGAGGTCATCTCAATCAGTCGAGTCTGTGAACTCCACAGTGAGTACAGCTTCAACGGTGAGCCCAAAAGCATGGAAAAAGCGACAACTGACTGAGGACGTGACCATAACATGGCAATAGATGGGTTGGTTTTAAGTTGCTGGTAGGATGTTGATCTATTTTCATAATTTGTAGCGGGCTGGCATGGGATCTCTGTTGCAGATTGTTTCTAATGCTTGTTTCTAAACTTTTCAACATCTTGGTGTCAGATATGATTGAGAGACGGATGGGTTAGTATTTGTCATGTTCTCAACCTTTTACAAATGTTCATATTTCTCTAAACTAAATGAAAAATGTATTGTTATTTATATCTGCTGTGGTGTAGGAGGATTACTATGATCCTCGCAGTGGTCAAGGTTACCTTGCTTATAGATTGAAAACAGTTCAGCACAACAGTACCAGCAAATCTGACCCGAATGCCAGGCCTGCTAATGAAGGTGGCCCAAAGGTTCTGCGAGAGATCTCAGCATCTGAACAGCTATCGGGTGATGAATGCATGGAGGCAATGTCCATCATGAAACATTCGGTGGACCAGCCAGATGTCAAAGAGAAAATGCGTGTCCAACGTTCAAGCATAGACAGAAGATGCTACATGATCCTGACCAGTCCTCGCTTGTCTTAGATCACTTCCCACGATTTCTGGATACACAAGGCCTGGTAAGAAGTAGATGAACTTGACAACAATTGATAGATATATAGTATATATATATATAGTGGACATATAGTGTTGTGTTTTTAATATGCTTTTCTTTGTCTTAGATTGACCAAGACTTCACCAAGCTCTCTCTGGCAAGTTCATTGCAAAATAGCCAACTTTCTACAAGGCTAGGGTCATCACTGTCTGCAAAAGCCTTTGCCCTGGCACTCATCTGGATGACCTTCTGTTTGCGCAGGAAGAAGCAAGTGAATGTGGTAAATGTTTATGGATGTTTGCTATTAACAGTATTCATTATGTATATGCTTATGATCTGTGTGTGTGTGTGTGTGTGTGTGTGTGTGTGTGTGTGTGTGTGTGAGTGTGTGCGTGTGTGTGTGTGTGTGTCCACTAGGATGGGACAGTGACTTGGCTGCTATCCTACTCCTCGTTCATCTCTTGCCTCCAACCGCAAAAGGAAAAAGACACGGAAAAATCAGTACTTCTGAAGCTGCTGACCATGTGCTCAAATTCATGAAGGTATGTTGTTGACAGATGTTTTACTTCTCGTAACATTACATTGATTCTCACTGTTTGCTAGCTGTGTGATCTCCCTCAAAGAGCTAATAAAAGGAACACTGTTTAACAAGACATTGTAAGATTTTTTTTTGTCATTTTGATTATATACATCATTCATCACTTGTGTAAGAGCAAACTTAAATCACTTTTCCTAATATCTTAGCTTGGGACAAGCATGGCAACCTTCCTTCACGGTGTTGAATCCTCACAACCCTTCCTCCTCTGCGTTGGGGGAAAGAAGACCATTCCCTGCATGTCGCCGACTGCGGTAGGGGCCTTTGACAAACTGTTTAAGGTGCACTTTGTGTTTTCTCTGTCCTATGATGAGGCCTTATTCAACTTCTACAATTTCATCCAAACAACCATATACGGCATTGATGTGGCCACCACAAAAGAGAGTCCAAGGGTCAAGGAAAAAAGAGTGAGAATCAATAACGTGTAAACATGTTCAATTGTTACATTTGCAAGGTTGGCCACATAAATTGTTGTCATTTAAAATTCAGCCATGCTTTGTACCCAGGGAGGTCTTTCGTTTGAAAAGTGGGGAATATTGGCGTTCATCTGTTTTTTTAAACATATTGTGGGTTCAAGAAACATTAAAAGAAAATTCATGGACACGCTTCAGATCCTGTCGATTGTCCAAATAATGATGACAAGGTGAACAATGTTTGTGTTAATCAATTGCCAAATGATTCAACTGTCAGAAACCCATCCCCCCCCAAAAAAAAGCAAATGTTGGATATGTGTAGCTCAATTATCGCTCAAGTGCAAGCATCTGGAGTTGCTGAAAGTACTGTTCAGTCTTTGGTTTGTTCACTGGAGCAACTTGTGAATGATGTTCATATTCAAGCACAGGACAGTGTTCTTAAATGTCTTTCAACCGAGGTGACGGAGCAAGCCTTAGATAAAGCCAAAGAGTGTTTTGAGAACCTTGAAAATCCATTTTCACCCCTCAATACAGAAACAAAGAGGCAAAGACATTTTAAAATAAAATGGAAAATTGTTGAACCAATTGAGCATGTTCTTGGTGTGCGTTATGATTCTCGCAGAGATAAAACTACAGGCGTATATTGTCAAGTTCATGTATTGGCCAATTTTAGGAACTCTTGAGTCCATGTTTAGCATAAGGAACTTAGTTCCTGCTTTCAGCAAGTAAAGCCTCATGAAGATGGCATTTTCAAAGACATTAGCGATGGTTCATACTTTAGAAATCATACTTTCTTTCATACGCTCCAGATCCAACTTTATTACGATGATTTTGAAACTGATCCAAAAAAGGAATACATAAACTTCGCTGTGTTTATTTTATTTAAAGAAATTTGCCTCCCAAGCTCAATTTTGTTCTGATGAACATTCGTCTAGTTGCACTTTTTCATTCAGAGGACTTGAAGAAGTATGGTCTTGGTCCAATCCTACAGCCTCTTATTAATGATTTAAAAATTCTGGAGACGCAGGTGCCCTTTTCAGATACATCTTTGATGGGGTCTGTTATTCAGGTCACTGGTGATAATTTGGCGGTACATGGCCTTTTTGGTATGGTTGAATCGTTCAGTATTGTTGCAGATTCTGTTTAACTGACAAAACAAGTTTACAGTCTATATTCAGTGAGGATGACCCAGACCTAATCCATCGCAGAAAAAGAGCTCTATGCAGAACGTTGCGACACCGTGGCACAAACTCCCACACTAATTCACTCATTTGGGGTTAAAAGGGGCTGTCCTTTAAATGCACTTGTTTTTTCATTCCTCAGACAATTATTCAGTTGACATTATGCACGACCTACTTGAAGGTGTTGTACAGTATGAGCTTAAGCTCCTTTTCCAGTTCTTGGTTAGGGATTCAATTAGTTTAACACCATTTGGGTAAGGATCCAGAGCCTTAACTATGGATATAGTGAGCGAAAGAACAGACCTACTGCCCTCAAAGTTGATGAGGGTAGCAATGACCTTTGCCTCAAACGCTATTCAGTCATGGTGCCTCTTACGTAACACTCCTTGATTTTTGGAGATCTAGTTGATCCGGCCAATAGTCACTGGCATGTAATTATTCTTTTGATTCAAATTGTCAACATTGTGTTCTCCCCAATCATAACAGATGGTATGACCCGTTACTTAAAGCATTTCATTTATCACAAACATTTTAAGTTTGTGTTTACAGATAAGAGACTCCAAAGCATCATCTGATGATCCATTAACCCAGATGTATAGGAAAATAGGGCCTCTCCTACATATGTGGTGTATGCGTTTCGAAGGAAAGCACAACTTTTTTAAGATGTCTGTGAAGAATTTTAAGAACATCACCAAAACATTAGTAAAATAACATCAACAAAAATTAGCTTTTCATTGGGAGAATTTTTATTTCCAAAGATTACAGTTTGGTCCTGTTAAGGCGGTCTTAATTAGTAATCTAGAATACAGTGAGGTCTTGAGGTCTTGTGAAAAATGTAATGGGGCTAATGTCGCCACTTCTTCCTGGGTGAAAAAATATGGAACGGAATACCATATTGGAATGTTTGTCTATGTGGGTACTGAAAATGAAATGCCTGATTTCAGGAAAATTGTCAACATCTTTATCAAGGATGACGAAGCACTTTTTTTGACCTCTAATCAAATTCAGATTCAGACTTTATTGTCATAGTGCAAACTTGTACAATGAATTTGGGGTGGTGCTTACTACCCATAGTGCAAAATAAAGCAGTGCAAAAAGCAAAAATACAAACACAAACAACAGCAATAGGCAGAATAAATATAAATATGCATGCAGACATAACATATAAGTGTCTTTTTTTTTAAATAAATAAATATGATAGAGGATTTCACATGTCCATTGGGGGGGGGGGTCAGGCGTTAAGTAGACGAATTGCCCAGGGGTAGAAGGTATTCTGTATCTCCTACTCGAAGGGAGGAGTTGGAAGAAGCCATGGCCGGGGTGTGATGGGTCACTCATAATTCTTATTGGTTTAAGGTTATCACTTTGTGTTTTGAGGATCACCTGAATGCATACATAATTGGGGAAGGGGAGAAAGTGTTAACGATCATATGCGTGTCCAATCTAATTTATTATAAACCCCATGATCGGCAGTTTTCAACTGCAAATGATGACCAAACATATATTGTGCCCTATTGCTGTTATATTTGATCTGTGTGAGGAAATGCTGAAATGAGCTGTGATGAAATGCTAAAATATTGACTGTAAACTGTTTTGAATGAAAAATTGATCGATTCAATTGAGCTTCTTCGTATTGTCTTTTATTTAAGTCATGCCATAGTGTGGCATGAGATATATTTTTTTTTACTTCATAGTGTTAGCATAGACACCAGTAGGGTTAGTTAAACACCCAATAGTGTCATTATCAGATAGACTTTCCACACTACATATTGTTGCATTCACACTACACCGGTGTTGGTGTTGGGAAAATAGATTTAACTTTTAACATTATATTTTAACATTAACACCAGTGTAATGTTAATACAACACTTCCAAGTGTTGTGCCGTCTTAAATTACAACAAGAAATAATGTTAAGATAACTAAAAGTATTAAACATTTAACACTCTCCGAAATGTTACTTTTACACCAGGTAGTGTGGCTGCATATAGAATCTTTGCCGGTGTTAAATTTACACCAGTGTTTTTGCTGTGTACGTGAGCTTCCCCCCCCCCCCCCCCCCCCCCCCCCCCCTCATTCCTTATTGGTGAGCTCAAAAATTTGTGGACCAGTGGTTTGTAGTCCTCGGCCTGAAATGCTTCTAGCAGGCAGGCAAAGTTTTACTGAGATGACGTCAAACGCGTCATTTGACGTCATCTCAGGAGAAATTAGATCAGGAAAGCTGGGCCAAGTGAAGACTGGGTTAGACTGAGGGAAAAAAAAACTTTTTTTTATATTACAATAGCGATTTTATAATGATACAACGCCGGTTCGAAATCGGTGAAGTATCCCTTTAATTTAATCTATTTCAATGTCAAAGAAGCACACGTATCCATGTGTGTGAACTTGATAATGTGGTGTGAAATTGAATGGAATCACAAATGTCAATGGACTGGCAGCACCTAGACCTTTCCTTCTCCAAACCCCGATCCGTTGAAGAATTTCCCTAACTTGACATCTCTGGTAGTGTAAGGGCGCCCCCTAATTTCACAAATCAGAAATGCATTAGTGAATAGATAAGGTTAACGTTGATCAACCCAACAATTTGAGACTACATTATTTCTGTGGTTGGCAAACTCTGTGTAAAGGTTCAATCCAAAACTACTGTAGTTTGGGCTGTACTGACGTAGAAGCGAAACAATGAAAGGTCAATGTCAGTCAATGAAAAATGTAGGCCTACCGCAGAGAGAATTAAGTTAGTACCACAAGTCTTCATATCTTTACATTTTAGGCAAGGGTATAATTGTATGATTATTTTTAATTGGGGTGTGCTAAGATGATGCATTTTTACAGAATCCAATGATAAAACAGCAAATTAAAAAGCTCTATTTATTAATTAAATGTCAGTTTTACCAAAGCGTAAGACATACTTTATCCAGAAATTCCAATGAATAATCAAATGTACGAGTTATTTTTAAAATTGAACAGGAAAGAATGTCCTGCCGTATGGCTTTAAGACAGAAGGCATCAAAATAACAACACAAATCAAATCCTAGCACCTGATATGCGGACAATGTTTTAGACCCAGTACTGTGGCCAGGTATGTACCATCCCAAAAATAAACAAAATTAAACAGTGCAGTCTCCAGTGTTCCCGAACATACAATCTTATAATATTTACTGAACTTTCACTAGGTCATAAAAATCATGTTGGTAGTGAAAGCCACAGTCTACATATTTTGTCAATCTCCCCGCTTTTTGCATTTTTCTTCGAGAAAAAAATCTCTCAGCATCAAAGATGCACTGATCATTATACAAGATCACATATATGAAATTGTTACAAAAGACTTGCTTTTATATAGTTGAAAAACAAATAATTTAGACAAAACAGGGCATTATGTTCAATTCTTCTGATTAAACATCTTGTGTTTAAGAATGTAAGTATTAATATATACAATGACATTTCGATAGAAAAACTTCAAAACAATGACATGACTGAACTATAAGCTAGTAAGCTATGTCTGAAGGCCATCCATTCGTGGGATGGCCTTTTCTCATGATCATGTGTTATTCTTCATTTGTTATGAAAGAGCATTTGAAAAATAAAGTTATGACAGGAAGGACAGCAACAACATGGTGGCTGCTGTGAACACACAACAGCCTCTCTCCGTCATCTGCTTCTCTGCTACACATACACACGCCCTCTTCACACTGCACAGCGTTTAGGCACATTTCTACTAAAACTGAAAATAGACATTCAACCAATTGTTCCACATTCATCAGCAGCCATATTATTACAAATAAAAAACATTTCTGCCTGGTCATGCACCTCTGAGGAACACTATATTTAAAACAGAATGAACATGCCCTCATCATATTCCAATATCTACCCCACTTAAGATCAACTGCAGTAGCAAAACATAAAGCAAATATTCAATCAAAATACAACCAATAACAAAATCGGTAGTGCAGAATTTGGACATTCATTTTGACACTCATCAAAAACTCCACAGTACTTATATTAATAAAATAATAAACATTTGATAATATATATCACAGATGTATAACAGACTGGAAGCAGGCGTTGAATTATTAAACAATCCCCATTTTTGTTTTCAAACAAAGTATTCGAAACAGCCTAATCATTTGGAGTTCATTAAACTCTCAATGTTATGAATGGGCGATGTCAATAATATGGAAAATGATTTGTTGATCAGCAAGTATCCCCTTGTCTCTAATATATTTAAGACTTGAGTGTTTAGAGAGAGCAGCCCAGCTCCCAAATACCAGAGCCTATTGTTCTTCAGCAGGAACTAAAATACCCAAACATAGGGAGAATGCATTACGTCCATAACGAAATGTCAATACAATATTACCTACATTATATATATAGAAAATAATACCCAGAATAAACCCATGAGAATGTCTTCTACAGGTTGAACAATTGTAAGGATTAAGATAGCACAAAGGGTCTCCTTCGAGTCTAAAACTTTGGTTCAGAGTTGAATTTAGAAAAAGTCTATAGATGTAACACCAACCTCTGTATAAAAGTAAAGTCTAAATGTATCCTCAAAGCTGTGGTAATCAACAAGCAATCACAAATTTCCCTACTTCACATATAAAGCTCAGTAGTCATTAACCTGTCTTTACCTTTCTATTTTGAAATGAGATACAGCTAATGATATTGCTAAGAGAAAATAAATAAAAAATCCCTTAAGATGTCTTGCTCTTTAAATGTCTTGGTCTTAGCAAAGAAAATTATATTATAGTATTCAAAGTGCAACAGCTTCGTGTAAGTCCAAAAGAAGTACTGAATTCCACTCCTTTAAGCATTAATCCCTACATCATGACAATTAAAAGTGGTCTACGTAATTGATTTGGCCAGTTTTCCCTTCAGTAACTGACTTAACCTGACCGGGACGGAGAGAGACAGAGACAGAGACAGAGCCAGAGACAGAGAGAGAGACTTCCCTCACACCCCACAGTCGTTGCTCCGGTCCAGGAGCTTGCGGGACAGGATGAGGGCGGTGGAGAGACAGGCCACGACTGTGTGGAACAGCAGCTGCCAGCAGTTCCTCAGGCCAAACAGGGACGCATTGCACAGCACCAGTACGCCCAGCAGAGAGAGCGCCTTTAGCCTCTTGTATGACGAGTGGAAGAGATAGAGCTGGCACTGTGGGGGAGACGTCCACACATGGACTGGGGTTAGAAAGTACTTTTATTTATTGAGGGCAACAAAATGGAAAAGTATGTGTGTGTGTGTGTGTGTGTGTGTGTGTGTATGTGTATGTGTGTGTGTGTGTGTGTGCGCGTGTGATCTGTCCTACTCCAAGCTATCAAAGTACCCCGTCAGCTTGCCAATATACCCTGAATATTCTCTATTTTATCTGTCCAGGCTGCCATTAGCCACAGATGTAAGCTTCACCACCTCAAACACTTCTATTGTTCTATTGTTTTGCACCACTAATGTAATTCTGGTGGTTTGGTTGTTTCCATAGCCTTGTCCGCTGTTTCAGTGCGGTTAGGCACAACATATTGAAGATCTCCCGCTCCTTTAATTTTATCCTATTGTGTATTTTAATACCCAACCAATTTTCACATGTCAGGGATTCCCTAATGTCAAGGAGGTCTTTGATGGCTTTGTTTATTTCTCTGTGGTATCAATGCTTTTTGGCAATAAATCTTATACCGTTGGAAAGCCTGTTTAGTTCCCTTTCAAATGGTGCCCGATTTGTAAGGAACATGCATTTCTGGGATGAGCAGAAGTGCTGAGTATGTGGGTTGCGCCCATGAAAAATATGCCAAATCTATTCTGCCATTGCCAAACAGGTTATTTTGCTGTTGCTATTGACACTTGTTTTGAGCTTCTGCTACCCCTAGTTGCTGCCAATCAGGTGCCTGATTGGCACCTGATTGGCAGCACCTGTGAGCATGGGCCCTACACTGTAAGTACAGCTACAGTCAGTAAGTGTCTGCTCCAAGAATCGGCATGCCGCCTTTGACTGATCTGGATAGGGCCCTCCGTGTCACCTTTCATCCACTTCATTATTGTTACAATTGGAGTTGCATAAAAATAATTTTGTATATTCAGGAGGCCTAGCCCTCCATCTTTCTGTTGGGTTAGTAAATTGAGTTAAACTCTGTTTTCCTTTATTTCAGCAATCATTTGATTCCACGTATTAACCCTAACCCTTTCTGGTATTATAAGAGATAATGCTTAAAATAAGAAAATAAGTTGTGGGAGAATTTCTTTCAAACATGCAGTAGTTATTTTTAAAACTTTTTACTAATGAAAATACCCTGATATTTTATCATCTCTGTATCCCATTTAAACGTATAACATTGTTTGAATACCTGATACTCCGGCGTACCAGTACTTAAAGATTCATATTTATTTTCATTAATTTTATATCCTGATACTGTGCTGTATCCTTCAATCTCCTCCATTATGTCCTGAATTGAACTTTCAGGCGAAGTTAAATAAATAATGACATAATCTAAATATCATCATCATATAATAAATATTTGGTCTGTTAAGCCCTTTGAGACTGTAATGGTGATTAACGGCTATACCAATAAAATTGAATTGAATCTTCATATAGTCCTAATATATGCATTTGTTTTCCTATCTTCATCCCTCTAATATTTAAGTTTTGTCTTATACTTATTGTCATCACTTCAATATATATTGCAAATAGAAGGAGAGAGAGAAGGTCTCGTTTTCTAGTGCCTCTTTGGATTGTAAATTTCCTCGACAAGGTACCATTTGTTTTATCTATAGACAGAGGTTTAATAAATAGTGCTTTTAACCATTGGCAGAATGTCTCATCCATACCAAAGCTCTTAATTGTCTCAAACATAGAAGGCCAGTTAACTAGATCAAAAGCTTTTTCAGCATCTAAAGTCATCAGTATCAGCTCATCATTCTCTTTTTGTGCATGATCAATTATATTGAATGTTCGTTGTTCAATGTTATTATCAGCCAGGATTCTTCCTGGGATAAAACCACATTGGTCGGGAGTAATTATATCTGTAATTGTGTCTTTTAGTCTGATAGCTAATATTGATGATAGTATCTTATGATCTGTGTTAAGTAGTGATATAGGTGTATGTGAAGCACATTTTCTGGCATCATTATTAATTAATGTTACTTGATGATGACCATGTTTGAGCCCACTTTATTGTATCTAATGCATGCCTGTTTGCTCTAACCAGTAGTGGACTTAATTGGTCTTTAAAAACTTTTTAGAAGTTATTGTAAATCCGTCGTTACCTGGAGATTTCCCATTTTTCAAACCCTGCATTTGCTTATATACCGATGTATACAGTATACAGTTTTTCGTAGCAACTAGCAAATTATTCGACAATCTGGTCCAGTAATTATTCTAACTTGATCTGGTTTTAAGTTTGTAATATGTGCTTTGTTTCTTGAGTTTAAAAGCCAGTATTTTTAAGGACTTCTGCCTTCTGACTTCTTCAGAGATGCGTCACCGCAACCAGTTCAGAAACAGGAAGTTACCAGAGAGTGCCAGTTCTCTTCCTATTGGACATTCTCTGGAGAAACTAATCTTTGTTTTCTTCTGATTATATTACTCTGGTGTAGTGCAGCAAGGCACAGGCAGATATATGCATATGCAAGTGTGTGTGCGTACGTATGTGTGCATGAATTTACATATATGGGGATACATGTATGAATGATATATCATTATGCATGCATGTCTGTGCTGTGAATGTGAAGCCGTTGTTGAAGGTTAACAAAAAAAGATAGGAAAAGAAAAACACATACATGTTAGGTTAGAAAGTACTTCTGAAGGATAAAATGCGTTACTTAGAGCTGAACATCAATAAGAATGTGTCTTACCTGAAAAAGACATAGCACAAACGCCAGGAGAAACGCCACCACACTCCATAGTGCGTCATAGTCGTCCTTTTCAATAGGACAACATTATAGATGTAAACAACTATTCCGATTCAGATTCAGCTTTATTGGCCAGGGTTGCTTAACAAACAAGGAATTTGACATTGTTTAACCCTTAGCTCTCCAAGAACAACAATCAACACTTAACCTATTGTTAATATATAAAAAAGAAAACACAAAACAGAAAGAACAGTACAAAATATAAATATACTGTTAAGTATAACAATACAACATAATATACTAATTTGCAAATATACAATAACAATATAAGAGAGGGAAGAAATGGTGCAATATCAGTGCAGTCAATATATGTGCAGTCAATATAAGTAATTTAAGATTTCAATATAAATACAGTGCAAGGCAGTTCAGTGCAATGGCAATATATTAATAACAACAATATTGGAATTGAAAAATTTAAATATACATGCGGTAGATGCAGAACAGTGTTGATAGCCCTTGTTCAGTGAAAGGTTGGGGGCTATTTCTGAGCGTTCAACAGACTGACTGCTTGGGGAAATATGGGCTGTCATTTCAAAAGCAGAGAAGTAAACCGTATATCAGTGTTTCCCCCAGCACTGTATGGTTAAGGCGGCCGCCTAAACAACAATAGGGCCCTACCTTGACTACCAATGTATAAAAATATATATATCTTTTTTAAAAAATATATATACATTATTTATTTTTTCTAAATATTTTTTAATTATTATGAATTAACAATGTAGAAAACTCTCGTAGGGTAAGAAAACATACTTCCATCAGGTATTAAAAATAAAGGTAAATAATGCATCGTAATACTGTTCGCTACTAGCCTGGGTTTACCCATGCTGCCTTGCTCGCGATTTCATTTCGCACTGCTAGGCAGCCTGGATTCCATGGATCCGATTTTCTCCTGAGATAGTGAACCAATCATACAACGGAGAGGGACGGCAAGACGATGACGAAGTCTGCGACACACCCATCGCCTTCCTCCCCATCGAATCGCTCTACATACGTCAGCTGGTATAATTGATACGATTGGCTATGAGCTACGCACAGACTCATATGATAGACATTCGTAGCGCCCAATAAACGTCTCCGGGCAATCGTAAACCACGCCATAAATACGAGAAAATGTATGTGTGGTTCCCAGACCTCATCTCAATGTAGATTGAGATGAGGTCTGGCATTAGCCAGACTAGTTCACAACAATGGTCGTGAATGGAATTGAAAGGAGTCAAACCACCCCCCCCCCCCCCCCCCCCCCTTGACCACCTTGACTAAGACATTTTCTGGGGGAAACACTGTTTTTTAAAGGCTCAAGAATATACAATTACCTTGAAATACTGTTCTATTGTCGATGATAATGACTGAAAAACATGCTTAGCAAGACGTGTTTTTACTAGTCATTTAGCATACACTTTTATTCAAGGAGACCTACAGTGAATTTAAACCCTGACCTTCATGAGCAGGTCTTGGATAGATCCTGGATAGGTCCTACTCAAAGAGGCCTACAGGTAGGTATATTGTAGTCGATTCCAGGCTGGAATCGGTCACACAAAGGACCCTGAAGGGGAACAATGAGGTGATTCAACCCCCTACCTGGAAGGTGTTCTCCATGAGGTGGACGCCCCGGACGAGGTTCAGAGAGGCACACACGATGTTGAGGACCAGGGATAGGATGCCTGCTGGAGCCACTGGTTCAAGTCTCACAGTCTGACCTATGCAGCCACAACACAACTTAGATAACAGGACCAACTACTACTAGTATAGTACTACAAAAGTTTAAACCACCGCCTGCTGCCATGTCAAGCCCACATGGAATTAAAGCACAATGCATCGCTGAAGGAGCCCTCAGGGTAAGGGTCAGTCCCGGTCCCTTTAGGAGGGCCAACCCAGTTCCTTTAGGGGTCGAACCCGGTCACTTTAGGGGGTCAGACCCAGTCCCCTTAGGGGGTCGGACCCAATCCCCTTAGGGGGTCAAACCCTGTCAAAATAGGGGGTCAGACCCAGTCTCCTTAGGGGGTCAAACCCAGTCAACATAGGGGGTCACATCCAGTCAACATAGGGGGTCAGAGTCAGACCCAGTCCCCTTAGGGGGTCGGACCCAGTCCCCTTTGGGGGTCGGACCCAATCCACCTTGGGGGTCGGACCCAGTCCCCTTTGGGGGTCAGACCCAGTCCCTCTTGGCTGGGACCACCAACAGCCAAGGTGTCAGACTATACGTACCCTTTTCACCCTCTAATGTATAATACTGTAGGTAATAGGCTAAAATGGAATCAACAGCATATTTTGTGATGGGAGCTGTTGATGGTTAACCTACCAGACCCAGGGCCGTGCTCCAAATGCCCGTTGGCGAGCTCCTGGGCTAGCTCCAACTCCTCTATGGTTAGCGCTTTTGGAGGCCGTCGTTTTAGGTCATCCTGGACCTCAGCCAACGTGATCTCCAGCGCCGGGCCACCCCCGATCTGGTTGTATTGCTGCTTTAGCTTCTGAATACTGCCGTCTGTATCAGAAAAAGCAGAGTGGCTCTCAGCACACAGGTGCCATCTAGGATTGAATGATGGGTCACACCAAATGTGGGAGCCGCCGCCTCCTCGTACGCACCAAACTCCAAAAAGGGATATGGCCGGGCAGCTAGGCTGATCGCCTTGCCATCGAAACACGCCTTGAATGCCCAGCACAAGTCCTCCAGGAAACAGAAGGCCTTGACTACAGAGAGGCCGCGGTGGCACACGGCCATATAGGACACTCCCTCCGAAGAAACGAAGCTTAGACATTGGGAGGGAGACAGGTGTTTTAGTAAACAAACCATAATGTCATTATTCAACAAACCAGAGGGTCAACCCCCAGGGTCATCTGTCACCAGGGATATATGATACCCGAGATGAGCTTGAATCAAAATACAATGTCTGTATTGCTTCATATGTTTAGTTTGCTTAGTTCCTACTATATATTTAGGTCCTGGCCCTTGACCGTCCCTCTCTCGGGGAACCGGCTCAGTGCCTTGCTCATCTTCCTGAGCTGCTGCTTCCTCTCCTGGAGTTCTCGGTTGTGCGCGAAGTCCGTGGAGGCTGAGAGGGGGAGGCCGTCCCTCAGCCGGACCACGAAGGCGAACAGGATCATTGGCATGGTCCACTTGGCCAATGAATCACAAAACGTCTACATCTGGGGGAGTCAGGCTCGTCGTCCCTCACAGCAGTCATCTCTGTGCGATAAGAGGTGGTTTTCAGTCAGCTGTGAGGATGGTTGAAGAGGCAGCCGATCATGTCTGTATGATAAGAGGTGGTGTTCACCTGTTTGTGGACATCGCTTCGCACCCTTATCTCCGTATCCTTGGATTAATACGGTCAAATAGCTATTTTATCTTGAGAGCTAACAGCATGTTTTGAAAAACCTGTAACCGTATGAAGACTTAAACTAAATGTAGACGTGATTTACAATACCGAGCAAGTTGTATGTTCGAACATCACGCAGCTAACCAGCCTAACTGTGTTCTTCCTGATCAACCACAACACACGGGAGCCCAGGAGAGACAAAAGAGGCGGGCAAACTCGTTCTTGTAGTTCGCCTTCGTTTCGTTCCCGGGCGTTATCATTTCACGACAGAACGCCAGCACCGGGATGCTCCAGTATGGCGACACATTAGTGCCATAATTCACTAATGTGATAAAAGATGCATTCGGGCGTATTATATTATTCCACACGCGTAGATATTAACTGCGAGCGCGCAAATGATCTCTGCGCGCGCAAAACTATGGCAAGCCGAGTGTGCCACAATTCGACTTCAATTAAACGCGTTCTGAAACGCCAGCACGCGTGGCCAGAACGCGTTTTGGTTTTCCAGAACGCGTTCCGGCGTTTCAGCGCGCGCGCCCAGAACGCGTTCTGGCATTTCAGCGCGCGCGCCAAGAACGCGTTCCGGCATTTCTGCGCGCGCGCTCAGAACGCATATTAGCATATTAACAGCACGCGTGCTGTTAATATGCTAATGCGCTCCTCCCCTCAATTTTCTCAGCCAATAGATTTGAGCCGTTTTCACCCAATCATATGCTAGGGCAAACACACAGACAACATCAGTCGAGACCAGGGCCCCGTTTCCCGATAACGATGGATCTTCGCTCGTACGATCATTCTCCCGATGGATCTTGCGATCCATCGATCATTTCTTTGGAGCGTTTCCCGAAACTCCTCTTAACGTGAACGCGCATTCGCTGCACTCACGACGTCGTAGGATTGTAACTGTCTACTGACACGGTGCTGAAATGGGCTCCGTAGGAGGGGGAGACGCAGGAATGTCGCAGGAAAATTGTGTTAAAAAGGGTTAAAATATATCCCCATCAAGGACAACAGCAGAGTAGCCTACGGAAAAAATAGACTGCAATTATATGAATGCTAAAGACATTAAAACACAATTGATTATGCTTAAACCGACATATATCAGTCCTAATCCTGAATGCACTGTGCGTTTCACGGCATTTTCCCCCCTGAAATAATTCCATATGACAAAAAATTAAAAATAGCTTGTGTGACAACTACATTTATCTTAATGGGCTGATTTCTGAAACATGCTTTGCGCAGCAAAGAGAGCCAACTTAATCTGATTCCGCATAAGGGTTTCCTTGATTGATAATTTGATTGGCTATAAAAGCCCCTCCGGAAATAGGGTAAGGTATGTATTGATGAGGAATACAACGAAGCCCACCGTCTGGCCCGGTGCATCGTTGAGCGCACGATCGGGAGGTGGAAGTTGCGCTTTAGATGCCTTCACAAGTCAGGCGGAGGGCTCCAGTTTTCGCCGGCCAAGTCATGCGCCGTGATATGTGTGACGGCTATGTTGCACAACATTGCAGCTAAGGCTGGGGTGGCATTGCTTGAACCGGAGGACGCTGAGGACGATGACGACGAGGAAGATCGGTGTGAGGACGGCCTCCCTCATAACTACGCGGCTGGTTTTCATGCGCGTCGAAGAGTGATTGAGACTTTTTTTTAACCCCCTCCACCCTCCCACATGTCACTAAACATTCCCGTCAACGTGACCAATCCCCACCATATCCCAGCCTTTTGCCTGCTCCTTTGCTTGTTTTTTATAATTTATTTTATTTCTTTATTTTTTCTTTATTTTATTTTTTTTAATTTAATTTATTTTTTACATTATTTTATGCTACGTTTTATGAGTAGCCTATGTCAGTCTGCACAAATCCCCCCACTTTCTCTCACACATTTTGAGTGCCCTGCCTGCGCAAACATTTTCTGGACTGTCCCGTTTTATTTTGGCCATTTTAACATCTTTATTAATAAATTAATTAATAATCTTTATTAATTACCAAACTAAGAACATAAAGGCGCAATGCGTTTTAATAAAACGCATCCAATAGACGGAATGCCCGATGGTGTCGCCACTGAGGCTATAGCTGACGATGCTCTTAGCGTCCTACGAGTACCTACGAGCACCCCTGGAGTACTCGTTAGCTACGAGCGTTTTCAAGACGTTCGTTCCCCACGATGCTTTCGGGAAACGCGGTGAAAACTCTACGATGCCCTTTCGACGCACTTCACGATCCACTTAGGCTAACGACGCTTTCGGGAAACGGGGCCCAGGGCCCCGTTTCCCGAAAGCACTTCACGATCCACTTAGGCTAACGACGCTTTCGGGAAACGGGGCCCAGGGCCCCGTTTCCCGAAAGCGTCGTTAGCCTAAGTGGATCGTGAAGTGCGTCGAAAGGGCATCGTAGAGTTTTCACCGCGTTTCCCGAAAGCATCGTGGGGAACGAACGTCTTGAAAACGCTCGTAGCTAACGAGTACTCCATGGGTGCTCGTAGGTACTCGTAGGACTCTAAGAGAATCGTCAGCTATAGCCTCAGTGGCGACACCATCGGACATTCCGTCTATTGGATGCGTTTTATTAAAACGCATTGCGCCTTTATGTTCTTAGTTTGGTAATTAATAAAGATTATTAATTAATTTATTAATAAAGATGTTAAAATGGCCAAAATAAAACGGGACAGTCCAGAAAATGTTTGCGCAGGCAGGGCACTCAAAATGTGTGAGAGAAAGTGGGGGGATTTGTGCAGACTGACATAGGCTACTCATAAAACGTAGCATAAAATAATGTACAAAATAAAATAAAATTAAAAAAATTAATAAATAAATAAATTATAAAAAACAAGCAAAGGAGCAGGCAAAAGGCTGGGATATGGTGGGGATTGGTCACGTTGACGGGAATGTTTAGTGACATGTGGGAGGGTGGAGGGGGTTAAAAAAAAGTCTCAATCACTCTTCGACGCGCATGAAAACCAGCCGCGTAGTTATGAGGGAGGCCGTCCTCACACCGATCTTCCTCGTCGTCAGCGTCCTCCGGTTCAAGCAATGCCACCCCAGCCTTAGCTGCAATGTTGTGCAACATAGCCGTCACACATATCACGGCGCATGACTTGGCCGGCGAAAACTGGAGCCCTCCGCCTGACTTGTGAAGGCATCTAAAGCGCAACTTCCACCTCCCGATCGTGCGCTCAACGATGCACCGGGCCAGACGGTGGGCTTCGTTGTATTCCTCATCAATACATACCTTACCCTATTTCCGGAGGGGCTTTTATAGCCAATCAAATTATCAATCAAGGAAACCCTTATGCGGAATCAGATTAAGTCGGCTCTCTTTGCTGCGCAAAGCATGTTTCAGAAATCAGCCCATTAAGATAAATGTAGTTGTCACACAAGCTATTTTTAATTTTTTGTCATATGGAATTATTTCAGGGGGGAAAATGCCGTGAAACGCACAGTGCATTCAGGATTAGGACTGATATATGTCGGTTTAAGCCTAATCAATTGTGTTTTAATGTCTTTAGCATTCATATAATTGCAGTCTATTTTTTTCGTAGGCTACTCTGCTGTTGTCCTTGATGGGGATATATTTTAACCCTTTTTAACACAATTTTCCTGCGACATTCCTGCGTCTCCCCCTCCTACAGAGCCCATTTAAGCACCGTGTCAGTAGACAGTTACAATCCTACGACGTCGTGAGTGCAGCGAATGCGCGTTCACGTTAAGAGGAGTTTCGGGAAACGCTCCAAAGAAATTATCGATGGATCGCAAGATCCATCGGGAGAATGATCGTACGAGCGAAGATCCATCGTTATCGGGAAACGGGGCCCAGAGCTCTTCTTTCGCGAATCAGTTTCTCTCACTCCTAATCAGGAGATTGTCGGCAGGTGCTGGTTGGACCGGGACCGCAGTGTATAGAGCCTGCCCAGACAGGCTTCTCCCTCCTCCCGGCATTTGATTTCTGCTGTTTGTTTGTAACACATGGACTGATGTTCACTTAATAACAATATAGTAATAACATACTAACTAACTAATATAAATATATGATTAATATATTCCTCACCATGACCTGACGTGTAGACACTGTGAAAAAGAAATAGGAAAAAGGTGACCAAAACGTTTCACTAAATTAAAGGCTATGAGTGAGTTTGTAGGTGAGTTACAAATGTATCAAGAGTAGAGGCCAGTTTAATGTGAAAAGGGATGGTTAAATGGTAAATGTTGTGAATATTTTGGGGGCAATTTTGGCTGCAATATTTTACACCAACTATTTATGTAATGTGACAGGAGCAGGATGGAAGTCTTCCTAAAGGGCTTGGTCTGTTGGGTACCAATACCTACCAGTTGGTTACCAATAGTATCAGTTGTAGTAGTATCTATCTCCTCACCTCCCTATATTATATATATATATATATATATATATATAGTTTTTTCTATCTGTCTCATTCCAACTGATGAAGTGAATTATACCTCGTCTTATAGGCTACTACCACGTACAGGCTAAAACCTGCAACTGCATGTTAATACTTCAGACGGACTTATTTACTTCTCATGGAATTTTAACTCTAACTTCTGAACTCTTTTATTGTTTTTATTGTACTCAGAAGACGAATAAGCTGACTCATGTAATGCTGTAATAAATAAATGTAATAAACAATACGCTATAAATAAAAGTATTTTTTAATTATGTTATCATAGTTGCCACGGCACTTACCATACACAATGTTCGGTCAAGTAGCTTAGATAGTGTATAGTCAAAGTGTATGTACTTGTAGTGTTCACCACCTCCACATTAACCACCTAATTTGAAACATCTTAACATCTTTCGACTTTAAGAACGACACAACAGAAAAGATTCGCGAAAGAAGAGCTCTGGTCTCGACTGATGTTGTCTGTGTGTTTGCCCTAGCATATGATTAGGTGAAAACGGCTCAAATCTATTGGCTGAGAAAATTGAGGGGAGGAGCGCATTAGCATATTAACAGCACGCGTGCTGTTAATATGCTAATATGCGTTCTGAGCGCGCGCGCAGAAATGCCGGAACGCGTTCTTGGCGCGCGCGCTGAAATGCCAGAACGCGTTCTGGGCGCGCGCGCTGAAACGCCGGAACGCGTTCTGGGCGCGCGCGCTGAAACGCCGGAACGCGTTCTGGAAAACCAAAACGCGTTCTGAGCACGCGTGCTGGCGTTTCAGAACGCGTTTAATTGAAGTCGAATTGTGGCACACTCGGCTTGCCATACAAAACAGCCTCTCGCGCGCGCAAATTACCTCAGCGCGCGCAAAACCTCTCGCGAAAGATGTTTTTACGCTCGCGCTCGAATTTAATTTTGGCACTATGGGGGAGGGAACCAAGGCAGGGCGGGCTTTCCTATGATTGGCCGTTTCTGAAGCGCGATATTTGATTGACAGCCCTCCTCACATTCAATTCTGAATTGTACAGTAAATGGCTGAAACGATAGTTACTTATTGTAACTCTAGATTCTATGAGTATAGGCGCAGCCTTTTAAGGCTATCGCTATTGGGTTATCCCTAGGCGTGAGCCGTAGCACTGAAAAATGTGTAATCCCCGACCACCTCGGCGTGGGCCTCAATTACGTCCGCGTGCGGCGTGCCTCAACGACGTCCGCATTTCGCAGATATAGTCGGGCGCCGGCGGACGTTCTGCTCCCAATAAACAGCTTTTCTTCAGCTATTTAAAGGACAATGAGGCCGACACTTAAAAGGCTGCGCCTATACTCATAGAATCTGGAGTTACAATACGTAACTATCTTTTCAGCCATTTACTGTACAATTCAGTATGGCGTCACATTAGTGCCATAATTCACTAATGTGATAAAAGATGCATTCGGGCGTATTACATTATTCCACACGCGTAGATATTAACTGCGAGCGCGCAAATGATCTCTGCGCGCGCAAAACAGCCTCTCGCCCGCGCAAATTACCTCAGCGCGCGCAAAACCTCTCGCGAAAGATGTTTTTACGCTCTCGCTCAAATTTAATTTTGGAACTATGGGGGAGGGAACCAAGGCAGGGCGGGCTTTCCTATGATTGGCTGTTTCTGAAGCGCGATATTTGATTGACAGCCCTCCTCAGCTCTCCTCTCATTCAATTCTGAATTGTACAGTTAATGGCTGAAACGATAGTTACTTATTGTAACTCTAGATTCTATGAGTATAGCGGCAGCCTTTTAAGGCTATCGATATTGGGTTATCCCTAGGCGTGAGCCGTAGCACTGAAAATTTGTAATCCCCCCACCAACAGCGTGGGCCTCAATAACGTCCGCGTGCGGCGTGCCTCAACGACGTCCGCATTTCGCAGATATAGTCGGGCGCCGGCGGACGTTCTGCTCCCAATAAACAGCTTTTCTTCAGCTATTTAAAGGACAATGAGGCCGACACTTCAAAGGCTGCGCCTATACTCATAGAATCTGGAGTTACAATACGTTCAGCCATTTACTGTACAATTCAGAATTGAATGTGAGGAGGGCTGTCAATCAAATATCGCGCTTCAGAAACGGCCAATCACGTTTGGCCGTTTCACGTATCGCCCTGCCTTGGTTCCCTCCCCCATAGTGCCAAAATTAAATTCGAGCGAGAGCGTAAAAACATCTTTCGCGAGAGGTTTTGCGCGCGCTGAGGTAATTTGCGCGCGCGAGAGGCTGTTTTGCGCGCGCTGAGGTAATTTGCGCGCGCGAGAGGCTGTTTTGCGCGCGCAGAGATCATTTGCGCGCTCGCAGTTAATATCTACGCGTGTGGAATAATGTAATACGCCCGAATGCATCTTTTATCACATTAGTGAATTATGGCACTAATGTGACGCCATAATTCAGAATTGAATGAGAGGAGGGCTGAGGAGGGCTGTCAATCAAATATCGCGCTTCAGAAACAGCCAATCCTAGGAAAGCCCGCCCTGCCTTGGTTCCCTCCCCCATAGTGCCAAAATTAGATTTGAGCGAGAGCGTAAAACATCTTTCGCGAGAGGTTTTGCGCGCGCTGAGGTAATTTGCGCGTGCGAGAGGCTGTTTTGCGCGCGATGAGGTAATTTGCGCGCGCGAGAGGCTTTTTTGCGCGCGCAGAGATCATTTGCGCGCTCGCAGTTAATATCTACGCGTGTGGAATAATATAATACGCCCGAATGCATCTTTTATCACATAAGTGAATTATGGCACTAATGTGTCGCCATAGATAGCCTTTAAAGGCTGCGCCTATACTCATAGAATCTAGAGTTACAATAAGTAACTATCGTTTCAGACATTTACTGTACAATTCAGAATTGAATGTGAGGAGGGCTGTCAATCAAATATCGCGCTTCAGAAACGGCCAATCATAGGAAAGCCCGCCCTGCCTTGGTTCCCTCCCCCATAGTGCCAAAATTAAATTCGAGCGCGAGCGTAAAAACATCTTTCGCGAGAGGTTTTGCGCGCGCTGAGGTAATTTGCGCGCGCGAGAGGCTGTTTTGCGCACGCAGAGATCATTTGCGCGCTCGCGGTTAATATCTACGCGTGTGGAATAATATAATACGCCCGAATGCATCTTTTATCACATTAGTGAATTATGGCACTAATGTGTCGCCATACCCTTGCACTACAGATTACGAGCGTCAGTGTCGTACGCGATGGAGGGTGGGTGACATTCCTATATGGCGACACATTAGTGCCATAATTCACTTATGTGATAAAAGATGCATTCGGGCGTATTATATTATTCCACACGAGTAGATATTAACTGCGAGCGCGCAAATGATCTCTGCGCGCGCAAAAAAGCCTCTCGCGCGCGCAAATTACCTCATCGCGCGCAAAACAGCCTCTCGCACGCGCAAATTACCTCAGTGCGCGCAAAACCTCTCGCGAAAGATGTTTTACGCTCTCGCTCAAATTTAATTTTGGCACTATGGGGGAGGGAACCAAGGCAGGGCGGGCTTTCCTATGATTGGCTGTTTCTGAAGCGCGATATTTGATTGACAGCCCTCCTCAGCCCTCCCCTCATTCAATTCTGAATTGTACAGTAAATGGCGGAAAAGATAGTTACGTATTGTAACTCCAGATTCTATGAGTATAGGCGCAGCCTTTTAAGTGTCGGCCTCATTGTCCTTTAAATAGCTGAAGAAAAGCTGTTTATTGGGAGCAGAACGTCCGCCGGCGCCCGACTATATCTGCGAAATGCGGACGTCGTTGAGGCACGCCGCACGCGGACGTAATTGAGGCCCACGCTGTTGGTGGTCGGGGATTACACATTTTTCAGTGCTACGGCTCACGCCTAGGGATAACCCAATAGCGATAGCCTTTAAAGGCTGCGCCTATACTCATAGAATCTAGAGTTACAATAAGTAACTATCGTTTCAGCCATTTACTGTACAATTCAGAATTGAATGTGAGGAGGGCTGTCAATCAAATATCGCGCTTCAGAAACGGCCAATCATAGGAAAGCCCGCCCTGCCTTGGTTCCCTCCCCCATAGTGCCAAAATTAAATTCGAGCACGAGCGTAAAAACATCTTTCGCGGAGGTTTTGCGCGCGCTGAGGTAATTTGCGCGCGCGAGAGGCTGTTTTGCGCGCGCAGAGATCATTTGCGCGCTCGCAGTTAATATCTACGCGTGTGGAATAATATAATACGCCCGAATGCATCTTTTATCACATTAGTGAATTATGGCACTAATGTGTCGCCATAGCTATCGCTATTGGGTTATCCCTAGGCGTGAGCCGTAGCACTGAAAAATGTGTAATCCCCGACCACCAACAGTGTGGGCGTCAATTACGTCCGCGTGCGGCGTGCCTCAACGACGCCCGCATTTCGCAGATATAGTTGGGCGCCGGCGGACGTTCTGCTCCCAATAAACAGCTTTTCTTCAGCTATTTAAAGGACAATGAGGCCGACACTTAAAAGGCTGCGCCTATACTCATAGAATCTGGAGTTACAATACGTAACTATCTTTTCAGCCATTTACTGTACAATTCAGTATGGCGTCACATTAGTGCCATAATTCACTAATGTGATAAAAGATGCATTCGGGCGTATTACATTATTCCACACGCGTAGATATTAACTGCGAGCGCGCAAATGATCTCTGCGCGCGCAAAACAGCCTCTCGCCCGCGCAAATTACCTCAGCGCGCGCAAAACCTCTCGCGAAAGATGTTTTTACGCTCTCGCTCAAATTTAATTTTGGAACTATGGGGGAGGGAACCAAGGCAGGGCGGGCTTTCCTATGATTGGCTGTTTCTGAAGCGCGATATTTGATTGACAGCCCTCCTCAGCTCTCCTCTCATTCAATTCTGAATTGTACAGTTAATGGCTGAAACGATAGTTACTTATTGTAACTCTAGATTCTATGAGTATAGCGGCAGCCTTTTAAGGCTATCGATATTGGGTTATCCCTAGGCGTGAGCCGTAGCACTGAAAATTTGTAATCCCCCCACCAACAGCGTGGGCCTCAATAACGTCCGCGTGCGGCGTGCCTCAACGACGTCCGCATTTCGCAGATATAGTCGGGCGCCGGCGGACGTTCTGCTCCCAATAAACAGCTTTTCTTCAGCTATTTAAAGGACAATGAGGCCGACACTTCAAAGGCTGCGCCTATACTCATAGAATCTGGAGTTACAATACGTTCAGCCATTTACTGTACAATTCAGAATTGAATGTGAGGAGGGCTGTCAATCAAATATCGCGCTTCAGAAACGGCCAATCACGTTTGGCCGTTTCACGTATCGCCCTGCCTTGGTTCCCTCCCCCATAGTGCCAAAATTAAATTCGAGCGAGAGCGTAAAAACATCTTTCGCGAGAGGTTTTGCGCGCGCTGAGGTAATTTGCGCGCGCGAGAGGCTGTTTTGCGCGCGCTGAGGTAATTTGCGCGCGCGAGAGGCTGTTTTGCGCGCGCAGAGATCATTTGCGCGCTCGCAGTTAATATCTACGCGTGTGGAATAATGTAATACGCCCGAATGCATCTTTTATCACATTAGTGAATTATGGCACTAATGTGACGCCATAATTCAGAATTGAATGAGAGGAGGGCTGAGGAGGGCTGTCAATCAAATATCGCGCTTCAGAAACAGCCAATCATAGGAAAGCCCGCCCTGCCTTGGTTCCCTCCCCCATAGTGCCAAAATTAGATTTGAGCGAGAGCGTAAAACATCTTTCGCGAGAGGTTTTGCGCGCGCTGAGGTAATTTGCGCGTGCGAGAGGCTGTTTTGCGCGCGATGAGGTAATTTGCGCGCGCGAGAGGCTGTTTTGCGCGCGCAGAGATCATTTGCGCGCTCGCAGTTAATATCTACGCGTGTGGAATAATATAATACGCCCGAATGCATCTTTTATCACATAAGTGAATTATGGCACTAATGTGTCGCCATAGATAGCCTTTAAAGGCTGCGCCTATACTCATAGAATCTAGAGTTACAATAAGTAACTATCGTTTCAGACATTTACTGTACAATTCAGAATTGAATGTGAGGAGGGCTGTCAATCAAATATCGCGCTTCAGAAACGGCCAATCATAGGAAAGCCCGCCCTGCCTTGGTTCCCTCCCCCATAGTGCCAAAATTAAATTCGAGCGCGAGCGTAAAAACATCTTTCGCGAGAGGTTTTGCGCGCGCTGAGGTAATTTGCGCGCGCGAGAGGCTGTTTTGCGCACGCAGAGATCATTTGCGCGCTCGCGGTTAATATCTACGCGTGTGGAATAATATAATACGCCCGAATGCATCTTTTATCACATTAGTGAATTATGGCACTAATGTGTCGCCATACCCTTGCACTACAGATTACGAGCGTCAGTGTCGTACGCGATGGAGGGTGGGTGACATTCCTATATGGCGACACATTAGTGCCATAATTCACTTATGTGATAAAAGATGCATTCGGGCGTATTATATTATTCCACACGAGTAGATATTAACTGCGAGCGCGCAAATGATCTCTGCGCGCGCAAAAAAGCCTCTCGCGCGCGCAAATTACCTCATCGCGCGCAAAACAGCCTCTCGCACGCGCAAATTACCTCAGTGCGCGCAAAACCTCTCGCGAAAGATGTTTTACGCTCTCGCTCAAATTTAATTTTGGCACTATGGGGGAGGGAACCAAGGCAGGGCGGGCTTTCCTATGATTGGCTGTTTCTGAAGCGCGATATTTGATTGACAGCCCTCCTCAGCCCTCCCCTCATTCAATTCTGAATTGTACAGTAAATGGCGGAAAAGATAGTTACGTATTGTAACTCCAGATTCTATGAGTATAGGCGCAGCCTTTTAAGTGTCGGCCTCATTGTCCTTTAAATAGCTGAAGAAAAGCTGTTTATTGGGAGCAGAACGTCCGCCGGCGCCCGACTATATCTGCGAAATGCGGACGTCGTTGAGGCACGCCGCACGCGGACGTAATTGAGGCCCACGCTGTTGGTGGTCGGGGATTACACATTTTTCAGTGCTACGGCTCACGCCTAGGGATAACCCAATAGCGATAGCCTTTAAAGGCTGCGCCTATACTCATAGAATCTAGAGTTACAATAAGTAACTATCGTTTCAGCCATTTACTGTACAATTCAGAATTGAATGTGAGGAGGGCTGTCAATCAAATATCGCGCTTCAGAAACGGCCAATCATAGGAAAGCCCGCCCTGCCTTGGTTCCCTCCCCCATAGTGCCAAAATTAAATTCGAGCACGAGCGTAAAAACATCTTTCGCGGAGGTTTTGCGCGCGCTGAGGTAATTTGCGCGCGCGAGAGGCTGTTTTGCGCGCGCAGAGATCATTTGCGCGCTCGCAGTTAATATCTACGCGTGTGGAATAATATAATACGCCCGAATGCATCTTTTATCACATTAGTGAATTATGGCACTAATGTGTCGCCATAGCTATCGCTATTGGGTTATCCCTAGGCGTGAGCCGTAGCACTGAAAAATGTGTAATCCCCGACCACCAACAGTGTGGGCGTCAATTACGTCCGCGTGCGGCGTGCCTCAACGACGCCCGCATTTCGCAGATATAGTTGGGCGCCGGCGGACGTTCTGCTCCCAATAAACAGCTTTTCTTCAGCTATTTAAAGGACAATGAGGCCGACACTTAAAAGGCTGCGCCTATACTCATAGAATCTGGAGTTACAATACGTAACTATCTTTTCAGCCATTTACTGTACAATTCAGAATTGAATGAGAGGAGGGCTGAGGAGGGCTGTCAATCAAATATCGCGCTTCAGAAACGGCCAATCATAGGAAAGCCCGCCCTGCCTTGGTTCCCTCCCCCATAGTGCCAAAATTAAATTCGAGCGAGAGCGTAAAACATCTTTCGCGAGAGGTTTTGCGCGCGCTGAGGTAATTTGCGCGTGCGATAGGCTGTTTTGCGCGCGATGAGGTAATTTGCGCGCGCGAGAGGCTTTTTTGCGCGCGCAGAGATCATTTGCGCGCTCGCAGTTAATATCTACGCATGTGGAATAATATAATACGCCCGAATGCATCTTTTATCACATAAGTGAATTATGGCACTAATGTGTCGCCATATTCCTACAGTCTGTGATGATAGGCTATATTTCTACAAATGACTTACTATTACTAGCGATTAACATGACGAAACAACACGAACTAAGCTAACATTAGACTATGATAGTAACATCAATGTTGAATCCATAATGAGTTAACAACACTGTTAACTCACTATGGATTCAACATTGAAATATCCAAAAATGTTGAGTTGTGTGTCAAATCAACATTTTGTTGAAATAATTCAGTAGAAAAATAACGTTGTTGCAACATCCAAACAATGCTGATCATTGAAATCGGTTGGAAAATGCTCTCCGCTTGCTTGTATTTGTTTACAGGGCAGTCTGGATCTCTCCAATATGGAGGTGACGCTGACGTACGATGTCGTCTATGTAAAACTGTGAACGGAGGTGGTGGTGACGTGATGTTCAAGAAACGAAAGTTTGTTTGAACCGAAACCAAAGTAATGCGACGTCGAGGCACATCTGTCCTTTTGGAGAAAAAGAACAACACTTTTTAATCAAAATAGACCGACAGAAACATTATAAGGTGAGCCCAACATATTTGACCGTAATCCTCAATGAATCTGTCCTGGTAGCAGGGCTTCATGTGAAGATTTCTGCTCGATGCAACATGAAAATGTTATATAAAACACTTGCGTTATTACAACAAAACCTTTATTTTACCATTGTTATGCAAGTTAAAAACGAATGTTATGTGGTTTTATAAACTTGATTTGTTTTCTAGGAATGGCCTCTGCTATTTCCTGGTCTGAAGAGGACTTTTCATGTTCCATCTGTCTGGATGTGTTCAACAGCCCAGTATCCACCCCATGTGGACACAACTTCTGCAGAACCTGTATTACAACGTTCTGGGCTGACCAAGCACAGTACAAATGTCCTGTTTGCAACGCGCTGTTCCACACAAGACCTGATTTACAGGTCAATACCTTCATATCAGGTATGGTTGATCGGTTCAGAAGTTATGTACTAGTGAAAGAGCCGCCTTGTGTTGATGCAGGAGAAGTTCCCTGTGATGTCTGTACTGGCCCCCAGCTGAAGGCCCTGAAGTCCTGCCTGATGTGTTTCATGTCTTACTGCCACACCCATCTGGAGCCCCATCGGAGGGTTGCACGCCTGAAGACACATCGGCTTGTAGACGCTATGGACCGTCTGGAAGACAGGATGTGTAAGAAACACAACCGACTCCTGGAGCTCTTCTGCCAGACTGAACAGGTGTGTGTGTGTGTGTTCTGCACAGAAGGGCTCCACAGGTCCCATCCTGTTGTACCTCTAAAGGAGGAATATGAAGTGAAGACGGCCCAGCTGGGGAAGATAGAGGCTGAAGTTCAGCAGATGATCGAGGAGAGACAACGAAAGATTCAGGGGATCAAAGACACAGTGGACCGCATTAAAGCAGACGCAGACAGAGAGTTAGCTGATGGTGTGCAGGTCCTCACTGCTCTGAAGCACTGTGTTGAAAAGTACCAGGATGATCTCAACCAAACGGTTAAAGAGAAACTGAAATCCACAGAGAAAGAAGCTGAAGGCCTCATCAAAGAGCAGACCTTCAGATCCTTGAAAAATCCTCCACCTACCAGGGACTGGACGATGGTGGAGGTCCTTCCTCCGCCATACGAAGGGACCTTGAGGAGATCCCTGGAACAGCTGGAGGAGACACTGGACATTGAGATGAAGAAGCTGCCTGACCTGAAACCAGATGGAAAGAAGTGTAAGTGCTTGTTTAGTTTGAGAGAGAGAGAGAGAGAGAGAGAGAGAGAGAGAGAGAGAGAGAGAGAGAGAGAGAGATCTCTCCAGTGCGTTTCATGTCGTTTGGGTTCCAGCGTGTTTCATGTCGTTTGGGGGGGTTCCGGTGTGTTTGATGTCGTTCATTGCCTGACCAATGTCCCCCGCCTGTAGCCTCCACGCATGGGCATGGCCGGGCCACGCCGCCTCCAGCAGGGGAAGGGACCACGCAAGATCATCACCAGCATGTCCCTGGGCAAGGACGTGCAGCTGAACAAGGCGGAGCAGGCCTGGAAGCGGACGTGAAGAAGGCCATGCGGGCCGGCAGGGGCGAGCCGGAGGAGCCGGCGGGTGATCTCAAGACCCAGGAGCTGTTCAAGCGTGTGCGCAGCTTGCTCAACAAGCTGACGCCGCAGATGTTCCAGCCTCTGATGAAGCAGGTGACGGAGCTCCAGATCGACACGGAGGAGCGGCTGAAGGGCGTCACGACCTTATCTTCGAGAAGGCCATCTCGGAGCCCAACTTCTCCGTGGCCTACACCAATATGTGCCGCTGCCTAATGGGGGTAGGTGGCTGCTCATGTTGTCACCCCAGGGGCATGCTCTGCCTCTGCTTAGCCTCTGCTTGGGCGAGCCTAAACCTAACTGTAGAAGGCATATCCAACAAGGGGCGACAAAGACACTCATCGAACAGACCTTACATGGGTGTGTTAAATGGGGTGTTAACTGATGTGTAACTGGTGTGTTACCCCCCAGCTCAAAGTCCCCACCACTGACAATCCGTGTCAGACGGTGAACTTCCGGAAAATGCTGCTGAACCGCTGCCAGATGGAGTTTGAGAAGGACAATGACAACGATGAGTTATTTGAGAAGAAGCAGAAGGAGCTGGACACTGCCTCTGAGGTAGGGCGGACCACCACACACCACGCTGGTCACCGGCCCGGGGGACCACCACACATCACTGTTCAACGAGCCGTCGGACCACTACACACACCACTCTTCACCGGCCTGGCAGACCACCATGCACCACTGCTCACCTGATCCCCTCAGACTAGTCGTACCCTGACTCAAAATACAGAAATAAACAGAAACGGTGCAAGGCAATGCAAAATAGAAGCGCACATACGCGGCCGGCTGTCTGGGTTTTATACATTTTAGGAGATTTTGCTGACGCTTTTATCCAAAGCATCTTACAACCATTCATTCAAACAGTGACACACCTGCGATGGAGTCAACCACGCAGGGCGACAGCAAGCTCGGCAGGAGCAGTCAGGGTGCCGCCCAGGTTGGGAAGGTTAAGAACGAGGAACGGAACAGATCCCTCCTGTGAGCTCCGGGGGCGTCCCTAACGCAGCCTCTCTCTCCCTCTCCCTCGGGTCCAGGGCGAGAAACAGAAGCTGAAGGACACGCTGGAGGAGGCGAAGGACAAGGCCCACCGGCGCTTGTTGGGCAACATCGAGTTCATCGGCGGGCTGTTCAAGCTCAAGATGCTGACGGAGCCCATCATGCACCACTGCATCGTAAAGCTGCTGACGAAGCACGACGAGGTGTCCATGGAGTGCCTGTGCCGGCTGATTTCCAACATTGGCAAGGACCTGGACCATGGGAGTGCCAAGGTGGGTGTGTCTGAGTGTTGTTGGGGGTGTGTGTGTTGTTGGGGTGTTATTAGGGGTGTTGTGGGGGAGTCTGGGTGTTAATTGGGGTGTGTGTTGTTGGGGGTGTCTGTTGGTGTTGTTAGGGGTGTTGTTGGGGGGTCTGGGTGTTCATTGGGGTGTGTGTTGTTGGGGGTGTGTGTTGGTGTTGTTGGGGGTGTGTGTGTGTGTTGGTGTTGTTGAGGGTGTGTGTGTTGTTGGGGGTGGGTATTATTAGGGCTGTTGTTGGGTTGTGTGTGTTGGTTGGGGTGTCGTCCGGATGTGTGTGGGTATTGTTGGGTGTCTGGTTATTGTTGGGGATCTGTGTGTGTGTGTGGTGATGTGTTGGGTGGTGTCCCTGCAACGATGTGTTGGTTGGTGTAATGCGTTGGGTACTGTCCCTGTAGTGATGTGTTGGGTGGTGTCCCTGTAGTGATGTGTTGGGTGGTGTCCCTGTAGTGATGTGTTGGGTGGTGTCCCTGTAGTGATGTGTTGGGTGGTGTCCCTGTAGTGATGTGTTGGGTGGTGTCCCTGTAGTGATGTGTTGGGTGGTGTCCCTGTAGTGATGTGTTGGGTGGTGTCCCTGTAGTGATGTGTTGGGTGGTGTCCCTGTAGTGATGTGTTGGGTGGTGTCCCTGTAGTGATGTGTTGGGTGGTGTCCCTGTAGTGATGTGTTGGGTGGTGTCCCTGTAGTGATGTGTTGGGTGCTGTAGTAATGTGTTGGGTGGTGTCCCTGTAGTGATGTGTTGGGTGGTGTAGTAATGTGTTGGGTGGTGTAGTAATGTGTTGGGTGGTGTCCCTGTAGTGATGTGTTGGGTGGTGTCCCTGTAGTGATGTGTTGGGTGGTGTCCCTGTAGTGATGTGTTGGGTGGTGTCCCTGTAGTGATGTGTTGGGTGCTGTAGTAATGTGTTTGGTGGTGTCCCTGTAGTAATGTGTTGGGTGGTGTCCCCGTAGTGATGTGTTGGGTGGTGTCATAATGTGTTGGGTGGTGTCCCTGTAGTGATGCGTTGGGTGGTGTCCCTGTAGTGATGTGTTGGGTGCTGTAGTAATGTGGTGGGTGGTGTCCCTGTAGTGATGTGTTGGGTGGTGTAGTAATGTGTCGGGTGGTGTCCCTGTAGTGATGTGTTGGGTGGTGTAGTAATGTGTTGGGTGGTGTCCCTGTAGTGATGTGTTGGGTGGTGTCCCTGTAGTGATGTGTTGGGTGCTGTAGTAATGTGTTTGGTGGTGTCCCTGTAGTAATGTGTTGGGTGGTGTCCCCGTAGTGATGTGTTGGGTGGTGTCATAATGTGTTGGGTGGTGTCCCTGTAGTGATGCGTTGGGTGGTGTCCCTGTAGTGATGTGTTGGGTGCTGTAGTAATGTGGTGGGTGGTGTCCCTGTAGTGATGTGTTGGGTGGTGTCGTAATGTGTTGGGTGGTGTCCCTGTAGTGATGCGTTGGGTGGTGTCCCTGTAGTGATGTGTTGGGTGCTGTAGTAATGTGGTGGGTGGTGTCCCTGTAGTGATGTGTTGGGTGGTGTCGTAATGTGTTGGGTGGTGTCCCTGTAGTGATGTGTTGGGTGGTGTCCCTGTAGTGATGTGTTGGGTGTAGTAATGTGTTGGGTGCTGTCCCTGTAGTGATGTGTTGGGTGGTGTAGTAATGTGTTGGGTGGTGTCTCTGTAGTAATGTGTTGAGTGGTGTCCCTGTCTCAGCCCCGGATGAATCAGTACTTCAGCAAGTTTGGGGAGATCATCAAGGAGAGGAAGACCGCCTCCAGGATCCACTTCATACTGCAGGACTTGCTTGACCTCCGACGGGTAACACACTCAAACACACACACACACACCAATTGCGCATGCATGCACTCAAACACACACATGCATGCGCAGGCATGGTCCAGGGCCGGGGTCCGAGCAGCTCAGGGCTCATGGCTCTCTCCGTCCCCCCAGAACCTCTGGGTGCCCCGGCGTGAGAAGCAGGGGCCGAAGACCATCGACCAGATCCACAAGGACGTGGAGCTGGAGGAGCACCGCGAGCAGATGAAGGTCCAGCAGGCCATTCTCTCCAAGTCCAGCGGCGGAGACCGCATGGGAGGAAGAGGGCAGGAGGAGGAGGAGGAGGGGGAGGGGGAGGAGGAGGAGGAGGTGGAGGGATATGTCTGGTAGGGGACGTCCCGGGACAGGTCTTTTAGGGGACGCCCCCCTGTGTGTCCCGGGACGTCCAATGGCGTGTCTCTTAGAGGCCGAGCGCATGTTGGTGGTTTGACTTTTTTTGCGGTGACTGATCAATTTGGAGTGCGCTTTCTTTTATTTCTCTTTTTATTAATAAAATCAGAAAAACCCAACAAAGGAATGCGGCTGGTTTAGTTTAGTTTGTTAGGGATGGTGTCTGTCTGCTGCGATGGAGGGTGACAGACGGGGGCTGGAGGGGTGGGCGGTGCTGGGACATGATACCGGTGGACCTTTCTGCTGCTGGAGAGCTGACAAAGCTGTCTTATGACCACGTCGCCATGCTCACCCCCTGCTGTTACTGTATATGGAGGTACATTTGCATTTCCAGTTTTTCCCCCAGGAAATGTATTAGCCTGCCGTTTCAATTCCATTCAAAAAGCTTTGCATGACTATTGTTGTGAACAATATTACCGATGCATTATTTATCTTTATTCTTTGTACCTGATGTTTCCTTACCTTACGAGAGTAGGGTAAGGAAACTGTTGGACCTCTGGCGCCCTCCTAGGTCCTCTGGGGCAGAGTCATTGTGTGGGGTTTGTTTGTCTATGGGTGGGTTAGCGTTGCTGTGTGTGTTGATTTATTGTTCCTGACACCGTCACGAGACATGTATGTTAATTAGTTATATTGAGTGTGTTTTGGTGTGTCGTGTGTGTTCATTAAAGGCAACTCTCGTAGTCGTGCAGTGTAAGGGCGTGAGAGTTGCATATCCGGCTTGCTGAGTGGCACAACGGCTGGGGTGCCGAGGAGACCGTCGTCCACCTTGCGCTGGCCTTGGAGGGGACGTCAGCACGGGTGCTGCTCGACCTGGGGGAGAGAGCCTGGGGGTCTACACTGCTGATATCCAGCTGTTGACCCGGCGCGGCTACCCGGAATTCCCCGCGGCTGCACGGGAGGCCTTGGCATCCACGCCTTCCTACGGGGACTGGTGCCGGAGTGTCTGGGGCAGCATGTCCACCTCACCGAGCCCCAGACCCTCGATGCAGCTCTGGACCAGGCAGAACGGGCTGAGGTGGCTGTGCAGAGTGCTAAACACTCGGGACAACGTTTGCGATTCACTTGTTCACATTTCCGGGAAATCATCTACGTAGAGGCACTCCTGCCGCGCCCCCATATGCCTGGTCAAATCTGCCCGCGCGCGCTTCAAGGAAGGTAACCAATCACCACGGAGTTGGGTTGGCAGGAGGGGGGCGAGGGGGCGGAGAAGGACGAATCCGAGCGTTGACAGAGAATGCTGAAAGCGCCCAGATGAGAGAAAGTGTTTCCCGAAAATCTACATCGTTTTTTGTGTATGGTTAAACATGACTATCAATCATTGTAACAACGTTTATAGGTCATTAAAGTCGAAAAAGCATAATAGGTCCCCTTTAATGCTTGCATCGTTCTCAATCAATTGGATTGGGGGTAGGCCTATTCGTTTTGTGACACCGGGCGCTTCTTAAGTGGCTGGAGCAAAACGGTTGATATGCCTCTGTCTGTGGTGGCATAACCAGAGCGCAACGAGCACGCAGAGCCAACACTATTCCGCACCGAGTGACATGATACAGATATGAGGATGACAAATAAAAGCAGGTTGCTGTCGGGCGCTTCTTCCAGAGGCACGCCGTGCTTCCACTGGAACTACCAGCCGCTGCCGCTTCAGTTGCCCAATACTGTCGGCTCTGCGCTCTCGTTCCACAGTGGGCAACGGGCTTCAGATCGCCCCAGCATCAAATTGGGCTCCTTAACCCACTACAATTACCCTTACGCTACATGTAAATCCCGCCACGTCACTGCAATCACACACACATTTCACATACAGGCATAAGTTCATCGGTTAATTCATACTGCAGCAAAAAAACGAGTTTGCATTATAATTATAAGAAAAACAAATAAAAGATAAGACCCCCCCCCCCCCCCCACCTATTTTGTTTGATTAGCATTTTACAGACCAATACAATGGATAGGGCATTTAGTAAGGTCCACCACCGTTGTTTCTCTCCCCATAAAAAGCTACAGTCAGTTTTTAATGACATCGATTTACCTTTGAGCATGTCCTATTATAGGCTACTGTGTAAAATGCTGTGTACATTTTTTTATGTAAGAGTTATATTCAGAGGCAAAAAATCCAGACACTTTATTTCAATGCATGAATATTCAGCGCTTAGAATTCAATGGCTTTTTATTTTCAAAATCCAATGGCAGAGATTTACTTTGATATAGTTGTCACACAAGCTATTTTTGATTTTTGTAATATGGAATTATTTCAGGGGGGAAAATGCCGTACACACTTGATTACTTCCGGTCACCAATTTAAGCATTGCACAGACAGTCTTGCTGTACGTGCAATTAAATACAATAGCTGTGTTCGAAATCGTTCCCTATACACTCGTACCCTATTCCCTATATAGTGTACATGATTTAGTGCACTATATAGGGAATAGGGAACGAGAATTCGGACACTACGCTGAAATTTCTAAACGTCATTTGCGTCAGTAAATGCGCCGGGTATTTGTGTGACGCAGACAGATGCGCCCACATCATGTAAACATACCAGGCACTCACGAGGAAAGCTGGAGGTTGTATTGATGTTGAATGTTACATTTCCTTGTTCAAGTATTTTTTTTTATTAATTTTGAATGTTAAATATTCTATGTTAAATCCCAAATAAATTGTTGACATTTCTAAACGAAAGCCGGAGACTCCATCATTAAATGTATTCGTTTTCGCGGTTATTCAGCTTCTTCTTCTCCTCCGGAAAAACACGACCGCATTGCATTGTGGTATACGGGAGTAACATGTAGGGAACATCGTATGTACTCTATTTTAAGTCCACTATATAGTGCCCTATATAGTGGACCACTGAGAATTCGAACACCCTACAAAATGGCGTGCACCCTATTTAGTGCACTACATCCATGATAGGGAACGATTTCGAACACAGCTAATGTCAAGTTGAGTTGTTTGTTTTCGAGCTGGTTTGCTAAAGAGGCTAATGGAGATAAATAATTGACTAAATACTGAATAACGTTGACTACCCAATGAGAAACTGGAACGCTTTAGGGTTCTAGGAGCCAGGAAATTGCGTCACGTTCTCGCTAGAGCAGGTCCGCCGTACCGGCGTACCATACAAATGGATAGCACCATTCGTATAAGACCGGAAATGAAGTTGCGCTAGACCGTGATAACGATACAAACCAGGACCCTCTCCATCTAAGTAAAGCAGGCTTCCGGACAGCAGTCAGAGACCAACAGCTCGCCAGCTACCCGACGGCTGCTACTATATACAGGTGTGTATTGATTAATTCGTGGAACAGTAACAATTAACCAGAAGGGATTATGTTTTGATTTTGGACAATGTCTTATAAATTAGGTTGCTTTGTGCTGATCGTTTCTGCTCTTAAGTCCCGTTGAGGACGGAAGTAGTCACAGACGGTTAACTAGCTACCATGCTAACTGATGGGGCTGTCGAATAATAACTTACGTTACGTATTTACTGTAGTCTAGGATAGATATGGCTATAACATATTAAAAGTGTATGATCGGGACTATTTAAGTCATTAGCATCGTTACACAACAACCGGAAGAGGTAAAGTCGAGCCCTCACATCTCTTCATGGGTCTCCACATCTCAGGGGTTAGGTTGGACTGTGAGTTAGTTACACAACATAATTTCATGTGTCTCTACATCTCAGGGATTGGTCTCACTGTGAGTGAGTACCTGGATTTCAGACAACATGAAGTGGTACTTTTTACAAATGACAAAATGAATCAAAGCTCTTTTTTTTGGCATGTTCTTACTGACATCTAGAACTAATTCTGCTGGTGGTTATTAACTTGGTCTAATCCTGACTAGATTACGTGTTGTCTAGTTAACCTGGTTGATTCCTGACTAGATAACGTGTTGTCTATAATTAACCTGGATTTGTCCTGACTAGATAATGTGTTGTCCAACCTGGTTTAGCCCTGACTAGATAACCTTTTGTCTATAATTAACCTGGTTTAGTCTGAAGATAACCGTTGTCTATAATTAACCTGGTCTAGTCCTGACTAGATAACGTCTTGTCTATAGTTAACCTGTTTTAGTCCTGACTAGATAACGTGTTGTCTATAATTAACCTGGTTTAGTCTGAAGGTAGTGTGTTGTCTAATTAACCAGGTTTAGTTCTGATTAGATAACGTTTGGCTATAATTAACCTGGTCCCTCTCTCTCCGCACAACAATACAAGACCTATAACCTTCAACAGGGTCAGGCATCCTGCTTTAACTTGCTATTAATACAACCCTCGTGCCACAACACCCCATCTGTCCCTGATCCCTGAGTATTGAAATGGATGCGGTGTGTAGTTGAAGTCTGCTTCGCTGTTGTATATACGTGTAGCCTATTGTTGTTTGTAAGGGTTGAAGGATTTTCACAAAAGTGCTTATGTCAAAACTTTTGAGCAGACGCTGTCAAAGTATAGGGTTTAGGGTTAGTAATTTAGTGTTCTACCTTTTATAACCTAGAACAGTGGCGTGCACAGGGGGGGTGCAGGTCGCCCCCCCTTGTGGCCCAATTGTTGAAAAACACGTGCTAAAGTGCCCTCTCAGGAGCCAAAACGCGTATTAAAGGGGCCCTGTGACGTTAAAATTGTACCGGGGGTGAAAATTGTACCGGCCTACGTCATCTGTTGTTTACATCTTGACAACCTGCCTGGTAACAGACGACGCGATCGTCTGTTGCTGGGCAGGTTGCAAAAAACATTCGGCTCATGTTTCCAAAAGACGAAATAACATAATGCAGATAACGGATCGCTAGATAACACTTGTTTTTACTTTATATTTGTATTGTATTTAATTGTTTAATCGAATAGCAAAAGACGACGCGATCGTCTGTTGCCGGGAAACGGGAGATTGCATCAAATGACGTAGGAAGGTTGTTGAACATTCATAAATGCGATTAAACAATTAAATACAATACAAATATAAAGTTAGCAACGCCAATAAATGTTAATGGTAAAATAAGTGTTCTGTCTTGTCACGCTCAATGAAGGAGTGCAATGAACGAGCATGAAAGTTTGCGAATGTTCAAGAACCTTCCTATGTCATTTGACGCGATCGCCCGTTTCCCGGCAACAGACGATCGCGTCGTCTGTTGCTATTCGATTAAACAATTAAATACAATAAAAATATAAAGTAAAAACAAGTTTTATCTAGCGATCCGTTATCTGTATTATGTTATTTCGTCTTTTGGAAACATGAGCCGAATGTTTTTTGCAACCTGCCTGGCAACAGACGATCGCGTCGTCTGTTACCAGGCAGGTTGTCAAGATGTAAACAACAGATGACGTAGGCCGGTACAATTTTCGCTCCCGGTACAATTTTAACGTGACAGCCCCTTGGGAGCCAAAACGCGTGCTAAACTGCCCTCAAGTGTCCTTTCGGGAACCAAAACACGTGCTAAGGGGTTCCCTTGGGAACCAAACCGCGTGCTAGAGTGCCCTCAAGTGTTCCTTTGGGAGCCAAAACGCGTGCTAAACTGCCCTCAAGTGCTCTCTCGGGCACCAAAACACGTGCTAAAGGGCCCAAGTCTGTGCACGCCACTGACCTAGAACCTAATCAGCAGGTCCTCAGGGATTCTCAGTCCTAGCCAGGGCCAGCCCAAGCCTTTTGGGGGCCCTATTAGAATTAGGGCCCCCAAGCCTTTGCAAGCCTGTACTTGATGATTATTGACACAAACAGCATACCATGTTTCATTATAAATTGCATTAATACAGGAATGGATCTTTATTGGCCTGGGCAAAGACGCATAAAGACCCCCCTCCTTCAATTGGTGCAAAAGTGGGTGTAAATGGGGGAGTGGGGTGGGACTGGGGGTCCTCCCCAAGTGTGAATTTCGTAGATTTGATTTCCTGTGTTGTGGTGCATCTCTGGGGGATGGCCAGCTGAAGATGGGCAATAACTTAATTCGTTCAGATTCATAGCCTATAACCTGACTTGCACGGCCTGCACATGCTAACAGATATCACACTGGGTTTAGATTTCCCCAAACCATAAGCCTACTTTAAAAGCCTATATTTTGTATTCACAGTATTTTTGAAGTCCATAATTGATAACATAAATTCAGGGTTCCACACAGACTTTGTGGCATAAGCAGAATTTCAGGATTTAGAGGGCTTTTAGATGTATCACATCGCATATCCTGTGATATTTACCTTAGGGGCCCCATTCAGACATCAACCCATAACCCATTTTGTATTGTTAAAGGGACACTGTAATATTTTCAGTCATTTATTACCTCAAATCAACGTATTCATTCCAGTGTTTCCCGCAGGATTTTTTTCAGCAGCGGTGGTGTGGTCCCCGAACCCTCTAGGGGGGTCCGCGGGCATGCCCCCCCGGCCGAAAAATTGTTGTACCCTTTACATTGGAATGCATGAATCTGGTGCACTTTGAGAGGAGAATATGCACTTAAATCCTATTCAAACAGTCCTGTGTATTACTGTAGATGGGATTATTGGTGTTGTAACTTTGCCTTTTGTGTCTTCATTTACAGATTTTTATATTTTTGTATAGTAATATTTAAACAAAAAATGCCACAACTAATTTGCACAATTTATTTACAGATTTTTGCCTAATGCTTAAACACTAAACATGGTTATGCCCAAAGCATAACTGTTTTTTACATAAGACACTTTGTTCAAAAATACACACACACACACACACAATACTAGAGGAAAAACGGCACGGAGGTTGCGGTTTATAGATACAATAAAATGATTGGGCTCAGAGGGTTTTTAACACTACATGGTGGTCATGTAGCGACACATTTTAGCAACTTACTTTCTCTCTCTCTCTCTCTCTGTCTGTCTGTCTGTCTCTCTCTCTCTCTCTCTCTCTCTCTGTCTGTCTCTCTCTTTCCTTCTTTCTTCGATCTTCCGCTTCACTCGCTACTCCTAGAATCAATGTAACTTTGCAACCATGTAGGGTAGCCTACTGCCAACAACTGCCACACTCGCTGTGTATTTTTCTTCTTTGATGTTGGTTACGTGAAGATATGCCGCGTGCTGTGCAATTGACGTTACGCGCTGTACATTTTCTAATAGGAGCTACGTTAAAAAAAAAAAAAAAAAAAAAATTAGGAGAAGGATTTTTATTGCAGCGGCGGAGAAAATTCAGCAGCGGCGGAGAAAATTCAGCAGCGGCGGCGCGCCGCTGCTGTGTGAACGTGGGGGAAACACTGCATTCATAAATAAGTCCTCATTAGTGTAAAATTATCTCTGCCAAAAATCGCACTTATCCTCCTGAGAGAAGAATAATTAATATGTAGTTACATTGGACGGGTAAACTTCATGTAGGCTTCCATGTTCTTCAGGTCCAGGGGTTAATCTAAACCGGGAAAGAGGGGCGCTGCGCCTCCTTGTTTCAACCCAGCGCCTCCTTGTCGAAAATTTTAAATTACTTAAAATCTCCCGGAATGGAGAGCGAGCGAGCAAGACCGCGCACAGGAGACAGACGTGCTCCTAACCGCATTCGCATCTGTGTAGCGAGCGCGCAGCACAACAGAGAGGGATCTAGAAACTGTGCATGAAGCAGTGTGCACGTGAGCCTCAGGCGCCTCCTGATTGGCCTGGATCGGTAAGTCAACCAATCAGTTTACAGTGTAGGCGGGCTTTTATCTCTTCTCCCGAACCAAATGTATCAGTTCAGTGAATCTGAGAGTGTCTGAGAAGAAAGAAAATATAGCGTTTGGTGACTTAGTTTACAGTAGCCGCGTTTACATGGCACATCTGATCCGCATAGATTTCTATGCGGCATAGATCTGTTCCTAAAATGTGTTCCGAATGTACTGTATACATGGCAGTAACAAAAGTGTCCGTTATGTGCACACTTGACACATCTCTGGACCGGCGGCGACATAATGGATATCTTATCACTATCGGGGATTTTAAATTTGATTTTAATGAAAGCACAGCAGGAGAGAGCTTTTCTCTGCCTGCTCCTTCAATTAAGAAGGAGGAGGTCAGCGCAGCAACGTCAATTTCTCGTCAGATCTTTATATTTACCCTAAGCTCCGCCGCAAAAAAGTAGGAATTTGGATGCGAGTCCGCAGCCAAGACTGGTGGGAGAGAGTGGTCTTACGGGAATTAGTGACCAAATCCTTGAAGGTCCAATTGCGCATTACTGCAGCTGCCATCTCTCTAAGTTAAGAAGTATTTTAACGTTCAGCCTGCAAAAGCACTAGTAGTAGCCTACTCATTTACAGTTATCTCGGACGCGCGCGGACACGTCATTAATAAACACCCATGTCCCGTCGCTTAGCAACTGGACACGCTTACCGGACTACTTTTACGGAGTGATAACAAAGACGTGAATCAGGCAATAAATCCACTTTCCTTGACAGCGGTGAGGTTCGGTGTGCTTAAAAGTACCGACGGAGCTCAGTGGACCTGCGAACTACTGCGGCTGCTCTAAGTTAAACCCCAATCTATTCGGAATAAGTGTATACATGGCGATTTAAAACGGACTACACCACCTATTCTATTCGGCATAGAATCTATGCCGAACAGATAATTGTATTCCGAATGAGGCGTATGCGGAACAGATGTGTCCATGTAAACGCGGCTAGTGTTTTTAAAATGTCGTGCCGCGGGGTGAAGAAAAGCAAGGATTGTCCTGCAAATTTTCAAAAGCTCCGCCCCGCGGAAGGGGGGGGGGGAACTCCCCCCCCCCCCCCCCCCCCGCCGTCAACAATCGCTCCATACCCCCCCCCCCCCCCCCCCCTCAACAACAATCCTCTGCCTAGGGCCCCCACACTCCCTAGAATCGCCCCTGCCCTCGCCATTGATGTTTTCCCCCTTGTGAATTTTTTCTAGAAAAACCCCTGAGGTCTATGAACTGCCGAGAGGTACAAAAAGCACTACGTGGTACAGGAAATGCAAACGCGTTTTCACTCTGAGCCAGCGTGAATGATGACTGAAATAATTCACTATCTTGCTCGAGGAATAATTACATACATCATTAGCTTGCACTAATGATTCAATGCAGTTTGACATTTTTTTGAAATAACGAACCTCATCATCACTCGAATGACTCGATGAGGTAGTATTGGATGTCATGTAACAGCTTCTTGGCACATACTGCCCACCGTAGTTTTTGAACAAGCGAGCACTATTAGTTTGAATGCAATATACAATTGTACCACTAGATGGGAGTAATTTTTACACAGTGTCCCTTTTGAGGAGCCCTATTAAGACGTATCACATTCTGTATTTGATCTGGGGCACCATTGAGAGGGTAATCCATCCCTGTAGGGCTGGGCGATATGGGCCAAAATGAATATCTCGATTTTTTTTTACTATATCTCAATACACAATATATATCTCGATATATTTTGAATCTCCTCTAGAGCACATCATAAATGCTTGATTCAACCATGTCTGGCATAATGTTACGTCAGTAATAATTCTAGTATTCCTGAAATATAAGTCTGCATGTAGATTACATGAAACAACATATTGTTTAAACTCATTAGTGCTTTGTATTGGAACAATTTAGAACTTGCACATAAGAAAAGGAAAATCACAGCAAGTTAGATTTACCAACACAGCATTTATTCAAACCGTTAATTATTTATTAACTGTTTGCATAATAATTATTATATATACACTGCCAGACGACGGATCCAATGCTATTCTTTTTCAAAACCTCAGTTTCCATCCTTTTTTCTCTCTCGCTGTTCTCACTCACCGGTCGGAGGTACACACACCTACAGCAGCGCGCCGTCCAGACTACGTCACACACGCGCGTCCATGAGAATCTCGCGGACTCGCAACCGGCGGGGGGAGTGAGTGTGTTTGTGCCATTGCATGTCTTTACCTTTTGTGGAAGAGGGAGAGACGTCGGAGGCGCACAGAGCTTTTGGCCGTGATATTATACAATTATATTATATTATATACTATTATATATAGAGCTCCGGGAGTCTCAAACGGCAACAATCACTTTCTCCTCCATGCTGCAGTTCACCCCGGACTGCACTGCACTGAGTTTGACGGTTGAACGCTGATTGGCTGTTTACGTTACACATGTCACTCAGTGGCCACGCTGTTGAACGCTGATTGGCTGTCATCACGAGAAATTAAAATACATTTCAACTCGAGCGAATTTTTACGCGCCACAAATCCTCGTGAACGCGCTCGCCTGTGCACGGCGAAAGTGTGGCGCGACAAATCAAAACTTGTTGCCGGTTTTCTCTCGCGAAGAATTCGCCCGAAACGCATCTACATTCACTTTATATGGGATTTTGTTGCCCCGTCGCTTTCGGTGTGAACGCACAATGAGTATGCCGGCGGCGGCAAAAATAAACAGATTACGTGCCAATTTGTATTCGATGTTCGCGACGGAGGCATTTTATACATCCCCTGGAGAACATCTCGCGATACATCGCATATATTCGATATATCGCCCAGCCCTACATCCCTGTATTAATATAGTTATTTACCCAAAACCAGTGTCTTTTTAACATCAAGGGTACTGAAATCAAATCACTAATCTATTATAATCGAGTTAAAATAAATAAAATAACCTCAACACACGATTTGGTGCCCTCTGGTGGCCAAGGGGCCCCTAGCAGCTGCTTAGTTTGTTTATGCCTCAGGCCCGCCCTGGTCCTAGCAGCCTCCTGTGGAACATTCTGTTCCTATAGTTGGACTCTTGCTTGGGCTTCTGTGTAACACTTTATCTTATAAGGCTAGCCTTAGGCTTTCCTTCCCCACATGTAGCTGTATGTATAGCCTTTTTCTGGTTGGATATCCAACCCGGTACAACCTGTTCTTTAGCTCTTCTGTCACATTGTCACATTAGACCGGCTGTGAAAACAGGGAGGGGTTGCACTGAATTGTTTTGCATACTGTTGCATATTGACTTCACTGATATGTCCCTCTCTCTCTCCCTCCCTCACTCGAGACGTGCCTCAAATCTTATCTGTGTAACACACACTTTGTTTTGATGTCTTCCCAGTTCCCACGTTGGGTAGTTTCAACGGGAGAGACCCCATCTAGCTGGTTAATTTGTTGGTGCTTTTATACTCTTTAGGTCGGACTGACTTTGACCACGATGGGCATAAAAGACCGGCCTCAGTGCTACTTTGATGTGGAGCTCAACCGGGAACCTGGTAAGAGATTCTGAAGGCTTCATGGTGTTGAAGACGGTGTATGGGTGTCTCATTCATAAATAATCCCATAGAAAACGGTTTGTTGTTACTGTTTGGATTGCAGGCTACTTGTTCATTGTGAGTTTGTTATTTGTATCCCAGATTCAGTTGGTTTGTTCTTTGTTTGTGTGTATTTATGTTAAGATTGAGTCTCTTTTCACCGGTATGTAAGTGGTGTCTGGTCTTGATTGAACAGAACATTATTATTCAGGAATATAATGGCAGATTATTATTTCTGGAAAAAGATAGGTCCAGAACAATCGATATAGTTCTGGACCTATCTTTTGCCAGAAATAATAATCTTTATAGAGTAGGTCCAGAACTATATATATGTATATATATATAGTTCTGGACCTACTCTATAAAGATCCACTTCATTAGATGGTATATCTTCATGAGTGAAGGTGTGGTCTGAGTGCCCTTTGAGTGGGTTCCCATGAAGGCCACCTGTTCAACACCTTTAAATGCTATTTGGATTGTATTGATTACATTACTTTGTGTTGTATGTATTTAATTTTTTACATCTTCTTTCTTTCTTTTTTTCTGCAGTTGGGCGAATCGTTTTCCAACTGTTCTCCGACCTCTGTCCCAAGACAAGTAAAAACTTCCTCTGTCTCTGCACAGGCAAGTACTTTGTGGTCTAATTCACGTACTAAAGTGATTACCTCCACTGCTTATTTATGATGCTTTTAAATACCCCTAAATCTTAATGATGTTCATGTTTACTCAACTGGATATGAAGGAAATTAACTGAAATTAATCATTATGGATGGGAGCCTGATCCTGAGAAGGTGAGGGGGTCCCACCATGCCATGATAACACTGAAGGGCACGTGAGAGACTCCATAAAATGAGATGCTCACACATTAACTAGACAGTGGACTGTCTAGTAAATGTGTGAGCATCTCATCTTATGGGGTCTCTCACGTGCCCTCGACCAGTGTTATCATGGCATGGTGGGACCCCTGGCAGTGACCCCTTTGTGCTCTAGAAGGAGTACGCTAACCCAGACATGATGACAGAGGAATGTGTTCTATGGCCATGTGTCCTGGTAGTAAGGGATGGCCCTGTGCTCCTCTGAGGGTGGTCCCACTGACTGGGCTGCAGCCCTGTATGACATGGTCGTAAATCTGGAGCAAGCAGACAAATCAATCCTGCTTCTCGTTTTATTCACCCTCACTGGCCGCCAGCTACATAATGGCAGAAGGGGGCGGGGTCGGAGAATTGGAGAGAGATAATTGGTTGGAGCCTTGCTTTCCAAACAGGCATCCATACCAAGACTCTCTCTGTGTCTCGGCCTCCATCTCCCTCTTCCAGGCCTGGTTGGCCCTTGCTCTCTCTGAACTTACCAATGTATCCTTTATTTTGACTGGTTGGTCGGAGTGTTTCCTTTCCTAGTTGGTCAGGTATCCACAAAGTACAATATCTTTCTGTCGCTCTCACCCACCCTAGCTTTCTTCCTATTGGCTGGGTTCCCCTTGCTCTCTGAAGGATCTCCAATGTGTCCTTTTTCTTCTTGTAACAACCTGCCCCTTCTTGTCATTCGGAAACCAAATCATTGCCTCAATTGTTGGAATCAAAAAGCAGGCCCCACTATCAAACAGACCAGTTACACAGCCAACTTTCTGTGTACAGGGAGCCCTCTCTCTCTCTCTCCATCTCAGACACCATAAAGCTCTCCCGCCACCCCTCCTGTGTCCTGAGTGGAAACAGGAGTTTGATCTCATGTCTCCAGGCCATGTCTTGAAGGGGCAGGCCTTTTTTAAAACCAACCATATTTTAGCTTGGGGAACCTTAACTGTGCGTTCACATAAGAAGCGAATTGAGCTGCCAAATCACCGGAAGTCATTCACTTTCTATGGGCAAGAGCAACCAAAGCGACACAAGCGTCTAAAGGTGCGGCCACACCAGACGCGTATCTCGCGTACCTCGCGTATAAAATCGCCATTTTTTCCATAGGGAACCATTGGTTAATGCGCGTATGAGACGCGTACACGCGTTACACGAGTAAAAGCAACATTTTACGCGCGTATATTTACGCGCGTATATATACGCGCGTACATTTCAAGAGTTCAAAAAATTTAACTTTTTACGCTCATACGCATGACGATTAGCCGCTTTGCCCAATCAGCGTTGAGCTTGACCCGACGTCACTGGCAGAGAGTAGTGAGCTTGAACAGAAGCATACGGCCGACATCTTTCTTTATTCTGTGTGGAAATAGTAACATAGTTACGCCATTAAATGCTTTTATGGAAACATTTCTAGCGAGAAATGTGCATTTTACTTTTCATAATGTTCGCTCGGTGAATGTGAAGGATGTTTGGTTTGATAGTTATGACGAAGAGGGAACGCTCCGTTCACTTGCATGGACAGAGTCTCTGGTTACTAAGCAACCTCAACGTCTTGGCGGACTATATATCTGCTGATCAACACTACGAATGCTGGAAACACACCAGACACACCATGTGAAGTTATTTAACCCGATTATTGTTATTTATATCCGAGATTATTTAATCTAACCCGATCTAAACTCTATCACCCAAACACGGCGGCGTTTGGGTTTCCTACCTCGGACTCCAGCGCAGCCACGGCCGACAACTTTCTTTAATCTGGGTGGAAATAGTAACATAGTTACGCCATTAAATGCGTTTATGGAAACATTTTTAGCGAGAAATGTGCATTTTACTTTCGTAATGTTCGCTCGGTGAATGTGAAGGATGTTTGGTTTGATAGTTATGACGAAGAGGGAACGCTCCGTTCACTTGCATGGACATGGACTCATCTAGGCGAGTGACATAGGCGCGTTAGGAGCGTATGGCGCGTATGCGACCATTTTTGACACAAAATGGTCAAGCAACATTTTACGCGCGTATCTCGCGTAAAAATTACGCGAGATACGTGTCTGGTGTGGCCGCACCTTAACGGTGCGGCCACACCAAACGCGTTACTCGCGTTGGATAACGCGAGTAACGCGCCTAACCTGACGCTTGATCATTGTGTGTTGGATCAACGCGCCAACGCAGCTAGATGAGTCCATGTCCATGCAAGTGAACGGAGCGTTCCCTCTTCTACTATCAAACCAAACATCCTTCACATTCACCGAGCGAACATTATGAAAGTAAAATGCACATTTCTCGCTAAAAATGTTTCCATAAACGCATTTAATGGCGTAACTATGTTACTATTTCCACCCAGAATAAAGATTGTTGTCGGCCGTGGCTGCGCTGGAGTCCGAGGTAGGAAACCCAAACGCCGCCGTGTTTGGGTGATAGAGTTTAGATCGGGTTTGATTAAATAATCTCTGATATAAATAACAATAATTGGGTTGAATAACTTCACATGGTGTGTCTGGTGTGTTTCCAGCATTCGTAGTGTTGATCAGCAGAGAAATAGTCCGCCAAGACGTTGAGGTTGCTTAGCATCCAGAGACTCTGTCCATGCAAGTGAACGGAGCGTTCCCTCTCCGTCATAACTATCAAACCAAACATCCTTCACATTCACCGAGCGAACATTATGAAAGTAAAATGCAAATTTCTCGCTAAAAATGTTTCCATAAACGCATTTAATGGCGTAACTATGTTACTATTTCCACCCAGAATAAAGATAGTTGTCGGCCGTGGCTGCGCTGGAGTCCGAGGTATGAAACCCAAACGCCGCCGTGTTTGGGTGATATAGTTTAGATCGGGTTAGATTAAATAATCTCTGATATAAATAACAATAATCGGGTTAAATAACTTCACATGGTGTGTCTGGTGTGTTTCCAGCATTCGTAGTGTTGATCAGCAGAGATATAGTCCGCCAAGACGTTGAGGTTGCTTAGCAACCAGAGACTCTGTCCATGCAAGTGAACGGAGCGTTCCCTCTTCGTCATAACTATCAAACCAAACATCCTTCACATTCACCGAGCGAACATTATGAAAGTAAAATGCCCATTTCTCGCTAAAAATGTTTCCATAAACGCATTTAATAGCGTAACTATGTTACTATTTCCAACCAGAATAAAGAAAGATGTCGGCCGTATGCTTCTGTCCAAGCTCACTACTCTCTGCCAGTGACGTCGGGTCAAGCTCCACGCTGATTGGCTATCGCGGCTAAGCGCCACGCGTTGGAGCGTTGAAAGTTCACATTTCTGAACTCCGGGCGTTGGGCGCGTTACTGCGTTTACGTGCGTAATTACGTGCGTCTGACGCGCCTAACGCCCCTAACGCGACGCTTCAACGCATGTAACGCGTCTACGCGCCTATACCAATGGTTCCCTATGCAAAAATGCCAAGTTTGGACGCCCCTAACGCGAGTAACGCGGTTGGTGTGGCCGTACCGTAAAGCGCGCTTCAACGCATGTAACGCGTCTACGCGCCTATACCAATGGTTCCCTATGCAAAAATGCCGAGTTTGGACGCCCCTAACGCGAGTAACGCGGTTGGTGTGGCCGTACCGTAACGCTACCAGTGGCAAAAGGTTAGCGACCAGAGCGACCAAAATTGTTGAAGACGGCTGAACTTTATGCAAATAACTATGACTCGTTTCAGCGCCAAAATACTGACAGCCAATCGGAATGTAGACGCTCTTCGCTTGCGTGGATCCCAGGGAACACCGAACACCGGCACTTTGGTTCCTACCTCCTTTGTTGGTTCCTACTGACTGTACAAAATGTTGACTGCAAAATTAATCGCGGCTGTAACTGGGCACCTGGTGTTGTAGGATCCGAGCCTTTTTTATTTCAGAGATCGCATCAAAAAGGCTCTGGCCTGGGCGGAGGTGTCACGCTTGGTTGGTAGGTCTGGTGTGTGAGTTAATGAAACGTTTGAGATTATTGTAAAATAGGCGCGATGGATGCCTGCTAACCGAGATCCTAGCATAATAATCTTCCTTGCTCTGAATGGGACGATATCGTTTTCAAATATCGAAAACACATGTGTTGTGCAAAGGAATAATACTGTGGCGAGCAGCACGGGAAGGACGAGACGGGAGCCCAGTTTCAACCAATTATGCAGTTCCGTACCCCATAAACCGCACGACTATGGACTGCTTTTATTAACGACCAACGAACATAACAGAAACACGGGATCACACAACAATGGAACTACACACCATTAACCCCACTTAACCTAGTAACAAACAAGTGACTTCAAAAAACCCTTTCATCAACTGAAAACACTTAACTCCCAGGATCCCCTACGCGACCACGGAGGGGTCGCCACAATATGTTGTGCAAAGGAATAATGCATGCATAATAATGCAATAATAATACAAATGAATAATGCACAGAACAAACGTGTCACTTCAATGCAGTTTAATAGAGGATAGAAAGCTGACACATGACCATTTAGCAGACGCTTTTATCTAAAGCGACTTACAAGAAGTACATTTGTCATACGAAGTGAAACAATATATCGCTCTCAGTGACAGTGATAATGACAGCTGTGTTTTCTGTTGTGTATTTATAGAAAATATTTGCGATCTAGAGCATTCATATTTGAGCGGGAATAATTTTCATTTGCTCTCCATGCCACCAATCTAACCAACCAATCGCGTGTAGTCATGCTTTAAACAAACCACCTTTTTGAAATCGTCACATACACAAACTAATCAACAAGACGAGGGATAAATGACAAGGGATATATCTCTTGTCTTTTATCCCTCTATTCCCCACTATTCACGGAGCCTGAGGTGAATCATTTTTAATTAGATAGTCTAGAGATAAATAGATAAATATGTTCCACTATTTGCCTTGCGGAGCCAGCCAGTCCTGTGCACGTACGCAAATTAGCCAATGTGCTCCAATGTCAATTTGTTTGACGAATGAGTGCAGATCATGACTTGCAGATCATCAACAACTTTTTTTTGTTCTCGGTTGTAATTACATTTTAGGAGTTTTTATATAAATGTATATATTGGAGGGGAATCACTGTCCTACTTGCTGTCGAAGCACTTTATCCAACAAGCAAAACCGTCTCTGCAATATGGCCAAAGTATATGGGAGTTCACTCTTTGATATGGCTGTCTGTACTAAAAGCATACGGCTCCTTTTTAAATGCGCCTGCAAAATTGAATTGTACGTCATGAGCGACTTGAGCGACAAAAGCGAACAGAAATATTCGCAGCGGTACTTTATGAGTGACCAAAGCGTCTTTGCAGCTTTTGATGTGAACGTACAGTAACAAGGAAATGGCTTTAAAAGGTAATCGAGTTTGTTAGCACTCTCCCCGCCCCCACAACCATTCATCAAAATGTGCTGGATTTGCCTCATGTGGGGGGGTTAAACAGGGTAGGCAGTGCTCATCAACACTCTTTAATTGGTGCACCCGACCGCTCCAGGTTTCATGTAAATGAAACAAATTGTACAAAGGCACCTTTTTAAATAGGCTCAGACCAGTTGTTCTTTCTGTATAAAACACAATTAACGCTATGTCATGTTTCCTTTGTTTGCAGGAGAAAAAGGAACTGGCAAAACCACAGGGAAAGAGTTGTGCTACAAAGGCTCCACGTTCCACAGGGTGGTGAAGAACTTCATGGTCCAGGGAGGAGACTTCACTGAAGGTGAACCCAGACGTTTGTCATTGCACCACAAAGTAGGTGAAAGAGGCTCCGTAACGAATCCTCATCATACAAGTTTTTCTGTTTCTTTCTATAGGCAATGGAAGAGGGGGGGAGTCGATATACGGGGGCTACTTTGAAGGTGAGCAGGAAGTGGTTTATTGTGTCTCAAGGCTCATTAGGTTGCCAAGTCCTCGATAGTGGCTCTGTTTGAATGTGCATATTAGAGGTAGACCCGGTCTCCTTGGAGTTGATGTGTTTGTATGTATTCTTTTCACCCAACCCTCTGAACTCTGACCTCTGCAGTCGGGTTTGGACTTTGTGTAGGGAAAGTAGTGAGCTCTTTTCAAATCAGCATGGAGGCTAGGCATTCTCTCTTCATTGAAAGCTACGATCTTTCCTGCCTAAAATTTTCAACATATTCTTTTATTTATAGAGTGGTCTTTTGCAAAATGAGAAGGTAAGACACCACGCTCAGTAACACCACCCACAAATGTCCCGCCCAAGTTCACCAGCTCCTTCTAAACCTTGATGTATCAGTCCAAATGTACACTGTATTATGCAAAACCATGCTACTGCTGGACGTTGTAATGTTCATACACACACACACACACACACACACACACACACACACACACACACACACACACACACACACACACACACACACACACACACACACACACACACAGACACACAGGGTCTTTTAGAACCTTGGCAATTTATTTAACGATCCATTACAATTCATAAAGCCTCTAAAACAATCAGCTTTTTTAGTCATAAAATGTCCACAATCTACTTACCCTCACTACTTCCTTATTACACTGGAATACCTAATTTTAGGCCTTTTCTTACATCAGGTATGTTGGATAAATAATACCTTCTTAGGACAATTTCAAAGGTTGTTATTATTAGCTTCACAAAGTACCTACTCTTAACAGGCCACCGAGAGAGGTAAGCTCCTTTTAACCACCATGTCGGATGAGATCTTCCACTCCACATTACTTATTCTACATCAGCCTTTAGTGGTAGTCCTCCAGGAACTAGTCTGGGCCCGTTTGTGAGACCTTCTTCCCTCTGTTTCCCCTCCTTCCCTTCCCTCAGACGAGAACCTCCTTCTCAAACACGACAAGGCCTTCTTGCTGTCCATGGCCAACCGCGGCAAGGACACCAACGGTTCCCAGTTCTTCATGTGAGTACCAGCCCAGTACTCAGTTGGTGTGCGTAGCGTTCCTTCTCCTGTCGGACCTCATCTAGATCTCCGACTGCACACTTTGTGCTCATCTTTTTATTGGACTATCACGCATGGCAGTTGAGAGATAGGAGTTTTGGGGTTTTGTTGACTTGATTCTCGTAGTTTTGATTTGTCAGGTCAAATGTGTCATTTCAAGTCAAGTCCCAATAAGCATAACCCTGCCTCCGACCCTCTATTAGTTAGAATTCACAGAATACAGAGAAACATCGACTCTCACCTACAAATGTGTTACATTTTCTCTCCACACGTTTTCTGTAACATTTGCAGAAACTCTAACATCCTGCCCTTCCAAGGTAATGTGTCTCTCCAAGGCTGTGGTCTCTCTCTGTATTCCTCTCTTTGTCTCTCTTTCTCTTTTTCTGTCTCACTTACTTGATTTATTCACTACTCTGTAGGGTTGCAAAATTCCGGGAATTTTCAAAGTTGGAAACTTTTCATGGGAATTAACGGGAATTTATGGGAATATACGGAATTTACAAAATTGAAGGTTGGCTCTTAACAGGGGACTTAAATATAGTTGGGGAAAATATTAGTGCTGTCAAGCGATTAAGATATTTTATCACGATTAATCGCATTAATGTCATAGTTAATGTCATAGTTAATGTCATAATTAATCGCAAATCTTTTTTCTATGCTAAATATCCCTTGATTTCTTTTTCTCATTAATTGTTCTAATTTTAATGCCCTTATCAACATGGAGAAGTGCATCGGCTTGCCTTGTGCAAATGTTTTTTCTATTGATAACAACATTGGCATATACTGATCAAAACAGGACGATACAAAAAAATGCCTATAGTGCAATTATACGATGAACATACAAACATACTGCCTTGAACATAGCAGTCAGGCTACTGCTTCTTTGTTTTGAGCCAAAAAAAAAAAAGGGTTAGGGTTTTTATTATAAATTGCGTTAATCGCGCGATAAAAAATTAACGCCGTTAAAATTGGTTTGCGTTAACGCCGTTAATAACGCGTTTAACTGACAGCACTAGAAAATATATTTTAGCATTATCTTGACTAACACAACCAGATTTCATGCAAGTAAACTTGAATATCTATGCTATTCCTCAATCACGCTAGCACACTGCTTACTGCAGGGCTATTTAGACCACGCCCCCTACATGCACTTTGCATTCCTCCATCACATGTGCACTGATGACTTCTAGAAACCTGGACCACACTTTTGAGCCCAGAGCATATTTAACTCAAAGTTCATGTTTTTGTTCTTCAATGAAAGATTAAAATAATGAAGACTTGTTAGTTACTTAGAAATAAATCTGCTCAAATTCTTTTTTTCCGGTTTTTGTAGTCTTTAAATGTTTTTTTTTGCTTGCTGTGTCTACTTATAACAATATAACTAATTTATTTATGCTTGGATATGATACAGTTAGATTAAATTACCCCAATTCCCATTAATTCCGATTTTAAATATTTCTAAAATTCCCAACTTTAACTTCCCATGGTCATTTGCCGGAAAGTTTCCGGAAATTTACCGGACATTTTCCACCCCTTTGCAACCCTACTGCTCTGTATTGAGAAAAGTTGTGTTGTGTGCAATTACCTTTTGTAACAACAGCAAGAAACAAACCAATCATTCAATGTGATTGAGAGCATTTCTATGCGTGTCACCCAGCGTCCAGTCGAGATCAGTAGTTATTCACCATACTGGGAGTTAAGGGAGCTCATAGGAAGCATATTTTTCTTACATCCATGTTGATTAAGTCATATATTGTGTGGTTATTCCCAAGGGGAACTTGATGTATACTAATTGGGGCCCTGTCCCTGTCCCCCCACCCCCTTGTTTCATGACCTTCCCCTTGTTGGCTTCTGGATGCTCTTCACACAGTACTACCAAGATGGCGCCTCACCTCGATGGGTAAGCCAAACCGACAAACTTTTTGATAGGTGATTATTGAACACACTGAATCACCAGGAAATATTGTGTCATGCATTCAAGTCCTCTTGTCTAGCCTCAAGTGCTCATGCTTATTAAGTCCCAACACCATATCCCCCCCTCGTCCTCCATATACCAGGCTGGTACTATTTTACCCTACTATGTAGTCCTTTAACTTGGTGAGTTACCGTATGGATACAGCTGATGAATGAGCCGGTAGGTCTTGGAGAAACTCTTCAAGAAGGCCTGCAGTAGTGGACGTTAGGGTTGAACCCAGAGCCCTTCCTGCTAGAAATCAATCACAAACCACTGCCCAGTCCCCACCTGCTGGTGCTGGTAGACAGATGGATCAGGATCCAACCCTCCTTTCCTCTCCCAGGGTGCACGTGGTGTTTGGGCTGGTCATCTCCGGCTTCGAGGTGATCAAGAAGGTGGAGGGTCTGAAGACGGACTCGGCCAGCCGGCCCTACGCTGACGTCAGAGTGGTGGACTGTGGGCAGCTCTTCACCAAGTCCGCCAACGACGGTGAGCGCTCGCAACGCTGTCTACACTGCCTAATGGTCAAACGCTACTACGACACAGGAATCATTGCCCTCGTTGGCTGATTTTGCTTTGATAGTCTTTTCAAATTGGCTTTGTGTAATTAGATTGTTACTGCGTTAAGTTCACCTCCTAGTTAGCCGCTAATGTTTATGCAGAACATTACAAGGCGTTAATTATATTTAATCATTAACCATAAACAGCATCGGCCGTAGTGTAAAATATGGTGCAATACTATTGGGCATGAAATGTTTTTGTAAATAGATCAATCAAATTGGGTTCCATTGGTATTGTTTTATAATAATATATCCAGTACTATCCTTTAGAAAACAGAACGAAAGCCTGCAACAATGTAATGATTGTGTTTTTGAATTAATGTATAGTACCCAGTGGGCCAAAGAACTCTGGTGCCTATCAATGTAACTGGGTCATGTAGTGTAGTATTCCAGGTCTTTCCACCATTTAACACCACCTTTATTTCTTCAGTGCTCGAGGGCAAGAGAAAGCGGGCCTCTCAGTGTGCAGACCTGTCCCAGAGCCGCCAGGGGTCTTCCTCTGGCTCGGACCCCCACGGGGAGGCTGGCACGCGCACGCGCTGCAAGCGCAGGAGGCGCAACGCAAGCAATCGCTCGGAGAACACAACCATAAACAGTGACCCAATCCTCTCCGATCAAGGGTAACCTCACTGTTAGTTCATGACCTTACGTAGCCCATATACTATGACCACGCCCTCTCCGATCCGGGGAAACCTGGGTGTTTGTTCATGACCTTATGTATCCATCCGGAGGGAAACCTCCTACCAGCCTCCATTTATCGTATTTATGATACAATTGTCCATTGTGTTGAAGCTGTATGTGCTATATGTAAGAGTCCAGAGCTCATATTTAAGAAACAGCACCGTCATGAGTAAGTGAAATGCGTAGTGACGATCTCTGTCTGAGGGGATGCAAAATGTATATTTTAGTCGGCTCCCGCCATCGCTTCAGGGTTGGTTTGGGGAATCCGTCTTTCTGGCCAATCAGAGGTTTGTGTGAAATGCATCAAGGGAGGGGGGGAGCAGGGAAGGAGGGGACATGGTTTTTGTTGTTAGGTTAAAAAACATACTCTCTCCTGCTTTTTTCTGCTCTCAACTCTCAGATTTTACCTAAAGAACCTTTTTTAATGCACCCTTCTTTTCTCCAAAGCAAAATACAGTAGAGTTGGGAAGGAAACATGGAATTAATGAGCAGGTAGGGGCTTGGCATCTGGCTCATGGATGCCTGCAAACTCCCTAGCCCCTAGACCAGTCATACTCAAGTAGCGGCCCGCGGGCCTTTTGTGGCCCGCGGGGTGTCTATTAATGGCCCTCGAACTGTTTTGAAAAGTTTTTTTAATTATTAAAAAAAAAAAAAAAAGAAACGTGCTGGGCGCTCTTATTTTGAAACCGCGCGCCGCGATCTCAATACGAGGCTGGGGGTTGCAACGATAAACAGATAGCACTCCAGCCCACAGACCGCTCCAGCCCTCCCAAACTCGAGGCAGACAGTCCATCTCAGCAGCAGTCAAGGCCGATTTAGGGTTTTTAGACGCAGAGACGTAAGCACGTAATTTACACAAGGGACTTGTTTTAGACAAGTTTTGATTTACGGTTCCTTTAAGGTTCCTTAAGGATTGCGCGTGTTGCAAGGGGATTCTCCGCCAGAACAGTAGGGGGAGCAACGAACGAATCTGTGGGCGTGGAAGTGGAAATCGCTGGCTTGTTTATATTTATAATTATCATAATTCGTTCTTGTGTTTTCTTCTTCTCCTTCTTCAAAATTCTTCATTCGCTTTTGTCACAGCCTTTTAAAAATGGCGCTATTATGCTGTAAAACCGCAAAAAAAAAAAAATATCGGCCTCAGTCACACGTATACCAACCGGCCCCTTGAGTCACTAAAAAAAAATGTTGTGGCCCCTCATCATTTCTACTTGAGTACCCCTGCCCTAGACTATCCTCTTCATTCATGAGCAGTCCATAGTGAAGCACACCCATGGTCTTCTAGTTAGAGGATGAGTTGTTCACAGCCTTGTCGTTGGTATTCACACAGTCCCGTGGAGGGGGACCTGGAGGAGGGAGGGTACGATGAAGACGAGGAGGGATGGAAGGAGCATGTTGGGAAGAGGAGCAAAGCTGTGGTGAGGCCGGAGGAGATTCCACCCGTCCCAGAGAACCGCTTCCTGCTGAGGCGGGGCATGGCGTTGCAGGAGGGGATGCCAGATCTGAGGTCAGTCGGTTCTATAGACATGGAGGAACCAAGTCCACTTTTCCATATATGGATTGGAAATTGCCATTATCATTTTAAGTAGAGTGTAACGTGCTCAAGTCTTTCTGTAGAACGGAGCATGACGAGTCGTCTGTGCCATCTGACCTGAAGCCCACGGTCACCAAGTCTGGGCGCAAGATCAAGGGAAGAGGGACAATGGTAGGATCCCTGTCCAGAGTGGATGCTTCTCTGGTTTCACAAGCAGATATGTCAGAGAGTACTCGTGTAGAAGGGTTGTATTCATTGAGAAAAAAATTATTTATTCCTTGGCAATCGATGTAAGATCATATCAATATGTGCAATTAATTGACATTCATTTGTGCAACTCTATTCTTGGACTCTATATTGTGGAAAGCGTCTGTTCTTTTTAAATGGTAATAGTTTATTCTTTCTTCAGAGATACCACACTCCCACTCAGTCCAAGTCTCGCTCGGCCTCGGCAGAGGAGCCAGGCAGCAGCGAGACCCCGCCCCACTGGAAGGAAGAGATGAAGAGGAGCCAGGTGTACCACCCCCCCAGCGCCGAGAGGTGGAGCCGAGGGGACCGGTAGGACCACATCACAGCCTTTACCTAACGTCTTCTGGAGTTCAAAAACCTAAAGAATGAATCAACTTGACATTTGTTCAGAGTAGCTAAAGAAGTAAAGAGAGTAGGTCAGTGCAAGTGCATAGTTGGAACATAACTTATTTAGTTGTGATGTAATGTATATGACTCATTCAACAATATGAGGTGAATGCCCGTCCTACTCTGAGAAACTCTTTAATTCCTCTTTAACTGAACAGGCTGAATGACCATTCTTCAACCAGATGGGGCGACAGGAGTGACTCTGCATGGTCCCGTTCCCAGGACGGCTCACCTGGCCAGGAGTCCAATCGGTCCAGCCTACACCTCCCAGCCAAAAAGGAGAAGAAAAAGTCAAGGCGCAAGAAAAAAAGCAAGAAACGAAGGCATGCCAAAAAGAAGTTCTCCAAGAGCAAGCCTCCGGAGCCGCTCACCTCGGGGAGTGAGCGGTCTCTATCCTCAGCCAGACAGTCCCAGCTAAGGGGACCTCTCTCAGCTCCCTGCCCTGGACGCACACTGTCCAGTAAGAGGTCATCGCCTCCTTCCTCCAGAAAGTTGCGCTCCTACTCCCGGTCCAACACATCCAGCCATTCCAGATCTCAGAAAGGGTCACGGTCCTACTCAAGATCAAGAAGTTTATCGAGATCTAGAAGCCGTTCTAGGTCGCTTTCCAGATCAAGATCTCAGTCCTATTCCCACTCTCGTTCTAGATCCAGGACGAGAGTGCGATCTAGCTACAGATCCAGGTCTGTGTCATGCTCCAGGAGGAGGACTTCCTCTAAATCTCCCAGAAAAAGTAACGAGAGCAAGTTGAGGACACGGAAATTGACTCAAGTGCAAGCAAAGATTCCAGAGCCCAAAGTCCCACCTGTGGCGGGTGTTCCTACAGTTCCAGTTCCCGAAACTGTCCCGGTAATCCCACTCAGTGACAGTCCTCCACCCTCTCGCTGGAAGCCAGGTCAAAAGCCCTGGAAGCCGTCCTATGTCAATATTCAGGAAATAAAAGCAAATCCAGGCTCCACTCCCCCGTTCCCCTCTGGTCAGGAGCCTGTTGTTGGGATGGTTCTGGTCCAAACAGTAGCTACCCCAAAGATTACCCAAGGGGACTCGCAGAGTGGGTACAGTCCCAAGGCCCGCCGACCCCCAACACGGCGCTCCCCCAGCGGTTCCTCAAGTGGCTCCTCCAGGGGTCGGTCGTACAGCCGCTCATTCAGTCGCTCCCGGAGTGGGGGTAGATCTAGGTCGGGGTCTAGGTCTCCCCATAAACACCGCAGCAGATATGCAGTGTGTAGCGGATCAGACTCCAACCACGACTCACACAAGAGGGGTAAAGACAGGAAGAAGTCTATGGAAAAAGAGTGGAAGAAATATTACAGTTCTCTAAAGAGAATCAAGAATTTAGATAAGTACATTTCCCTTTCTTGTAATCAAAGTCCCAATTCAGGTGCCATAACGGGTGGTGAGAACAGCCCGAATGTCAATGGTGCGAAAAGTGAAAGAGTATCATCTATAAAGGGGGAGGAGAACCATTCTGAAGGTCACCAGGTAAAGCGTACCAATTCAATGTCCAACCTGAACAGCAGGTCTGAATGGGACAGCGATGGAGACAAAGAGGGCCAAGCAAACAGTACTGGTGCAACTCAGAAGCCCAACCCAGGAGCCAGTGAAGCCCTTCAGAGAAAGCTGTCTGTCCTGGCTGGGTGGGATTCAGACAGCGATTCTGAACACCTACTAGCCAAGACCTCAGCCTCTGAGAAGGAGGAAGGGGAGGCCAGCTCGGAGTCGGAGCGAGAGGCTGGCTCCAAGCCTGGATCCAAGGCTCTTCCCAGGAGCGCAAAGAAGGTCACCCACTTGGAGAAACGCAAGAGCAAGAAGTCCAAACGCAAACATAAACGCAAAAGGAGAGGAGAGACCAAATCTGGCTCCGGACACCCCAAGGACAAGGCAAAGAGATCCAAAAGGAAACGCCACAAGTTGAAGGAGACCTTTCACTGGCAGCCACCTTTAGAGTTCGGAGAAGAGGATGATGAGGTCGAAAACCAGAAAGAGAAACGGGCAGAGAAGCATAATATATCTGGAGTTGAAAGCACTAAAACACCTGACCATGTGCGTAACAAGGAACACAATATCCCTGCTTCTGGTAACAATGGTTCGACGAAAACTCCATCCAACCGGAGAGAAGAACAGGTGCATCTCAGACCAAGAGGCTCTGTCCATGAGAATCACCCCAAAGAGAAACTGCTTGATCATCCATCCTCCAACAGTATCGCCCAGGCTCAGACTTCATCAGCGGATGATATGGACATCTGTACTCCGGAGCATGATACTGAGTCCATAGTAGAGCCTGTGTTAAACACAACTCCTGATTCAACCCTGACAACTATTATCAACTCAGTGAGTAAGACCACCCAGGACGACACGCTTCATAACCAAGTTCCACCCCCGGCAATCTTTGACATCAGTTCCCACTGCGCAGCAGTGGGAACTATTCTGGACCTGAAATGGAAGCCCTTGAAAGGAACGACGCCGTCAGCGTTAGCAAGTCTTCTGGCGGTCTCCTCTAAGAGCAACCGCCCGGCGGAGCACCTGACGCCCCGGTCCCAGGGGGTCAAGATGGAGATCAAAAGCAAGAGCCGGGTTCGACCAGGCTCCCTCTTCGACGAGGTGCGGAAGACGGCCCGGCTCAACCAGAGGCCCCGGAACCAGGACGGCTCCAGTGAAGAGGACTCCCAGGCTGGGTCCAGGGAGGAGTCCCACACACCCAGGAAGTCCGGTTCCATGTCCAGCCACCGGTCTCACTCCAGAAGCCGCTCCCTTTCCTACAGCAGGTCTAGAAGTAGATCTCGCCGCTCCAGCTACAGCTCCAGGTATGTGATGGCTCATCCTGGAATCCAAAGTGGACCATACGGGCCTGGGGGAGGGATTAGGGTTTTTCATGTCGGAGCTCATTTAATTTTTCATTGAATCAAAATATCCTCCTGATCGAGGTCTGTAGTATGTTTTGTTGAGAAGAAGGGTACTTTGTTGATACGTTTAAACTTTCATCTTGAACCTGGGCCTTTGTTACCTCCAGGGATTTCAGGTGACCCCCTGTTTTGATTGACTTGTCTTCACAGCAGTCGCAGTAGGAGTCGGAGGAGAGGCGGCCGGAGGCGCTCACGCAGCCGCAGCAGCACGTACCGGAGCTACCGCAGTCACAGGTATCCTGGCCAGGGACGAGCAGTGCTGCTCAGGTCCTCACCGCTGCCCTGCAGAGTCTGGGCCTGCCCCTCCTCACATGATAACGGATGTTTTATTCACTTGAGTAGCGTCTAACAGCGGTCGTGTTCCCCGCAGACGGACCTACAGCAGGAGCCACTCCAGGAGTCGGTCCTACACCAGGAGGTCCAGGTGAACTATTGAACTCCTTCAGGGCTTGACGCAGAGGAACAACTCATTCTATTCTGATGAGCAATAGAAGAATACAATGGGTGGTGGTAGCCCCACCACAACATGGACAGCTCCATCTCTCCATCTAGTTAACGCTGTGTCACAGACAATAGGGGTTCTGATTATAATAGTAATTATACTTTGAACAGCAGGGAAACTAATAAGCTACTCATTAATGCATCAATGATCATTGAATAGTCCTGGCTAGTGCATATAGACACATTTATTACATTAGAACATTGAAGTAAGATAAAAACTAGGGGCATGGGGAGGATTATCCAATCAACGTACTGCATTCATATTATCCCACCCAAACTAACGGTGGCCGTGGTGTCGCAGGTCGGACTCTGATGACAGTGCCTCCTCCAGGAGCGCCAGCAGGAGGTGCAGGCGCCGCCGGAGGAGCCACAGTGACCGCAGTTCGGAGCGGCGCTCGTGGTAAGACCCCTCGAACCGTCACCAGGGGACGGCCCACGGAGACCCCAGCCTGGGACTAGGGGGAGGGGCAGGATGTTAATGCATGGAACTCAATCACACTCGTCAACGCAATTTAGAATCAGGGCCTGCTGAAGGGTCACTCGGCCCTGGGGGAGCTAGACTTCAATTGGTCAGTCCATCTGTCTGTGTGCTCCTTCATTGTGGTGAGGTGTGAGTGTAATCCCGTGCTGTGCCTCCAGGTCCTCTCCCTGGTCTAGCCGTAGCTCCTCCAGACACAGGACCCTCAGCAGCGGCAGCCGGTACAGCTGAGGCCCAGAACCAGACACCCTCCTCTCTGGATGTCTGGAGACCACGTGGACCAGCTCTACCAATCGTCAGGGAATGTTCTACGATCCGTTTCTTCCAGAATATTATTTTCGGACTGTCTTTGTTTTTACTACCTTCCCCACAAGTTAAAGGAACGTCCCTCCCTGTAAATGTTTGTAATATTTTTGATTGTAATTTCTTTATTAATTGTTAATAACCAAATCGTCAGGACTCTATCTATATATATATATATATATATATATATATATGTGTATATATATATATGTGTATATATATATGTGTGTATATATATATGTGTATATATATATATGTGTATATATATATATGTGTATATATATATATATGTGTATATATATATATATGTGTATATATATATGTGTATATATGTATATATATATATATATATATATATATATATATATATATATATATATATGTATATGTATATGTATATATATGTATATATATATATATATATATGTATATGTATATGTATATGTATATATATATATATATATATATATATATATATATATATATATATATATATATATATATATGTATATATATATATATATGTATATATATATATATGTATATATGTATATATATGTATATGTATATATGTATATATATATATGTATATATGTATATATGTATATATATATATGTATATATGTATATATATGTATATGTATATATGTATATATATATATGTATATGTACTTTTTTTTTTTTTACCTCTACCACAACATGGTGAACAGGGTTGAAGAGAAGCGCCATACCCTTCCCAGGGTCTATTGCTTTCTCTAAATATTTTTTTACTGATTTCAAAGCATTTTTTTTCCTTCCAAACCTAACTGCAAACCTACGATCAGTTTGTAGGAGCTTTTATTGTTTGTCTTGGTTAAGAATGTAGCCTGCTGTGTTAAATAGAATGACTCTAATTTGAAATAGATTTGTAACATGGAGACCAAATAAATAGTCCCAACCTGAAATGCTTTTCTGTGTGGTTTGTAGGAGAATTGCATAGCCTAGAACCGTGGTACACTCATGACATTTCTTAATTCAACATGTTTACTGTTGACGCGTCATTAACAAGCTGGAATTACAATAAAATAAATGAAGGCATATTTTGTGGATTAGTTAAACACACACCCTCCAAGGCTCAGCTCGTCAGATTGAAGGTTTTAATTGAAGAATCTCTATTCATTGTCTCTGCTATATATAATGGATTTAGGAGAATCCCAATAATGTAGCCGTCTAATTCTCCCCAAAGCCAAGCACTTCATCACAACGAGCGAGAGGCAGACAAACGGGATAAATTATTAATCGCACTCTGAACTAATTGAAATCTTGTTCCTTCCTTGCCAATATTTGCATATCCTAAAAGCTCACTTTCTTCATCTCTCCCATGCTTTCACCATCCCCAAAACATTCAATGCTTTTCATATTTTGGCAGAAGCCTCCATCTCATTGGAAGTTCTGCTGGCTCGCTTCATCTCTGCTGTTGAGACAGTGTGCAGATACTCAACTGATATAAATATGTATTGTAAGTAAGTAGGCTACTGTAAACTGATTTTTGTAGAATTGGCTACCAGTCTATGTTATGATAGTAGGCTAATATGTATTGTCATCAAGTATTATTCATCTGTGTTCACAATTAAAGTATAACGTGCAGGTGGTACATGCATATTACACCAATGCAATGTGATTTGTAATACAATCAATATAAGACCAGAAGAATGTATAGCGTAGTTCTAGTGCTGTCTGTTCAGTAAATGTCACGGAGGAGGACACCCTGTTAATGCTCTCATAGGCCTGTGGACAGACGTTCAGCCGTCCTCATATGCCTTCTCAGCATCACCGTCCAATGAACCTAGTGGGCTGTCGATGGATTATGAACGATGTGTTTGACCGCTTATATCACACAAGGGAACCTGGGTCAATATTTTCAGCCATCGCTAGGCCGGTATGTGCGTACGGTCCTCGGCGACCTCTGCGGTGTACTGATGTGACCCCAACACACACACCGGAGGAGAGGAGACGAGCGTGTGTCCGTCCCCCTGACGTCATAGCCGCCCTAAGCGCCGAGCGACGCGCCCGGTTCACGGTGACTGACGGGTCCGCCGTTTTCCAGACGTTAGTGTCCTGAGCATATCAGATAAATCCGAGTACACTACAAAGAAATCCGTCTGTCTCACAACTCCGTGGTATACAGTACCGTGTCCCTTTAAAATCCTCTGACTAAAAACCCATATGATCCCAGAGCTCCAATCACCAATTCCTTCTGCAAAAGCAGCCTCTGCATTCTGCTCCGTGTGAATGCTACTGGGGGGCAAGGACCGGGGAAGAGGGGAGAGCTGAAGAAATGTGAAATTCAACGATCCTTTTCATGGCGAACGGAAAGCAGATGCAAAGGGAGTTATACTGGGACTCCTGTGAGCCTCGACCCACCGGATCAAAATGGTAGGAGAGGAGCGGTTCATTTTCCTTTCTTTTCTCTGTCCCTTTTTGAACGGTTCCAAATTTGGGCTACTCAGCAGGCCGACTCAAACTTGACATAGTTATGCATTAACACGATGTTGTGCCACTCGTAGTCAGACGTTGTCTTTTTGCAGTTATTTCTCATTGTGAAGTTCACAACTTGCATATATTTCACAAGTTGGCAAATTAACCTGCCAAAATAATGTCATTGGCCACAATAGGCACATTGTTGCAGAGAAAGAGTTAAATTCTTTCATATCAGGCAATAATAAGGTCGTGACGGGAGCATATTTGTAGAGATGAGGAGTAAGCGATTAGCGAAAGTCAACCGCCCTCTCCCTACTACCCCTATCTCTCCTCTACCACCCCTACCCTACTATCCCTAGCCCCCCTACCCTACCACCCCTTCCATACTACCCCACATACTCTACTACCCCTACCCCCGCCCCCCCTCCCACCCCTACTACTCCTAGCTTACTACCCCTAGCCCTGCGACTACCCTAACTACCTCTACTCCCCCAACCTACTACCCCTAGCGCCCCCCTACTAACCCTACCTCTCTACCATACTACCCCGGCCCCACTACAACCCCTATCTCTCCCCTACCCCCCACCCTACTACCCCTACCCTACTATCCCTACCCTACCACCCCTACTACCCTTACCTTATCCTAACACCCCTTCCATACTACCCCAAATACTGAAACTACCACCCCCCCCCCGTCCGCCCGTCTGTCCGTTGCTTGGGTTGCATAAGAAAATGTTTCTAAAGTAAACCTTTTGGAAAATACAAGTTTTGATTCCTATAGTGGAGCTGACACTCCAGATGTTAACATCTCTCCCAGGCCTCCTGAGAACCACTTCAAAATGTGGGACTCATTGTTACATTGTTATACACAGTAGGCTAGTAATGAGTATGTGTGTAATATGTAATAGCTTGTTTTGGGACAGTTTTAAGGCCTACGTTGTTTGCACCATGAATGGTTTTCTGTATTATTTAGTCATTTCACTGCTTTTGGTGTTGCCTTCTATGATTGGCCTTCAAACTGCTTGATGACATTATGAAAGGCTTCCTCTCTCCCTACTGACCTCCAACATATTGATTCATTCCGGGATGTGTATTAGTTTACTCAGAGTACTTTTATACTCTTTCATGTAAATGTATTGTGGCACATATCTGGTTCATGATACCACCCATGAACACGTCAGCACGTCTCCAGGGTCATGTTCAGGATTCGTGGTGAGTGGGGGGGGGGCACGTAGTATGAGCCCTGGGGCACCTCCTAGAAGCCCTTGTGCACCCCCTAGCAGCCCTTGTGCACCCCCTAAGCAGCCCTGGTGAGTTGCTGCAGCCCAGTTTGCAGCATCCCCAGGGGCTTCGTCGTTGAAGCCCTGCTGGAGTAATCCCAGGGAGCGCGCACATCTGGAGGCCTAGCTTAATATGTGGGTCAGGTCGTTGAGGTCATCCTCAGTGCTCTGCTCGCCACTGCTGTTTGGTTGGTTGGTTTTTAGAGAGGAGGATGACATGTTTGTTTCCATGCCGAGTCTGTGGTCCTTTTTGAAAGCTTGAGATTTTGATTGATCACTGATATTGACAGTGGCTCAACGCAAGCCCAGATATGGCTGATCCTGATGGAAAATTTCACCATCATATCCAATCTCTTGGCTGTTGTAGAAAAGCCCCTGAAACATTAACGTTCAGGCACTCTTGTCCCTGTGTCTATAGACCACCACCACGTGTAATGTTCACTCATGTTGCCAAAGAGAAAATATGAGGGATTTGGATGTTGGTGTGATAACTATCCCTGCAAGTCGTAATACCGTCAATGATGAAGGGTCTTTGGTGCGTGTGAATACCCTGATCAACAGAAGATTCCTTAAACATTGTAAAGATGTTTTATGTAACCCACTTATTCAGACCAACACCACCAGACATGCCTCTCTCTCTCTCTCTCTCTCTCTCTCTCTCTCTCTCTCTCTCTCTCTCTCTTTCTCTTTCTCTTTCTCTTTCTCTCTCTCTCTCTCTCTCTGTCTGTGTCTGTGTCTGTGTCCGTAATTCATGTGACAACGATCTCCCCGACCCAGCAACGGGCTCCTAAAACAGTCCGGCCCTGCAGGAGGGGGTCGGCTCTCCTTGGGAACCTGGACCTTAAGTTAAGGTGCTGCTGATTTATCACCTCTGGGATTAAAAAACATTAGGCGAGGCCTTTGAATAAAGCAAGGTCAAGATGACTGCTGGGCTTATGTTATCATTGCTTTAATAAAATAATTGGTGTTGTTGTGCGTTACATTGTATGGCAGAGTTTATGAAACCTATTTGATGTTGCCCTCTTCCGCTGTCTCACTCTTTCTCTCTGTCTCGCTGTTTTTTTCGCTGTCCTCTAATGTCTCTCTCTCTCTCCCTCTCTCTCTCTCTCTGTCTCTCTCCCTCTCTCCCTCTGTCTCTCTCCCTCTGTCTCTCTGTCTCTCTCTCTCTCTCTCTCTGTCTCTCTGTCGCTCTCTGTCTCTCTGTCTCTCTCTCTGTCTCTCTCTCTCTCTCTCTCTCTCTCTCTCTCTCTCTCTCTCTCTCTCTCTCTCTCTCTCTCTCTCTCTCTCTCTCTCTCTCGTTCTCTGAATAAATGCTTGTATAAATGCAGAGCTCCATTGTTTTTGAAAGCCGCTGCAGATCAATGTTTGAGACACAATGGTGCATTTTTATCTGACGAGAACAGTAACTGTGTGTGTTTTTAAAGGCCTGACTGAACTCGGCACCTCTCAGAGAAGTCCATTGCGGTCGAGTGTCGGTCGCACGTTGGGAGATCAACTCTTTTTGCTTGTTGTTCTCTGAGCTTTTGGGGGACTTTGGGCGGCCAGAGGACTTAGGGAGAGAGGTTTAAAAAACAGGGCCATGATGCAGCTTTCAGTGATTAAGAGGAGAGGTGGACGTGAAGGGAGGTACAGACACACACATACACACACACACACACACACACACACAGTATTGAGACCAACATTAGCCCCATAATAATAGTTGAAATGTGACTGAAGATTATAATGTAAATACTGTTCCTTTAGCGGTAATTTATATGATGATGGCAGTATTACGGTACATCTCAAATCCGTTGAAGACCAGGTTCTTCACTTCAAAACCAATCAAAAGCCTTCCCCCAAAGTTCCAAGTCCCGCCCCCTATTCTCAAGCTCCGGACTGCCGCTGTGCCATGATTGGCTGTGACGGAGCAGCTGTGCTCAGCATGCAGTGATGTTGCTAGGTACGCGTCCTGCGTCCCTGACGCATTAAAATCTGAAAGGACGCACTAAACTCACTATCCATGCGTCCCGGGGACGCATCTCATTTTCCCCATGAAAAACGATACATAGTGAACATTAAACAACTCGTGTTTAATCACAGTAACTGGCCAAAGAAACCTTCATGTGAGCAGATCGGACAAGCGCTGTTTCAACCCTCTGCGCTCTACTCGGCGCAGACGTGATCCCCTGTACAAAGTATCGCGACATGCTAATTTAGCCGCTACCAAAACAACTAGCTCGTCACCGCTGATTTCATTTCAACAATTAAAAATACGAACTTCATTGTAAATAAACCCACGTTTCCACTCCTCGATGCTGTGCTCATTCGTGTCGAATGAGCAAATCAAACAGGATTTTTTTGCAATCCTTCTGATTGAATATATGTACATTTATGACAAAATCGTGAGGACTAGGCTTGTGACACACACACACGCACACACAAATGTGGCGCTCGCGCTGTAATAGCTCATTGGCGCCACCAAGTGATCATTATGTGCAAATGCACAGCCTCTCATTAAAATGACTTAGGGGTCATTTGACCCCTCTTGCGGCGCTAGGAGTAAGTAAAAATGGCCCGGCGTTTCTAGTGTTAAACATGAACGGTTGAGTACTCCAGCTCTAACCATATCATACCACCATCAAGGAGTTTAACACTATTAATTTAATTTAAGAAATAGAATAATAATAAAAAAGAAACATTTTTTAAACTGGGGAGTCGGGACCCATTGAATTTCTCAGGGACCCACCCAACTCGCCACCTGTGGGTCCCGGGGACTCACTACATTGAAAACCTATCAACATCACTGAGCATGTGTCCCTTCTTACGCTAGTTCACCACTCTGTCCACAATGACCTTCTAATCAGACTAATTAACACACATGCACACGCACACATGCACATGTACGCTCTGAGGGGGTCCTGAGGGCTGTACAGGTGACAGAATGATGAATATATATCAACCCTTCATCCCCTCTAACATCACCTCCATCCCTCCTCCCTGGAAATGCTATGTTCAGCACCTCCCTAGGCTGGTACACTCATCATCTCCTCTCCTCTCTTTATCTTCTCTCCTCATCTCCTCCCCACTCCTATCCTCTCTTTATCTCCTCTACTCTCCTTTATCTTCTCTCCTCTCCTCTCTTTATCTCCTCTCCTATCTTTATCTCCTCTCCTCTCCATCGCCGGCACTGTCATGTGACACAGTAGGTGTCAGGTAGCTATGTGTCTGTTTGTGTGTTGGTGCGTCATACAAACACAGAGATGCCGCGTCACATTGCGAAACAGAGGGAGCAGTGTTGTGTCGGTGGAGAGCATGTGTCTGTGTGTCTGTGTTTTTTGGTTTTGTTATGTGCACGCAGATGATTGCCAGCTCTCTCTCTCTCTCTCTCTCTCTCTCTCTCTCTCTCTCTCTCTCTCTCTCTCTCTCTCTCTCTCTCTCTTTCCCTTTCCCTGACTCAGCCCTTGGTCTCTCCATTGGCCCAGAATCCAGGCCTTCTGGCGGACCTGTGCTTGGCCAGCCTCCCCTCTGATTGCCGAGGCAGCTCGTTAGCCTGTTTCTCCATCATAAACCTGCCCTGTCTCCCCTCAATCTGCACACTGGCTTCTCTGTCTGCTGGCCACTCTGTCTCCTGGACCATTGTCACTAACTCCATTTGAGTATGACTGGTATCATGAGGTTTTAAAGTTCTATATGTTTTATTATTAATATTTCTCACATTATTATTGTTATTATTAATATGGTCTGCCTTTAGAACAACGCTCCACCAGCCCTTCCTCGTTAGAGGCATGCATCCCAAAAAGTAAAAACAGTGCCAGTCAGTTTGGATCAAAGTGTCCCTGAATAGTAAACATTGCGGTTCAAACTCTGAACAGCATTCTCCGTCTGCTCAACGTCCAGAGAAAGGCCTTGTTTAGCGAGGCAGTGGTCATGGTGATGTTAGACTGATCTCAGAGACGCTGGACACGCTCTTGAGCTCTTTGTCAGGGCATCTCCATTTCACACATCTCTGATTGTCTGGTCACCTGTGGAGCATTAACATATCGATTGGAAGGTTTGATCAAAATGTGTTTTAAAGGATGTAACAACAAGCAGCGCTAAAGGCAAGGTTACATTTTGTACGGTTGAGGTTGCACTAGGATTTAAAACAGGGGGACAATAGAGAGCTGGATTAGTATACAGTGCTGTGATCATATCAGACCTCACTCAATGATAATAATTCATGCAGAATATTTTAAATCAGATTAGGGTTTTGTTGACATGTTGTAATAACTCAACTGAATCATTAAGATCTGACTTGGTTATCGTGATCTCCCTCAAAGCTATAGCTCATAAATTAGTGAATATCCTGATTAAATGTGTGGATGTTATTAACAGCACCAACATAGCATTCCCTCGGTACACTCAGTTCTTCTTAATTAACGGGTTATGAGGGGGATTTCTTAATTTGAATGATAAATTTAACCTGGGTGAGAACTAAAGCATATATGATCCAGCCTCCGTCTTGATGCATTTGACAGACGACCAAGATAGTATACGGTCATCCTTCATAACCAGCTTTAGACCAAGGTAGGATAATCCTTCATAACCAGACCAAGGTAGGGTCATCCTTCATAACCAGCTTTAGACCAAGGCAGGATAATCCTTCATAACCAGACCAAGGTAGGGTCATCCTTCATAACCAGACCAAGACCAAGGTAGGGTCATCCTTCATAACCAGCTTTAGACCAAGGTAGGATAATCCTTCATAACCAGACCAAGGTAAGGTCATCCTTCATAGCCAGTTCAAGGTAGGGTCATCCTTCATAACCTGACCAGGGTAGGATCATCCTTCATAGCCAGTTCAAGGTAGGGTCATCCTTCATAGCCAGACCAAGGTAGGGTCATCCTTCATAGCCAGACCAAGGTAGGGTCATCGTTTATAAGCTCCAGAGCAAGGCTGCTTTATCCTTCAGCTCCAGGACGTGAATGATGTGATACATGGTCCGTTCCAGGGGATTGAGCTGTCCCCTCAGGCCTTCACTCCTCAGCCTGCCCAGACAGGAGCTTGACTAGAGCCCTTGACAAGAGCTTGATTTCTTTCTGATTACATGAGCAGTTCATCTGAAAGCATGCTGTCCTCCAATGAAACGTGTTCATGTTTTTGGGGTTCTGAAACACGCAGTGTTAATGTCGCAGCCGTTTTAACGAGTCTATTGATTTTCTATTCACTCTTATGTCTGACTTGTTTATTGTTTATGGAAATAGAAATTGTGAAATGAAAGCAAAATTTTGAATAGTTTATTTAGCATATTATTAATACTATTTATGGCTGCTTTGTTTTCTGATACCTGCTGTAGGTGTCTGTGGGCGGACTTTAGGCACTGCTCAGGTACTTAGGCCAGGTGTGTGTTTGGTTCGGATGAATAAACTAAGTGTCAAGGGAAAAGAGGCGGTGGGTTAAAAAAGTCTTCGACCGCTTATATAAGTTCACTCGTTGCTTTCAATGATTTATTCGTTTGCCAGTAAGTTTTCCTTTATTTAGAAGAAAGTTTTGTTCTTTTTTGGAGCTGTAAAATAAATACAATCATTTTTTGAAATCGCGAGTGCTTGGAATTGTTTGGAAGCGCGTCGAGCTACCTCGCCTTCTGTACCCACGGCTAAACGAAGAACAGCCGAGACAGTTAGTGGGTGAGTCGTTCAGCAGACATCAGAGCAACTCTCAGGGAACGGGTTAAAGATATTAGCCCCTAATAAGTCGTTAGGGTCGTGCCTGTTGCTCCTGGATGCTGACAGTAAGACAACGTTGGGTTCGAACCCAGACCCTTTCAGCTGGATAGGTAGCTCCCCCTACCCCCTACAACCCCTGTCTCTCCCCTACCCCCACCCTACAACCCCTACCCTACTATCCCTAACCCCCCCTACCCTACCATCCCTACTACCCTTACCTTATCCTATCACCCCATCCATACTAACCCACATACTCTACTACCCCTAGCCCCCCCCCCCCGGGTTGACTATCCTGTCAACCCGTGCGCTTGGTCTTTAGGTTGGTTCATGTGCCTCTCTTCTCTTTATCTCCTCTCCCCCCCTCTCCTCTCAAAAACCCATGCAGTGGGTTTGTTGCGCATGACAACATGCACAAGGGCTGCCAGTGTGTTTACATATCTGAACATGCAGACGCATTCCCACCCACATGTATGCAGAAGACAGAGAAAGCGAAGGTGACAGAGAGAGAGAGATCTCTCTGTGTGTGGTGTGTGTGTGTGTGTGTGTGTGTGGTGTGTGTGTGTGTGGTGTGTGTGTGTGTGTTGTGTGGTGTGTGTGTGTGTGTGTGTGTGGTGTGTGAGTGTGTGTGTGTGGGTGTGTGTGTGTGTGTGTGTGTGTGTGTGTGTGTGTTATACTGTCTCTTCTCTTAGCTCAAGGTCAGCTCTGGGTCTGTGCACTGATTATATTCAGAGGAGAGGGGAGGGATGAGGAGAAGAGGGAAGAGGGGGAAAGAGAGAGGAGGAGAGGGAAGAGGGGGAGAGGGATGAGGAGGAGAGGGGAGGGGGAGAGGGGGAGGAGGAGAGGGAAGGGGGAGGAAAAGGGCGAGAGGGATGAGGAGGAGAGGGAAGGGAAGGAGAGGGATGAGGAGGAGAGGGAAGAGGAGGAGAGGGGGAGAGGGATGAGGAGGAGGAAATAAGAAGGATTTAATTTATATAGCACTTTTCTAGACACACAAAGACGCTTTACAGTAAAGGGGGGACCTCACTAACCACCACCAGTGTGTAGCACCCACTTGGGTGATGCACCGCAGCCAATCTGCGCCAGAACGCTCACCACACACCAGCTTGAGGTGGAGAGTGAGGGAATTAATGAAAAAGCCAAAAGATAGGGAAGAGGGGGAGAGGGATGAGGCGGAGAGGGGGAGAGGAAGAGGGGGAAGAGAGGGTGAGGGATGAGGAGGAGAGGGGGAGAGGAGGAGGGGGAAGAGGGGGAGAGGGATGAGGCAGAGAGGGGGAGAGGAGGAGGGGGAAGAGGGGGAGAGGGATGAGGGGGAGAGGGGGAGAGGAGGAGGGGGAAGAGAGGGTGAGGGATGAGGAGGAGAGGGGGAGAGGAGGAGGGGGAAGAGGGGGAGAGGGATGAGGCGGAGAGGGGGAGAGTAGGAGGGGGAAGTGGGGGAGAGGGATGAGGCGGAGAGGGGGAGAGGAGGAGGGGGAAGAGGGGGAGAGGGATGAGGCGGAGAGGGAAGAGGAGGAGTGGGAAGAGGGGGAGTGGGAAGAGGGGGAGAGGGATGAGGGGGAGAGGGATGAGGAGGACAAGGAGGAGGGGGAAGAGGGGGAGAGGGGGAGAGGAGGAGGGGGAAGAGGGGGAGAGGGATGAGGCGGAGAGGGAAGAGGAGGAGTGGGAAGAGGGGGAGTGGGAAGAGGGGGAGAGGGATGAGGGGGAGAGGGATGAGGAGGACAAGGAGGAGGGGGAAGAGGGGGAGAGGGATGAGGAGGGGGAAGAGGGGGTGAGGGATTAGGAGGAGGGGGACGAGGAGGAGGGGGAGAGGAATGGGGAGGAGGAGGTGAGGGATGAGGAGGAGGGGGACGAGGGATGAGGAGGAGAGGGATGAGATGGAGAGGAATGAGGAGGAAAGGGATGAGAATGAGAGGGATTAGGAGGAGAGGGAAGAGGGGGAGAGGGAGAGGGATGAGGAGGAGAGGGATGAGGAGGGGGAATAGGACAGGAAAGGAAGGGGGAGAGGGGAGCGACTGCACCAGACTTCAGCCAGAGAAGAAATCGTAAACAATAAATACATAAGGGAATCTCTCTCAGTCCAGCTCTCGGTCTCCCTCTTGGTCTCTCTCTTGGTCTCTTTCTCAGTCTCTCTGTGTCTCTCTCGTGCTCTCGCTCTCACTCTTGCTCTCGCTCCAGTTTGACCCTATGTCTCGTGCAGACCTGGCCGCTGAGGTCAGGTCAAGCCTCATCAGCGAGGAGGCTGGAGGCAGACGGAGTGAGGGCCACACTCCTGTCATCACCCTGATGGGGTTTTAATGGTTGTCTGATTGGACGGCCCAGACACAACACACACTCAGAGCACCAGAGAACGCCCCGCGTCCAAGGTGTAGAGAGCACCTTGTTATGCTCCTCATCAGAGAGAGACCAGCTGATGGGTGTGTCTGAGTGTGTAGTGTGTGTGTGTTCAGGGGTGAGCTAGGGTCGACGTGATGCCCTCTCTGCCCCTCCGAGTGTCCAACCCCACACACACACACACACACACACACACACACACACACACACACACACACACACACACACACACACACACACACACACACCCACACACACACCCACCCATAAAGGGTGGATGGGGCCTTTGGTTGTAGTGGCTAAACAATGGTGTGGGACATTGCAGACAGAAACACAATCACACACACACCTGGGCCTTTCACACACACACAACTCTGCCATATTTAGATTACAATCCATTTGATGGCCACAATCAAACAATTTACCTGGCCAAAATACGCTACCCTAAGAGTGATCCGCACTTGATGCTGTCTGTATGTGCATGAGGAGTAGAAAGTTGGTATTTCTCACATTACTTGGCGTGTTGATGACGCTTTGGTCTGCATTTGCATGTCATTGAGTGGCACCCTAAATGTTGCCTTTTGTTTGCTGAATGGTTAAAAAATATTTAAATGTTGGCACTGCTTTTCAGAGGCACTCGTGTTGAACGCTAAAATATAGGTCTTATCATAACCCTTAAAGTACACATCATACAATAAATTACAATACATGAGTTCACAGCTGCATGCATAATTTTTTTTTATTTTTTTTATTATTATTATTTACAACAGTTAGCTGAACATTAAAGGGTCCCGGCCTTACACTCCCTGTTTTCTCAGTTAACCACAGAAATCACCTACATTTGTCCCACTGTTTTTCAGATGTGAAATTAAGCAAAAAAAGACACTCTTTCTCCGTTAACGCAGTCGTTCGCGATGCCTTTCCTCTTCGTCGTTTTTTCTATTTGTCTCTATCTCATGCTCCAATCGTTCATCGATTGATGCTTCAGATGTTGTGGATGTAACGGAAAATATTTAAGATGATCGCGTTGAGTTCTTCCCGTTCTGCCTCTGTGCTGTCTGTGGTCAAACCAAAACAAACTACAGTAACAGCGGCCGCACTTATCCCGCCTCTTGTGAACTTAGACCCTACCATGTTCCGCCCCTTGATGTCGGAACGACATCGATGTCTGCATATAAAGCATCAAATGTGAATCTATGCGAAAAGGCGGAGGACATGTGTGAAAACGGCTATAGACACAGCCATCCTCCCTGCCTACAAAACTGACTGCAGGGTTTCCAGCTATAGACGGAGAGGCAGATTCTCTCCCATTCCTAGAACTCATTCATTCCAAAGTCGCCTCTGAAATCATCCTTGGTGGTTTCAAACTCCATTTCAGGAAACCTCAACCTTCTTCAGGCTGCGCTTGACCTCACAAATTGTATGTTAACGTTTTAATAGTTTTACCCCAAGAGCCAAGAGTTTGAATCAAATCAAAGGTTTGCCAACTAGGCTTTGAGACACAAGTGAACCTGCGGAACACACTAGAGCCTCAGACCACGTTCCCAGACCGTGGTCAACTAAGATCCAGAGGGACGCAGGCCCTCCTAGGGTCTGCGATTGCTTCAGAAGAAGATAAACAAAGAGGCATCACCACTAAAACAACCAGTCTGCTGCCAATACTAGACTGGGAGGGGTGGGGAGGACCGCCTTTTGGGGAGGATTTGTGAAAGTCAAATGACAGAGAGGATTGTATTGTTTCTGTGCCGGGCTCCGGACTGAGACACGGTCAGGTTCTGTGTGGCCCGGGTCCAACGCCAGCCCTGTGCGCACCAGCAGACTTGGCAGGGCAGGGTGACCGCGTATGTTAGTACACAACAGATGCTTCAAGAGAACAAACTGGACTTATTAGAAGCTGTGATGGGCAGGCTGACAGCAGGATCCACTCCAACACGGAAGAGAGCTATTTAAATTCTGGGTCTTGTATTATTTTTAAAAGGCCCAAGAGGCCGAGAGCAGGAGTGCTTCCTGGGTAAAGGTTATGGCTCCCAGGTGCCCGCTGGGGTCTACCTGTCAAGGAGACGGCTGGGAGGCTCCAGGGAAACAGATCTGTGTCCGAGGAAGAAACCTTAAGGGATTAATCAGGTTTTAATTACAACTCAAATATTCAGTAAAATCTTCATAGTAGAAATAGAAAGAGTATTCATTAGAAATATTGGTTTCATATTTGGTTAATGAGCTAATGAACCATATTACAGCAATAAATAGAAGATAGAAACTATAAGGATATCACAATGATGGATAACGGGCTGTTGTTTCATACATTGATGACAAACTAAAATCTAGCGTACAGGGCCTCCGAGACATGAAGATATGTTCTGATATCAATCCTACAGGTGTGTGACCCTACAGCAGCTAGCCTGCCGCCGCAGACGGCTCTGTGATAAAAGACCTGAATGACACGTCTGACCGGGCGTGTCTCCCCCCGGCTGCTGTTTGAATAATGCATGGGGAGACATTCTGATTGAGCGGGTGGGCGAAGGTGGCGCCCCCCTAATGACAGAAAACAAGACCTCTGTCCCTGACATTCAGAGGAGCCACGCTGGGTGAGGGGATAAAGAGTAAAGTAATCGATAAGTGCTTGATTGTCATACTATTCTCTTGTTGTGTCGTTTAGCCCCTAGGATCACAATGGAAAGCCGTCGGCTGCTGCCAAGATGGCGGCCGTCTCTTTGCATTTAGCATTTAGTATAAAGCTGCTCTGGGGTTCATCAGTCCTACTATGTTACAGCAGAATGTCTGATCCAGCAGTCCTACTATGTTATTTTAGAACTTATGATCCAAACAATTAGGAAGCGAAAGAAGAATCTATCAGGAAGCTATGCACCAATCATATTGCGAGTTCAACCGCTTGAAGCTCGATTGGTCAAGCAAGGCAATTGGCTGGAGACCAATGAGTGACATCGCCTGATCAACAACAAACCAGCCTCATTGAGCTGCATCTGGCTGGTGGTCTATCACTTTCAGAAACATGTATTCTAAGTCACACTTCAAATTCCTACTCTGATGCATGCTAGGATGCAAAAACTGCCTCATTGCTATCTGCTTTTCTGTCATATTTAAGGTCTGTACGTTACACTATAAGCTCATAGATTCGTATTCTTTCTCAATCTATTGAACCTAACAATGGTGAGTAGCAAAGCCGTAACAGCTGTCTGTTGTTGTCGTTTTCCTAATGGCTTCCCGAGATTCCTGAGTCCTTGTGTTCACGGGAAGTTGAATCTCTAGAAATCTGGCAGAAAGGTGATTACACTAATCCTTCCATGCATTGTCTAATAAAAGATGCTGAATTTCTTCTGGCCTCAGGTCATTTAGTCAAGCTAAACCAAAACTGGAAGTTCTGTGTTTTAAATCTCAATTAAAGAGGGAAGGTTTCCAGGGTCTGAGGAGTCTTTGTGTTCAGAGTGGTTCAGAGTATTGGAGGTTTCATTCTCATTCTGATGTCTTCACGTCTCCCTCGGTTCCGGTGTGAGGAGGTGTATCATTGTTACAAACTGGCTAACCTCTCTTTGACAGCTTGTGTTGAATGTGATTCGGGGTGCGACACAGTGCCCTTGGGTCTGTTGTCTAGCAGACGTGATAGCCCTATCTACGCTCCTCCGTTCTGGGCTCAGGCAGAGAGAAACAAGAATATATCTAACCCTTCATGATTTTTAACAGTCAAAATTTTCAAGGTTAGACCTGAAGGCAAATCAATTTTTCATTCTGAGTTGGTCATTCATCCTGAAGAGCGTACAAAATCAAGAAGCTGGCAGCAGCCGGAGACGTTGATACATTTTAATATGTAGGGCGTGCAGACAAACGCAGCGATTGATTCATCCACATCTGTTCAGTTTGCGTTTATCGGAAGCCGAGACATTTGTTTTTCTATTGGGTGTCTCTTCTAAGTGTCATCTGGGATTCAGAACACACAGCAGATGCCCTGTAGTTTCATTACTGTGTGTGTGTGTGTGTGTGTGTGTGTGTGTGTGTGTGTGTGTGTGTGTGTGTGTGTGTGTGTGTGTGTGTGTGTGTGTGTGTGTGTGTGTGTGTTTGTGTGTCTCACAGAGAGGCCTGAATCCTAAACTTTATGAATTGTTTGTTAGTTGTAAGAGTTAGTCAATATTTATTTTGCATGGATTTCCTAATTACTTCTCTGGGAGGCTTTTGCCTTCTGCTGCATTATGAGGAGTTATAATGTGTGTGTGTGTGTGTGTGGTGTGTGTGTGTGTGTGTGTGTGTGTGTGTGTGTGTGTGTGTGTGTGTGTGTGTGTGTGTGTGTGTGTGTGTGTGTGTGTGTGTGTGTGTGTGTAGAGGGCCTATGATTGTGTTTGCCTATCTCTGAGTCTGTGCACAGTGTAAATGTCATCCTACATACATACACACTAGATATATGTAGATCGATAAACGCATTATTTGGGACTTTATCTATCTATGTGTATATGTTTAGCCTATCCGTCTGTGTTTCTTTCAATGTGCACCAGAGTGTGTACGTGCACGGTGAGTGTGTATGTGCACGGTGTGTTGCTGCTCTATGTGCAAAAGAGTGTGTACGTGCATGTGCGTGGTGTGGTCACGGTGTGTTGCTGCTCTAGCTGCTTTCTTCCTGTTCGGATCAAGCCCTTCCTTTCGTCAAGTTCCATGGGAAAGCTTGGAAAGTCCAGCTACTCGCACAGAGAGCTGTGTTGGTTGTAACGTGTTGGTTGGTTGTACCGTGTTTGGTTATGTGTTGGTTGGTGTTGATTGTAATGGGTTGGTTGTAATCTGTTGGTTGGTTGTAACGTGTTGGTTGGTTGTAACGTGTTGGTTGTAACGTGTTGTTGTAAGGTGTTGGTTTTAAGGTGTTGGTTGTTGGTTGGTGTTAGTTGTAACATGTTGGTTGGTGTTGGTTGTAACATGTTGGTAGGTGTTGTTTGGTCGTAACGTGTTGGTTGTAACGTGCTGGTTGGTTGTAACGTGTTGGTTGTAATAACGTGTTGTTCGGTGTTGGTTGTAACGTGTTGGTTGGTTGGTGCAGGATACTAAGCGCAATAACATTTCTAAAAAAATAAATAAAAATAAATCGGTTGTAATCGGCGACTTTTCGGCAGATGTTGATTATTTTCAAAAAGGCTATAATCGGCCGATTAAATCGGCAGGCCGATGAATCGGTCGGGCCCCAGTTTGTTGGTGTTGGTTGCAACATGTTGATTGTAACGTGTTGGTCGGGGATGGTTGTAACGTGTTGGTTGGTGTTGGTTGTAACGTGTTGGTTGGTGTTGGTTGTAACTTGTCAGTTGGTGTAGGTTGTAACGTGTTGGTTGGTGTTGGTTGTAACGTGTTGGTTGGTGTTGGTTGTAACTTGTCAGTTGGTGTAGGTTGTAACGTGTTGGTTGGTGTTGGTTGTAACTTGTCAGTTGGTGTAGGTTGTAACGTGTTGGTTGGTGTTGGTTGTAACGTGTTGGTTGGTGTTGGTTGTAACTTGTCAGTTGGTGTAGGTTGTAACGTGTTGGTTGGTGTTGATTGGTGTTGGTTATAGCATGTTGGTTTGTTTGAACGTGTCGGTTGTAACGTGGTGTAACGTGTTGGTCGGTGTTGATTGTAACTCGTTGGTTTGTGTTGGTTGTAACGTATTGGTTGGTGTTGATTAGTGTGGGTTGTAGCATGTTGGTTTGTTTTAACGTGTCGGTTGTAACATGTTGGTTGTAACGTGTTGGTCGGTGTTGATTGTAACTCGTTGGTTGGTGTTGGTTGTAACGGGTTGGTTGGTGTTGGTTGTAACCTGTTTATAAATATTATACCTTGTGATTCTCTGTGAGAACATGCAGCCCTTTGAATCTTTTCTATAATGTTCTAATCAGTTTGAAAGGTTTATCCTCCTTATCCCCTGTCTCCTCCCAGCTCCTAGTGGAGAAGACCTCCGACTTCCCCACAGCCGAGTTCTCTCTGGTGGAGGATGTGGCGCTGCACTTCACTTGCCTGATGGAGCGGCTCAATCAGCAGCGCCTCTTCCAACCCGCCCTGTGTGACGTGGACATTGTCCTGGTGCGCCAGCGCAGCACCTTCCCCGCCCACAAGGGGGTACTGGCGGCCTACAGCCCCTTCTTCCACTCCCTGTTCGCCCAGAGCAAGCAGCTGCGGCGCGTGGATCTGTCGCTGGACGCCCTGACCTCGCAGGGCCTGCAGCAGATCCTCAATTTCATCTACACCTCCCGCCTGCTGGTGAGCAGCCGCTCCGTCAGGGACGTGCTCAACGCCGCCACCCTGCTGCGCATGAGCGACATCGCCGCCTCCTGCCGCGACCTCATCTGCAGCCAATCGCTGAGGACCGTCGCCGGGGCCGACATGACCAAGCAGGGGGGCCTCGGAGACGCGGCCCCGGGGACGAGGCCCGTGCCCGGCCAGCTGTACCGGGAGATCAAGCAAGAGTCGGAGGGGCTGGGGAGGGTGTACACCACCAGGGAGGGCAGCAGCCCCTTCTCCGTCAGGGTGGAGGAAACCCCCCTAGGGAAGAGCCAGCAATACTACCCGGGGGAGGGGGGTCCGGGAGACGGTGTCCTGGGGGCCCTCTGTAAGCTGGAGGTCAAGGGGCCGCTGGAGTCAGGGGTCCCTGAGGGCCACGCCTCCTTCAACCGCGACCAGATCATCGTTGAGGTTAACCTCAACAACCAGACCCTTAACGTGTCCAAGGGGCCGGAGGGGGTGCAGGGCCCCGGGCCCCCCGAGACCCCCGGCCGCTCCACTCATCGCTGCGGCAATGGGGGGGCTTCTGAGGAGGAGCAGGAGGAGGAGAATGAAGAGGAGGACGGAGAAGATGAAGACGGGGCGGCCTTTGAAGAGGGAGATGGAGGGCCCGACGCTCTGGGGCCAAGCAGCGAGGAGGAGGAAGAGGAGGAGGATGAGGAGCAGGAGGAGGAGGAGGAGGAGAACAGCCTGGACATCCCAGGCCTGGAGCTGCCGGGCCAGCTGATTGAGAGGCCCCAGCGGGGGTCCCGGAGGCTGGCCATAGGGCAAACGTTGGCCCACGCCTCACTGGCCAATGTGCGGCAAGGGGGGCGCAAGAGGAGCCTGGACCCCGAGGGCCCGGTCCAAAAGGTGCGGCTGGAGGAGAAGCAGCACTTCCCCTGTAAGAAGTGCCCCCGCATCTTCAACAACCGCTGGTACCTGGAGAAGCACATGAATGTCACACACAACCGCATGCAGGTCTGCTCCCACTGCGGGAAGCGCTTCCTGCTGGAGAGCGAGCTGCTGCTGCACCACCAGACGGACTGTGAGAAGAGCATCCAGGTGGGCTGCTGCTCTCAGATCAGCTGGGGGAGCTGCTCTGAGCATAGCTTAGTATTAAAGCACAAGTATATGTATAATAGAGTTATTAATAATGAATTAATAATGTGCCTAGTTAATGTGAATGATTTGTTGATTCTGAGGTGACAGTCTGATAGCATCCAGAGGGTCCAGAGATAGTTTCAGACTCTGGTTCTCCTTCCAGTGTGTGACGTGCGGCAAGGCCTTCAAGAAGCTGTGGACCCTGCATGAACACAACAAGATCGTCCATGGCTACGCAGAGAAGAAGTTCTCCTGTGAGATCTGTGAGAAGAAGTTCTACACCATGGCTCACGTGAGGAAGCACATGGTCGGTGCGTACCACACTGACGGACTCTGGGATTTGGAGTAGCAATGTCTACTTTGGTTTATTCTGCTTGGTTGGGAGATCATGTTTTTCCCTTTGGGTTGGATCTATTTGAACTCCTATGCTAGTTTTCAACTGATCATACAAATGTGTCTAACATTTAAATCCCTTTGATGAATCCTGTTTTCGCACTATAATAGCTGGTGAATCCTAACACAGACAAGGAAAGGCTTTCCTTAATGTGAATCTATCCCCGTTCGCAGAATAACATTGAGCTACTGATTAATAAATTGGCTGGTCACCAACCAATACTGCAAGTGACGTTTGCCCTTAGAAATGCTGTCTCTGTTTTGAAACTAAAATATTGTGTGTGTATGCATGTTTATCGTTGTGTGTGCGCGTGTGTGTGTGCAGCTCATACTAAGGACATGCCTTTCACCTGTGAGACGTGTGGGAAGTCGTTCAAGCGCAGCATGTCTCTGAAGGTCCACTCGCTGCAGCACTCTGGGGAGAAGCCCTTCAAGTGTGAGGTGAGGCTCACCCACTCTACACGTACACGCACTGTGCACACATACTGTTCACGCAAACACACACACTGTGCACACACAAATACACACACACACACACTGTATACACACACACACTGTACACACACAAACACTGTACAAATACACTAACAGACAGACGACAGTTGTAGGACAGTTTCAAAGATTTATTCTGGTACAGGATCGGGCAGGCGGAGAGCAGACAGTAAGTCACCGACAGGTAAGCAGGGAATCGTCGGTGGGTCAGCAGGCGAGGGGTCGGCAACGGGAGGGCAGAAGAGCAGATCGGGAGTCGGGAACTGGAGAGCAGACAGGCCGACAGGGACTCGATGTCGGGCGGGAGGTCAGGCAGGCGAAGGGTCGATAACAGGAAGTCAGGCATGTGGATCAGGAGACGGGGACAGAGGAGCAGACAGACCGACAGGGACTGGACGGCAGGCAGGAGGTCAGACAGGCGAGGGTTCGTTAATGGAGAGTGGAGTAGACGAAGTCAATCGGGAGTTGTGGGAAAGCTCAGAATGAAACAAGAGACAATCTGGCAAGGACTGAGTGAAAGGAGAGGACTGTTATAGGGGGAGCATAGGTGAAGGTGGTTGGGTAAATTAGGGGAGATCAGGGTGGCAGGCAGGTGAATGGGAAAACCAGGGGCGGACCGAGACACACACGCACTGTACACACACACACACACTGTACATACACACACACACACACACACACACACACACACACACACACCACACACACGCCATGTGAAAGTGATATGCACACATGGACACCCTCATAGAAGGAGAGCTTTTGTCTTAAAGTCCATTGTGTAGAATTCAGGATAATTTACTTACTTTTGGATACCGAAATCCTATGAAAGAGTGATGGCCTACTGACTTATTTGAGGACACAACCTCAAAGACCAAAAGTCTCCAGAACATGGATTTCTGGACGAATGCACAAACCCCTTCTCATAATCCCCTCTTGCAAAAACGGCTATTAGCACAGCTCTATGACACTTGGGTAAAGCGTCTCCACGGTGAGAGGGTTAGAGTGTGAGGCCCGGGATGGCTGGAGGGGGTTTGATGCTGATGTCCGGTCCGAGGGGCGGTAATGCTGGGAGGATGGTGTAATGCCCGGTGTGTGTGGATGTGTGGCGCTTCGTCTTGGCCTTGGTATCTGTTGAGGTCTGTGTCGGAGAAGCTTGTGAGACATTTGGTTAAACGACTGTATACCGGAAAATAATCACACGTGGGTCGTAACCATGGGGATAACACGCCCCCCTCCTTCTGACAACATGTTTTTATAACAACGTTTTTTTTATGGAATTAAATATATACATATTCACATTGGGTTTGTGTGTGCTTGTGTGTGTGCGTGCTTGCGTGCGTGTGTGCATGTGCGTGTGTGCGTGCGTGTGTTTGTGCTTGCGTAAATGCGTGTGTGTGCGTGTGTGTGTGTGTGTGCGTGTGTGTGTGTGTGTGTGTGTGTGTGGGCGTGTGCGTGTGTGTGTGTGTCCGTTACAGAACTGCAGTGAGCGGTTCCAGTACAAGTACCAGCTGCGCTCCCATATGAGCATCCACATCGGACACAAGCAGTTCATGTGCCAGTGGTGCGGCAAGGACTTCAACATGAAGCAGTACTTCGACGAGCACATGAAGACCCACACAGGTACAGCACCCCCCCCCCCCTCTTCACTTCCTGCTGTGGTCCAGACTATGAACGAACACCACATCGTACTCACACATGTTCACCAGTCCAAGTCAGAAGCTGCTGTGGTGATCTGCAGATTTCACCTGGGAATCGTACCCTGAATCTTTTAACTTGGGGCGGATTACTTCAGATTTCCTGCTCCCTAATTAACATAAGATATATGCACAATATGCATTCCTACATTAAATATCCTTTTTTTTTAATCTAGGAGGTGTGTAGGAGTGCTTCCCCAGCCCAGTGTGGCCTTGTGTCCTTTGGCCCTTAGGCTCTTTCATGTGAATAACACTTGGAGGTAATGTTTTTATTTCAGATCGATAATGAGGTGTGGACAAGTGGAGCTTTATCGTGACCTTGGTGATGAGCTGTTAAATAAGTCCCCTTTTGTAATGTCACAAAACTCCAAAAAAATCACAATTTCCAGTGTCACCTGACTCTTTATAGGATCCTTTAAAAGTATCACCAGGACTCCATTAAAATATTCACCAGGACTCAAGGAGCCATTTCCCTGGCCATGACCTTAGGCATGAGGTCACAACCATTAGCATGAAAACATGACCTTAATCGGGAGGCCATGACCTTAGGCATGAGGTCAGGAAGTTAAGCAGAAGATCATGAGGCTATGACCTTAAGTATGAGGCCATGGCCTTAGGCATGAGTTCATGACCTTAAGCATGAGGCTATGACCTTAAGTTTGAGGCCATAAGGTTAAGGCTTTAAGCATGAGGCCACGACCTTAAGCATGAGGTCATGACCTTAATCTGGAGGCCATGACCTTAAGCAGGGGGTCATGACCTTAAGCATGAGGTCATGACCTTAAGCAGGAGGTCATGACCTTGAGCAGGAGTTCATGACCTTAAGCAGGAGTCCATGACTTTCATTACGGGGTCATGGCCTTCAGCAGGAGGTCATGACCTTCAGCATGAGTAAGGGCTTGTGTATGATAGACAAGGACATTGAAGAAAGCCCAGTAAAATTAGCTAGTGTTGTGACCCCGCAAGGGGCCCCTTGTTACATAGAGATGGCCCCGTACACATTCCACCCAGCAGCACTTTGTCCGATGTTTCTTCTTTCCTTCAGGTTGTTTTATGTTCGTCGTTTGTTTTCAGGGTTTACTGAACCTGAAAAGAAAGAGATGTGATGTGAACCCAGCCATGCAGCGCTCAGACCTGCTCTTTATCCACTGACCAGCTGCTATGTACTCCTCTCCCTCTCTCTGTATCTCCTCCTCCCTCTGTCCCCCTTCCATTCTCCCTCTCTCTGTATCTCCTCCTCTCTCTGTATCTCCACCTGCTCCCTCTGTCCTCCTCCTCTACCTCTTTCTGAATCTCCTCCTCCTCTCTCTGTATCCCCGCCTCCCTTTGTCCTACTCCTCTCTCTGTCCTCCTCCTCTCCCTCTGTCCTCATCTCCCACTCTCTGTATCCACGCCTCCCTTTGTCCTCCTCCACTCCCTCTTTGTTCCTCCTCTTCCTCTCTCTGTCCTCTTCCTCTCTCTGTCCTCCTACTCTCCCTCTCTCCTCCTCTCCTTCTCTCAGTATCTCCTCCTTCCTCTGAATGTCCTCCTCCTCTCTCTCTGTATCTCCTCCCCCCTCTGGCCTCCTCCTCCCCCCTCTGGCCTCCTCCTCCTCCCCCCCCCCCCCCCTCCTCCTCCCCCCTCTTGCGCCCCCTGCAGGAGAGAAGCCGTACATCTGTGAGATCTGTGGTAAGAGCTTCACCAGCCGGCCAAACATGAAGCGCCACCGCCGCACGCACACCGGCGAAAAGCCCTATCCCTGCGAGGTGTGCGGCCAGCGCTTCCGCTTCTCCAACATGCTCAAGGCCCACCGCGAGAAGTGCTTCCGGGTCAGCAACCTGTCACTGGTCGCCGACGGCAACGACCCCTCCCTGGAACTCCCCCACGGCCCTTCCAACGCCGTCGTTTCAGAGAGCACGCCCCCCGCCGATGCTGTCTCGGGGGCCCGCCCCCTCCAGCCGCCCCCGGCCGGGTCCCACCTCCCCCCCCCGCCCCCACTGTTCTCCGCCGGCAGGATGAACTCCGGCCGCTGACCCCCCCCGCCCCTTCTCACTCAGACTCTGAGGGGGGACTCCTGAGGGTAAGGGTAAGAGCGATGGACCTCAGTGACGTTTGCACAGAGGGGACAGCCGCCATGTTGGAAAACAAAATGGCTACCACAGTATGCATACAGTGTACGTATATACATCTATAAATACATATATATCTACAGATATAGTCACGCCATGGCTTCCACTGTTTAGTTTTGCAGTAAGTGGAAGCTCCTGGTGACATGTGACAACACTCAACTACTACACAGAGAAATAGTTACTTTTTTTACTCGGTGAATACAATAGATAACCTCACAGTCTGATGACCTCACAGTCTGATGACCTCACAGTCCGATGACCTCACAGTCTGATGACATCACTTTTGGACACCTCAACTAGTTTCACACACACTCTCATCACCCTGTGTATTACACTTCATGTAGGGATGTTCACAGACTCACACACACACACACACACACACACACACACACACACACACACACACACACACACTCACACACACACGTACAAACACATGTACACACATACATACATACATACATACGTACATACATACATGCATACGTATGTACATACATACATACATACATACATACATGCATACATACATGCATACATACATACATGCATGCATGCATACATACCTACATACATACATACATACATACATACATACATACATACATACATACATACATACATACATACATACATACATACATACATGCATACATACATACATACATACATGTACACAAACACGTACAGGTACACACACAAACCTACAGGCCAATTACACACGTCCACACACAAACACCCACGTACAGGCATACACACACCGCACACACCCATACATACGCACACAAACATACACACACACACATACACATACATACACGAATCATCAGTCAACTAAGCGCTGCTTTTGTTTTCTTGTCTCACACTCTGAAGAGAACCCTGGATTTTATATTGGACAATTGTCTCCCAAGATGTAGCGAGAGGTCACGATCAAACCCAGCAATAACCAAACATGGATTTTTTTCTTTGAGAAATATATATGTATGTACGGCATTGCAAATAACCAAATCCTGTACACTCACCTGCTATAGATAGGAAATGTTAAACAGCATTTATAATCAATCATGCACCTTATCTTTAACCCTAGTGATATTTAAGATGTACGTAAACTGTCCTTATTTTTTTTTTATTGTGATACTTACTGTCTTTTTTTTGTTTTGTGATTCTAATATTAATTAATAATAGTGTGTTTGTGTTGAGGCCGTCTGCGACGGTCACCAGGACTCAAGAGTGGCTGTTACCATGGATTCGGTTGTGTGTGTGCTTGTGTGCATGTTTGCGTGTGTGTGTGTGTTGTGTGTGTGTGTGTGTGTGTGTGTGTGTGTGTGTGTTGTGTGTGTGTGTGCGTGTGTGCGTGTGTGTGTGTGTGTGTGTGTGTGTGTGCGTATGCTTGTCCATGCCTGGGTTTGCATGCCAAGAGACCAAGAGAGGGAGATAGAGAGGTAGAGAGGACTGTGTAAAGATAAAGAGAGAGGGAGTGACCCAACTACAATCAGAAAATGACCACTTGAGATTCCCCCCAAGGTGTGGCCACCACGTCCTGCTTATATTAAGCATCTCCCCTCCAGAACATCTGCATTTGACATAATATGGCACTTATCTTATACCATATCCTGGTACGAAAAAGGATCTACCAAATCCTACATTTGGTTTGAAATCATCTTTCAAAGCAGAAGTCTTCATCTTCTTCTATAGTGTTGATAAGATGCAGCTGGTATTTTAATTTTCAATTGGACATTTTGTATTGATCTGTGATATTGATGAGAGTATAGGCAGTGTTCACGTCAGCGGCCCGAGTTTATTCACCATGAGAGGCATCTCCTACAATGCTGAGCAGTGACTTCCTAATGCTAATCAGCATTAGCATTTTGCCTTACATCGAATGCTTATGGAAGGTTCTTGAAAAGAGTGAATAGAGCAAGTTATTGTTAGTGCAAACTAGAGCCTGGAAGGATCTCCACCGTGATTATTTTTGATTATCATTGACAAAAATACATGTATTCATGTATTTTCTGAGGATCTTCCCTATTGTCCTTAACCTCTGACCTTTGTATCCACGCTGAGACACTTTGGACTGATGTTTTCTAACAGACAGAAGGGGAGCTTTTAGAAAGTGAATAGGAACTTTATGACTACTAATGGTTTGAGTCTTCTCCTTGGTGGATACACAGGCCCTCTCGAGGTCTCGGAGATCCTGCAGTGGACAGAGAGCAGCTCCACTGTGGTGTCGATGGCGTGAGTGTTGTGTGATGGGTGGAAGGCCTGGGTCTCTGGATGTGGTCGGACGTTGTGGGTGAGCTTTTGTAAGTTTATAAGCTGTCTATATTATTTTTGTCTTGTTTATTTTAAAAGAAAGATGTAAAAGGAATTGCGTCAGCACCTTAGCCTAGCTTCTAAGTCTTATCCCAACCTAGTTGTTCATAACAGTTGCCATGATGAAACAACAAGGGCCCTCCAACATGTATCTGAAGCTCCACCCTCTCTTCCTCATGGCTTGTGTGTTCCTGTTTCATTTGCTGCTCGTCAACAGGGTTAGGTTAAAATCCCTTATTTAGACCATGTTTAAAGCTGTTTGTGTGCATTAGTCTGAATATCCAAGCTGTGCTTAAACTCTCGCTGTAGAACGATGAGCTCCAGAGTCCCAGTTGCTACTGCCTGACGCCAGGAACCCAGAGGACGAGACGCTGTGGGGTTAGACCTGGTAGAGGACATGTTGTTAGGCCCGTCTAACTAGAGGACTGACATGTTGTTAGGCCTGTCTAACTAGAGAACTCTAGTTTAAGACTGGAGACACTAACATGTTGTTAGGCCTGTCTTGTAGAGGACTCTAGTTAAAGACTGGAGACACTAACCTGTTGTTAGATCTGTTGAACTAGAGGACTCTAGTTTAAAGTGAGACTGTTATGCCTCTGTGGCTCTTTGACAAATTGCACTTTGAAACCCATGTGGGTCTTCCCCTGAAAATAGGCACCAATGTTGTTCAGAACAAAGCATGTAATCGGTGATGTGTGGTAACCAACTCAACACAGCAGGCCTACCTGAGGAAAGACAGGAAACCACATTGCATTGTATGAGAATATGACAAATTGATTCAGATTGAAAGCACTTGAAAAGGGTAAGAATTCCTAAACTGGCAGTTTATATATATATAGATATGTATCTCTCTCTCTCTCTCTCTCTCTCTCTCTCTCTCTCTCTCTCTCTCTCTCTCTCTCTCTCTCTCTCTCTCTCTCTCTCTGAAAAGGGTAAGAATTCCTAAACTGGCAGTTTATATGAGAGAGAGAGAGAGAGAGAGAGAGAGAGAGAGAGAGAGAGAGAGAGAGAGAGAGAGAGAGAGAGAGAGAGAGAGAGAGAGAGAGAGAGAGAGAGAGAGAGAGAGAGAGAGAGAGAGAGAGAGTTGAGTATAGCCTTAGGTATTGGGCAGGAGAGAGGCTGGTGGTAGTCATGACTACTGATTTATGCACTTTGACCTCATTTTCACGCCAGGCTGTCACAGAATCACTGAAAGCTAGCCTTGATTGGCATCACTGATTGGGCCGATAGAGTCTGGAGGTTAGAGAGACATTTGGAAGATTCCAACTTGCTTCAGGTAAAGACACCAAGTCGAAGAAATGTCCCCCTCAGCTAGGGCGATGTGACGATGTGAGCTCATTTATAGGGATTCGGCCACTATCTGATAAGGCTTTGATTGGAGGAGATGATTTCGAGCTTGCTTCCATCCAGGACAAATGTCATAGGTGAGTTTGAGATGCACTTGGTCTCCCAGTATATAACTGCTGGACCATGGCTGTTTGTATTTCCCTTCTTCTTCCTGGGAGCTTGCCCCTCCCTCAACTTCCATGACCCCTATTGAGGAGTTGGTACCCCCTGTTGTGCCTCTGTTCTCTCTTGAACTCACTGCTACATCAGCATCTCAAGGGGTGGTTGGTTGTTGAGGAGGTCAACAACCAACCACCACTTGGTTGATCATCCCTTTTCTTACCAGAAAACTCATGCAACAGAGCGTCAGTTTGTTGCCCAAAAAAGGAATACCATTCAGAATCTGTCCTATTGTTTTTATTGCACTTTACCCAATGTAGCGCCTCCATGTGGCAGCCTCTGCGAACCTGCATTCAGACTGCCCACACTGAGAGGAGTGGCCGTCTTAGATGACCTCCAGAGCAGTAATAATAGTAGTAATTTAATAATAATGTAATTGCTATTTTTGTGTGTGGCTCTTTTTTTTGTAGCCACAGTGTTCATTAGCATTGAGGAAGAGGAGGCAGTAATGTTGAAGACATTGTTGTCACAATGAGTCTTCATAAAGTCCATCCCAGGCTGGTGTTGGGAGGCTGTCGGACCCCTGGTCCACACAGAGGGGTCTGGGATTGGGGTGTTCTACACTGTGGGTCACCTCTCCGTCATGCAGGGGGGCAGATTGAGTCTCAAGGCCCCATCAGGCCCTCCTCACCTGGACACCACGCCTGTGTCAGGGTCGAGCTAGGGAGTCCGATGGGCTTGGCGTAGCTCCAGGAAACATTTGGACGGACGAGATTCAAACCAAATCCAAGGGTGTTTTTTACTATCGTTCTTATATTGATCTTCCAAGAAGATTGTGTGGAGACAGAATGTACATAAGGGTTATGAAAAAAAACAACAAGATGCTTTTAGGAGGGAAGAGACTAAAAGATGAGTGGACTCAGAACTAGTTCTGTTATCTTGACCTTATTCTGAGTGGATGGCAGAATAGGTTTGTTTGGCACGATGAAGATGGTAATTCTCCTGAATATCATGTAGTAACTTTCCTCTGTTGAACAGAAATATGTCTGTTAGCTATAGATGCAAATGCTGAAATAAATAGGAAATAAATAGTGAATTCAAAGACCTATTTGAATTTTACATATACCCTCTACATTTTCCATACTAACTCACACTGCAGCTGTATTTTAAAATGAATCATAACAGCTACTGTCATTTAACAATTCTCCACATTATAATGTAAACAATGTCTTATACAAAGGCCATGTGTAGGTAGTAGTTGTTGACTATATTAACACATACTAAAACGCAGACTTTAGTGTCTAGGGGTGCTATTAACATTAGACTGTGTTTTCTGTCTTTAATTGTATTATTGACTAGTGTTCACCATCTGTAACACAGGAGAGCAACATTTCAATATTAAACAGTAAAGATATATTATTGCAAAACTGGGTGTGTTCTGTTATTTTTATATGCTGTGAATTGTGAATGACCTTTTGATTCAAAGGGTTAGGGTTAGCAGTAACCTTACCAGTTTACAGAAGCAATAACGGGTATACTGCCATCTAGTTGTAGAATAATACTGCAACATCCTGTTGGAATATTGTTTTATTCTACCAAGAGCAACATATGACTTAAAGGGGTAGACCAGTGCAACCAAGGTCAGAAGAGAACTACCAGTATTTATATATTTAACATAAAAGCAAGCAAATATAAAAGTATAATCAAAGCAAATTATTAACTACAGTAAACCAGTACAGCAATGTAAATAGAGTCAGCATTAGAACATCTTGCCTAATTGCCTAATTATGAGATTCATGTCCTGTGGGATCCTGTTAACTATCTGAAAGAGTGACCAGCCCAGATGTGTGATACTGTTTGAGGAGGTTGGGGGTCCAGGGGGTGAGGAGGAGGTCATATCTTGGTCATACGCAGGGTGTTCAGGCGGACCCCCAGGATGGTGGCCCCTGCAGCATACTGCATGTTCCTCAGGACGCCCATCCACTTCCTGTCCTCCTCGTTGAACCTGGAGACGGACAACAGAAACATGAGGAGGATGTGCTGGTATAGATGCTGTCACATGACCCATCATAGGAACAAAGGACGAGCAGGATGGAGCTGACTGTTCAGACGAATGAATGAACAATAGAGTCAATGTACTGCTTAACCACTCTATAACTAATCAGTGTGGTGACCTCCAGACTCTATAACTAATCGGTGTGGTGACCTCCAGACTCTATAACTAACCAGTGTTCTGACCTCCAGACTCTATAACTAACCAGTGTTCTTGTCATGGTCTGTCTGTTTCCTTGTCTTGTTTTGGTGTGTTTCCTTGTGTTTCCTGTTTTACTTATCTATCTAGGTATCTCTGTCTTGTTTCTCCCCATGTCCTGTCAAGTTTGTGTGATTACTGCTCCCTCCCCTAATGTGTTTCAGCTGTTCCTCGTTGCGTGCCCTGTGTTTTGTATTTAAGCCCTTGTCTTCCCTTTGTTACTTGTCGTATTATTGTGGTTTGTGGTTAGGGTTAGGGTTATTCTACCAAGAGCAACATATGCTCTTGGTAGATATGTGTTCTCGGTGTTCCTTGCCTTTTTGCAGCTAATAAATTATCATTTACCTGAACTGTCTGCTATTGGGTCCTACCTGCCTGCTTGCCACCCGCTAACTCTAACAGTTCTGACCTCCAGACTCTATGTCTAACCAGTGTTCTGAACTCCACACTCTATGACTAACCAGTGTTCTGACCTCCAGACTCTATAACTAACCAGTGTTCTCACTTCCACACTATTTAACTAACCAGTGTTCTGACTTCCAGACTCTATAACAAACCAGTGTTTTCACCTCCAGACTATTTAACTAACCAGTGTTCTGACTTCCAGACTCTATAACTAACCAGTGTTCTCACCTCCAGACTATATAGCTAACCAGTGTTCTGATCTCCAGTCTCTATAACTAACCAGTGTTCTGACTTCCAGACTCTGAACCCACAGCGCTCTGACCTCCTGACCTCCAGACTCTGAACCCACAGCGCTCTGACCTCCTGACCTCCAGACTGTGAACCCACAGCGCTCTGACCTCCTGACCTCCAGACTCTGAACCCACAGCGCTCTGACCTCCTGACCTCCAGACTCTGACCCACAGCGCTCTGACCTCCTGACCTCCAGACTCTGAACCCACAGCGCTCTGACCTCCAGACTCTGAACCCACAGCGCTCTGACCTCCTGACCTCCAGACTCTGAACCCACAGCGCTCTGACCTCCTGACCTCCAGACTCTGAACCCACAGCGCTCTGACCTCCTGACCTCCAGACTCTGAACCCACAGCGCTCTGACCTCCTGACCTCCAGACTCTGAACCCACAGCGCTCTGACCTCCTGACCTCCAGACTCTGAACCCACAGCGCTCTGACCTCCTGACCTCCAGACTCTGAACACACAGCGCTCTGACCTCCTGACCTCCAGACTCTGAACCCACAGCGCTCTGACCTCCAGATGTCGTTCATCTCCTTTGGGACTAGCTCTTCGCTGTCCTCCACGGGCATCATGCCGAAGCCCCCCACGGCGTACAGCGACCCCGCCATGGACACCAGGCTCAGGGAGCTGCGCTCCTGAGGGAACGCCACCATGTCCGACCACCTGCAAGAGGACCGCACAACACACAGCCTTGGTGGGTGAAGTTTCAGCCATTGGTTAGGGAAGGTTCGGTCATTGGTTGGTGACAGTTCAGCCCTTGGTTGGGGACGGTTTAGCCATTGGTGGGTGAAAGTTCAGCCATTGGTTGGTGAAGGTTCTGCCATTGGTTAGTGAAGGTTCATCCATTGGTTGATGACAATTCAGCCATTGGTTAGTGAAGGTTCAGCCGTTGGTTAGTGAAGATTCAGCCATTAGTTAGTGAAGGTTCAGCCATTGGTTGATTAAGGTTCAGTCATTGGTTGGTGAAGGTTCAGCCATTGGTGGGTTAAGGTTCAGCCATTGGTTGGTTAAGGTTCAGCCATTGGTTGGTTAAGGTTCAGCCATTGGTTGGTTAAGGTTCAGCCATTGGTTGGTTATGGTTCAGCCATTGGTTGGTTCAGGTTCAGCCATTGGTTGGTTAAGGTTCAGCCATTAGTTGGTTAAGGTTCAGCCATTGGTTCGTTAAGGTTCAGCCATTTGTTGTTTAAGGTTCAGCCTTTGGTTGGTTAAGGTTCAGCCATTGGTTGGTTAAGGTTCAGTCTTTGGTTAGTGAAGGTTCAGCCATTGGTTTGTGAAAGTTCAGCCATTGTTTAGTGCAAGGAACCCTTTGGCAAAGCATATACCGATTATGCTTAACTCAACAACGACCTTGAAAATAGTACTTTCATTAATTAACTAATTGTAAGTGTCTTGGATGCCAACGCCTGCTGATCACTGAGCGCTGATGGGACTCACTGGTTGTTGGAGATGTTGTACACTTCCACGCTGCTGGTCAGCCCCGTGTCCGTCACCCCCGCAACCACATAGATCTGGTCCTGGTGCACCGTGGCTCCGCACAGCGACCGGGGACAGCTCATAGGCGCCAGGTCCCTCCACTGCAGGGCCCGGGCGTCGTACGCACTCATGGCGCTCAGGCACTTCCTGTTACCACAGCATTTATATGAGGGCTCCGTGTTCTGCTATAATAATAATAACAATAATAATAATAATAATAATAATAAATGAAATTTATATAGCGCTTAATATGGTACTCTAAGACGCTTTACATATTGCCCTATCAAAACTATGTAAGACAGACTAGGAATAAAAGAAAAACAGAGGTTAAACATGAAGAATAAGGTGGGAGTTAGGTGCTATAAGGTGCTATGGGGTTAACACGCTGTTGTAAATATAAGATTGAAGAAGAATGGGATCAGGGGTCGAGGTGATCCACTTTCCTAAAGATAGAAACCTAGTAGCCATGTTGTAAGATCCAAAGCTGAAAAAGACTGGGCCCGATCCCATAATGTCCACAGCCTACTGTTTAGTTCTCCAATGACACCTGGCCCATAACATACCTGCTCCATACTGAAAGTAGCACTTCAGCTATAACCTTAATAACCCCCACCGACCCCAGAGTCTATTGCCTTTTGTTGATCAGAAGGACCTACTTGCTGTCTTCCTTGCCTCCGATCACATAGATGATGTCGTTGTGGGACACGGTGGCATGGCCGTAGACGGGGTAGGGGGTGGGATCATATTCACTCCACTTCAGAGATCTGTCAACGACAAACATACAAACTCACATACATGTGAGTACAGATACAAAGGTGTAGAGTGCCCTTCTGTTCGGGGTGGGATTTAGAAGCATTCCTTTTGATTATGAACATGTTAGCCTATCAAGGGTTGATCTTCAGTGAGATGTCTCAGCCAGCCATTTGTCCTCATAGTGTATCTTAATGTGAACATAATCAGTGTTAGTCATTTGCAAACCTCAAAAGAGGTTTGTCACATCTTACATTCAGTTTTAATAACACAAATATCAACAGAATTTGTGTGAAGTTTGTAAAACAAGATGTGTCTCTTTAAAGTGGAAAGGAAGCAATCAAATAAACAGATGTCTATAGCACTAGTTAAATATTTCAATATACCATAAATACAAATAAAGTCGGAAATATGAACCATTATTCAGAATAAAGCACAAACAAGTTGCATAAATTATAATGTTTTCAGCCTGTGCGCCGCCATCTCTGTTTTCAGAATACGATGACGTCACGGGAATGGTTGGTAACATTCTATGTTGTTTACATAATAACAATAATAATTCATTGAATTTATTTAGCGCTTTTCTATACACTCAAAGACGCCTACAGTGAAGGGGGGGGGGGGGGGGGAAGACCTCACTAACCACCACCAGTATGTAGCACCCATTTGGGTGATGCACGGCAGCCAATCGGCGCCAGAACGCTCACCACACACCAGCTTGAGGTGGAGAGTGAGGGATGAGGTGGAGAGAGGGAAAGGAACTTTTAAACACTATCGACCATAATTAAACACTAACGATCACATTTAAACACTATCGACCACAGTCCACATGCAAACACTATCGACCATATTTAAACACTATGGACCACATGTAAAACCTGTCGACCACATGTAAACACTATCGCCCCATTTAAACACTATGGACCACATGTAAACCCTATCGACCACATTTAAACACTATCGCCCACATTTAAACACTATCGACCACATGTAAACCCTATCGACCACATGTAAACCCTATAGACCACATTTAAACCCAATCGACCACATTTAAACCCTATTTAAACATAGCGGCTCATAGCCTCACTAGCCGCGTTTACATGGCACATCTGATCCGCATAGATTTCTATGCGGCATAGATCTGTTCCTAAAATGTGTTCCGAATGTACTGTATACATGGCAGTAACAAAAGTGTCCGTTATGTCTCTCGCGCACAACTGACATAATGGATGTCTTATCACTATCGGGGATTTTAAATTTGATTTTAATGAAAGCACAGCAGGAGAGAGCTTTTCTCTGCCTGCTCCTTCAATTAAGAAGTAGGAGGACAGCGCAGCAACGTATTATTATATATTAACCCTAAGCTCCGCCGCAAACAAGAGGAATTTGGATGCGAGTCCGCAGCCAAGACTGGTGGGAGAGAGTGGTCTTACGGGAATTTAGTGACCAGGAATCCTCGAAGGTCCAATTGCGAACTACTGCAGCTGCCATCTCTCTAAGTTAAGAAGTATTTTAACGTTCAGCCTGCAAAAGTACAAGTAGTAGCCTACTCATTTACAGTTATCTCGGACGCACGCGGACACTACGATACGCGAACACGTCATTAATAAACACCCATGTCCCGTCGCTTAGCAACCGGACACGCTTACCGGACTACTTTTACGGAGTGATAACAAAGACGTGAATCAGGCAATTAATCCACTTTCCTTGACAGCGGTGAAGTTCGGTCTGCTTAAAAGTACCGACGGAGCTCAGTGGACCAATTGCGAACTACTGCGGCTGCTCTAAATTAAACCCCAATCTATTCGGAATAAGTGTATACATGGCGATTAAACGGACTACACCACCTCTTCTATTCGGCATAGAATCTATGCCGAACAGATAATTGTATTCCGAATGAGGCGTATACATGATCATTTTCTGTTCCGCATAGAAATCTATGCGGAACAGATGTGTCCATGTAAACGCAGCTACTGGAGGTGATAATAACGACGACATCTCCCGGCTCTGCCCGTCCACAGGATGTTGTTTACAGCTATGAAAAGTAGTACACGGGTGCAGCAGCTGGGCTACCACGCTGTCTTACCCTGCGTTCACACCAAAAGATGCAAAAAGTTGACGCGCGTCATGATCCCATTCAAAGTGAATGTAGAGACGCGTTGCTGCCGCAGCATTTGCTGCCGAGGAAAACGGGCACCAAAAACTTGATTTGCGGCGCGTCAAAATCTGATTTGCGGCGCGGCATGCCCGTGCCCGCTGCCGGGCACGGGCGAAGGGCGCGTTCACGTATTTTGCGGCGCGTCAAATGCTGCTCGAGTTGAAATATTTCAACTTTTGACGCGCCGCAAAACCTTTGCCGCGCCGCAAAACTTTTGACGCGCCGCAAAACTTGATTTGACGCGCCGCAAAACTCAAGGTGCGGCCACACCAGACGCGTATCTCGCGTAACTTTTACGCGAGATACGCGCGTAAAATGTTGCTTGACCATTTTGTGTCAAAAATGGTCGCATACGCGCCATACGCGCCTACGTCACTCGCCTAGATGAGTCCATGTCCATGCAAGTGAACGGAGCGTTCCCTCTTCGTCATAACTATCAAACCAAACATCCTTCACATTCACCGAGCGAACATTACGAAAGTAAAATGCACATTTCTCGCTAAAAATGTTTCCATAAACGCATTTAATGGCGTAACTATGTTACTATTTCCACCCAGAATAAAGAAAGTTGTCGGCCGTGGCTGCGCTGGAGTCCGAGGTAGGAAACCCAAACGCCGCCGTGTTTGGGTGATAGAGTTTAGATCGGGTTAGATTAAATAATCTCGGATATAAATAACAATAATCGGGTTAAATAACTTCACATGGTGTGTCTGGTGTGTTTCCAGCATTCGTAGTGTTGATCAGCAGATATATAGTCCGCCAAGACGTTGAGGTTGCTTAGTAACCAGAGACTCTGTCCATGCAAGTGAACGGAGCGTTCCCTCTTCGTCATAACTATCAAACCAAACATCCTTCACATTCACCGAGCGAACATTATGAAAGTAAAATGCACATTTCTCGCTAGAAATGTTTCCATAAAAGCATTTAATGGCGTAACTATGTTAGTATTTCCACACAGAATAAAGAAAGATGTCGGCCGTATGCTTCTGTCCAAGCTCACTACTCACTGCCAGTGACGTCGGGTCAAGCTCAACGCTGATTGGGCAACGCGGCTAATCGTCATGCGTATGAGCGTAAGGGCCGTTACATATGCGGCTTTTCCACTGCATGGTACCAGCGCGACTCGACTCGACTCGACTCAGCTCGCATTTTTGGCGTTTCCACCGCGATACCATGGTATCTGGTACCTGAAGTGGCTGCTTTTTCTAGTACCGCCTCGCTCTAGGTTCCAAGTGAGCTGAGCCGATGCTAAAAGGTGACGTCGGCAGACGGCCGGCCACTGATTGGCCAGAAAGTGTGACGAAGTCACGAGAGCGACATGGCAACCATGCTGGTAACAGCCATAGCAGCGCCGCAGCCAACATATTCCACTTCTTCAACTTCCTCAACATGCCAGCTAATAATACGAACACGAATACCATCGCATCGATGTCCTCCATTGTTGTTATTTGGGTTCTGTCCATGTGTGGGTTGTGTAGGTGTTGTTTGCGTCCCGTACAAAAATACGTCACGGCCCTTTCGCGCAGCCGACCCCGCCCACGTCCAGGAGGTACTATTTGCGGTGGAAAACGACCCGTGCTGCTACCGTGTCGAGTCGTGTCGAGTCGAGTCGAGTCGAGTCGAGCTACATGTGCGGTGGAAAAGCGGCAATAGTCGACGCGAGCAATGTGCATAAACGACGCGAGTGACGCGAGCGACGCGCTTCCTTTCATAGTCTACACAGCATACGCGAACGTCGCGGGCAATGCATGACATGCAATACACCACTCACGCCATGGGTGGCAGCAGAGTCACAAGTGTTTTCGCGGGTGACGTTCCAGGTGACGTTCCGATCAAAGTGGCTACGGAAGAAGAGTGATGAAGCGCAGAGATAGGCGGTGGTAATGGTATGTGCGCCCTTTAAATACCACACGAGATCAGGATGGGGAATTTGTTTCTCTGGTGCTTCCGATGCGAAGCATTGACGAGGAGAGTCATTTCCAGTATTTTCGGATGTCGGCGCCAAAGTTTGATGATCTCCTTTCGCGAGTCATCCGATATCTTCCCGACTCTCACCAAAACCGGCCCTTGTGAGGGAGCAGCTGGCAAATTATTATTGTCAGATGCTGGCGTGTTTCCCCACCAGTACAATGTGCTACGATTGGGTATGCGCACTGACCAATAAATGTATATACATTGGACACTTGGAAACATAACTTTTGATTCATTAGTTATCATGTTACACAAGTTACCTAATTTGGTTTACGTCCAACTCATTAATTCATATCCATATAAAATGTTTATACAACGAGCTATTGCCTTGACAGATGAATTAATTATTTAAGTGTAGGCCTATAGCCAAAGCTATAGCGCATAATGTCCACAGAAATTATATGGTAGGCAACATTATTAGAGAAAAGGGGTTTATTTATCAAATACAGAAAATAGTCCCGCCATACACGCACACATTTTTCATTCACTACACACTCACGCTTTCAAATTTCATTCACTCAAAGAGGCTACTGAACTTATGTTTCACACAGAACATGAACACTTATGTTTCACATAGAACGTGATGACAAAACATTACGTAATTAATTAAAATAGGCTAACACTAAAACAAATAAGCCCAGTAATAGAACGAATATCGGGTGTCAAGAAGATCATTAAAATGGCTCACAATCCCGCATCAGCTGTTTGATGTCACGCATCAAAATAGCACTTTGCCCCTGTGGAAGGGTTCGCATAAATTGGCACAGATAATTAGTAAAAGAGACGTCAAGTAATTCTTATCACGTTCCCGCATCCTCTCATATGTTCTTCTGTAAATATAACCTATAGTGGAAATAATGTAAGATATTTGCAGTATCGCCCCCACCGACAACGCATGGTATTGCATGGATCCGCGCGTCGCGTATCAAAAATTTGGAGGACGCGTTTTACTACGCGTCGACGCATAATGGCGGCCGAAGCGTCGCGTCGCGTAGCCTTTTGGACGCGTATGCGTAGCGATGCGTCGACTATGTAAGGGCCCTTAAGGTGCGGCCACACCAGACGCGTATCTCGCGTAATTTTTACGCGAGATACGCGCGTAAAATGTTGCTTGACCATTTTGTGTCAAAAATGGTCGCATACGCGCCATACACGCCATACGCGCCTACGTCACTCGCCTAGATGAGTCCATGTCCATGCAAGTGAACGGAGCGTTCCCTCTTCGTCATAACTATCAAACCAAACATCCTTCACATTCACCGAGCGAACATTACGAAAGTAAAATGCACATTTCTCGCTAAAAATGTTTCCATAAACGCATTTAATGGCGTAACTATGTTACTATTTCCACCCAGAATAAAGAAAGTTGTCGGCCGTGGCTGCGCTGGAGTCCGAGGTAGGAAACCAAAACGCCGCCGTGTTTGGGTGATAGAGTTTAGATCGGGTTAGATTAAATAATCTCGGATATAAATAACAATAATCGGGTTAAATAACTTCACATGGTGTGTCTGGTGTGTTTCCAGCATTCGTAGTGTTGATCAGCAGATATATAGTCCGCCAAGACGTTGAGGTTGCTTAGTAACCAGAGACTCTGTCCATGCAAGTGAACGGAGCGTTCCCTCTTCGTCATAACTATCAAACCAAACATCCTTCACATTCACAGAGCGAACATTATGAAAGTAAAATGCACATTTCTCGCTAGAAATGTTTCCATAAAAGCATTTAATAGCGTAACTATGTTACTATTTCCACACAGAATAAAGAAAGATGTCGGCCGTATGCTTCTGTCCAAGCTCACTACTCACTGCCAGTGACGTCGGGTCAAGCTCAACGCTGATTGGGCAACGCGGCTAATCGTCATGCGTATGAGCGTAAAAAGTTCAATTTTTTGAACTCTTGAAATGTACGCGATATACGCGCGTTACGCGCGTAAATATACGCGCCTCATAAGCGCGTTACGCGCGTAAAATGTTGCTTTTACGCGTGTAACGCGTGTACGCGTCTCATACGCGCGTAAACCAATGGTTCCCTATGGAAAAAATGGCGATTTTATACGCGAGGTATGCGAGATACGCGTCTGGTGTGGCCGCACCTTCAGGCGTCAACGCGTTCGGGCAGCAAATGCATCTTTTGGTGTGAACGCAGGGTTACAGTTCGTTCATTTCATGATACATGTAATTGTTGTGCCATTTGGGTGTGCACATGAATATGCGAAAATAGTGCAACCGACGGTGTTTGCAAATGGATTATTTCCGAAATCAATGGATTATTTTGGCGATGGATTAGAAATGATCAAGAGCATGGAGCGAGTCTGCAAACAAGACAATCTTCGAACAGTGAGTGTACTAATTTCTCTGTTTCTCTAGTACTAGAAGCTAAGTTTACCTCTCGTTCCTCTGCCTGGCAAGCGCGTTTCTGCACTCTTTCTCTGCGCATAAGAGCAGTGCCCGGGTCCGATTTGAAAAAAAAAAAAATTGTTGGCACAGCATCTGGCTTCAGCCGATTGGTGGGACAGCAAAAGCTCCCTCTTCAATGTAATCAGCCTCTATAAAGTGGTCGCTACATACTCTCTGCCCTCATCCCATTCGGAGGCTGAGGCGTTTCAATGCAGCTAACCATCTTTGGAGCAGTTTAGGCTTCTTGACAGGAATGACATGGAAATGAACTATTTTACCACTCTCTTTTACCCGATAATATTTGTTTGAACATCCAGGGGCAATACAAAATGACCCCCCTGTTCTTCTTCCAAGATTTGACATGTTTATTTGAAAGCGCTAACCATTCTGATGACGTAGCGCCTGCATTTTTAAAACATGGCCGCGCCCTAGTTGCGAAAGTCGTTATCAACATTTCATTTTCCAGTGAAACTACTTGAATTTCAGGTTTAATGAAAATCCATGTATTTTCAAAAATGAAAAAGCAACCAAAAAATGGTCACAGTTCTCATTGCTTCATTTCCACTTTAAGCAAAGCTATTAACAAATAAACATGAGGTCCCTTCTTCCTGATATATATCAGTCCTCCATTAATAACCAGACCAATATTGTTTGATGTGCATCCAACTGAACTCCTCCCCCCACATCTCCCCGGTGCTCACTGTCTGTCGTAGACAAGGACCGAGTCCAGCGTGTGCTCCTGGTCCTTCAGCTCCTTCCCTCCCAGGACGAAGATGCAGCTGACGGCCTCGGCGAGCCCAAACAGGAAGCGAGGGGAGGGGATCGGCGGCATGCCGATCCAATCAGCATTTGCAGGGTCATACTAGGAAGTGTAAACGACCAATCGAATCCAAGTGTAAAAAAATCATAGTCAACATATATAAAAGCAGCAGATACAAGAGTAATACAATGAATGATTTTTTGATATGAAGATGATAATGATATTATAAGATACCTTGTATCTATAAGGGCATAGCTTGCTTGCCTTCTTCTTTTCATTACCCAACACTTACAGTTCCTGCATATCAACTAATACCTGCCCTGTGTTTCTCACAAATGATTTGTCATGTTCAGCCTTCCCATGATAAAGTCTTGAGTAGCAGGAGGCAGGGGTGATGCTTTATGTTGGCTCCTTACCTGTAAGAAGTAGGATGACATGGGGTCCTCCTTGTTCTGCTCGTCTATGAACAGACCACCAGCCACGAAGATCTGGTTCTCCTTGGTGACCAGGCTGGTGTGGTTTTTGGGGATCTGCGTGGAGAGCGATGCGACGTAGCAGTCGTTCCCAGCGGGGTCGTAGGCCACCGCACCCGTGTCACTGACCAGGAACATCAGGTCTCGGAGGAACATACCGTACCGCAGGTTGTCGTTCAGGATGCCTGGGAGGAGGGCTTCCTCTTCCTGCTCCTCCTCCTCTCCGTTTTGTCCATCTTCGTGTGCCTCTCCCTTCTTGCCTTTGATTAGTTTAAGCTCTGGAAGCTTTCCGGAGTGGGCGTCCCTCACTAACTGAAGCATCTCCTCTATTTCCTGATTAGAAGAGCAGATGAGTTTGTGTTTCTCCACCTTCTCCCTAAGGTACTCCTCGCTGACCAGACGCAGGCGGACGCAGTCCAGCAGCCTGGGAAGCTCCTTCTCTCTGTTCTCCACGTCCTCAGCCACCCACTTCATCAGAGACTCGAACACCGTCTCCTCCGTCTCCACGTTCAGCGTGTCGCAGGCCAGTATGGCTGCCAGCTCGCTGGGCCCCAGCTGGAGGAAGTCCTGGTCCTTGCTGATGAACTGGAAGCGCTCGCAGGCGTAGTTCCTCGCAGAGACGGCCAGCCGGGGGCAGTCCAGCATCAAGCCAAGCCTGAAAACAGCCAGGCAGTTGCTGAAGCTCAGCCTTTTCTGCAGGAAGGACACGCACACGGTGAACACGGATGGGATCTGAAACATGTTGGCCACGGCAAAGATGTCCTGGACGTTCTGCTCCGTCACGTTGATGTTGGAGGTGTAGAGGTACTTGAGCACCAGCCCCATCACGCCGGGCTCAACGTCCTCCAGCACAATCTCCTTCTTCTTGCTCTCGTCCAGGTCGGACAGGAAGATCCCGCGGAAGTAGGCGCTGCAGGCGCACAGCACCAGCCGGTGGCAGGGGAACGCCTTCCCTTTGATCTTCAGCACGCAGTCCACCAGCTTGGCGTTCTCGAGCAGGTCAGACAAGCCATCCTGGAGCAGGGTCTGCTGGTAGAGACGGGGCTCGTCTGTGGGGTTGATGGGGAGAGCCATGGTTCCTGTTGGGAGAGAGGGGAACCCTTCGCGTGGTGGCTGATCTACACCTGGTTCCTTTGGACCTAGCTCCAGACAGAAAGGGAGAAAGAGAGAGGCGTCCCCAGGCAGAGTCCGTCTCTTATGAGCCAACCAACAGACCAGCTGAGGCTGTGGTTGGCTCAGCAGTCAGCTGTCCTTACCCATCAACCCAGCCTCGCACTGGAAGGCTATTAATAGATCCTCGGTGTGGAGTCGTGGAATCCATTCCAGAATATGCAAAATACTAGATCTACTTTTGTGCCTATGCCCACCCCAACACGCCCTCCACACCCCAACTACGTACGTCTTGCCCTCTACCTCCCCCTCAGCAGCCCCAGCTCAGACAGCTGGTGCAGTGCATCATGGGAGGTGTGTCCTTCAGCGTTCTGCTGGAGCCGACTAGCTTGGCTTCCCGTGGACAGTGAATGGGTACTGCTGCATACCAAACTGGGCCTTAACTAAACCTATCTCTGCCTCTTTCCATCAAATGCCAGAGAACTTTTTACTATTTGATTGTGCATGTTTCAGCATGCACAGTACTCAAAATTAAATTTTATCTTTCCCTAACCCATTTCAAACGTGCCAGTCAAGTAAATTATATTATCATAATTTATAAAATTTGTCTTATCTAGCAGCAAATAACAGATCTTTCTTAGGTTTGAAATTCAATGTTCAATTCAAGTCCAGATTTATTTCACCTGTCTCTCTAATGGCAGCATCAGAAACACGTCGTCAAAGATTGTTTCCAGTATATCTGCCAGGTGGTCCCTGCGAACGCTCCAGCAATACCACAGCTGCGAACACACCATATTTATATCAGTGATGTCAGTCAAAAAGCCCTGTCTGCTGTAAGCGACGAGCCATCTTGAGAAGGGGGTTATTGGTCATACTACTTATTAATTCAGCCATTAAGTAATTTAGTTTCACCTGGTTAAGGTACCAGCGTTCCTGGTTAGGGTACCAGGGTTCACCTGGTTAGGGTACCAACTGAAGAGGGTACACATGAGCAACCTTGCACAGGGCGTCATGTACATGTGTCAGTCATGGGATGTGGTGAAACTTTTTGCCTGCATCATGGCATAGGGGAGGAGTCTAGTATGGGGTCAGAACAGTCTCATTAATAATGAATGCACAGAGAAGGATTCACAAATGTATTTTGTGATTTGTATATAAATTACTCTCTTCTCACAAATACATTTCAATGCACACACAAATGGATATCGGTATGTATAAATGTAAAATAAATCCATAAACAAAAATAAGTTTCACAAACACATTTCTGATCCACACACAAATGTGTCTTGTTTTAAATAAATGTAATATAAATCTATAAATATATTAATTATTTTCAACAAGGAACTCTCTGTAGCCAATCAGATGCCTCCCTCGTTTTCAGCCAAACACATGACTGCAGTTCCGACCTCTGAGTCCAGCATCCGAGCCTCCCGGTTCCCTAGCTCAAATGTCTATGGGAAATAACATGGGTTTTTTGAATGGTCGCACATAACAATCTCTAGGTGGCGAAGAAGTAAAAGCTGAGTCACGTTTTGAGCTACACACTTTTTCCATCTAGTTTCGACTGGGTTTTGGGATTGTCGGTGCAAACGGCACCAACATTGTAAAAACCCAGTCACTGCAGTCATGTGATTGGCTGAAAACGAGGGAGGCATCTGATTGGCTACAGAGAGTTCCTTGTTGAAAAAAAATGCATTTGTGAATCCAGCCGCGTCAGGAGAGTCTCAAAAATCCACAGATAAATGCAGACAAATTATCACACAAATGCAGCCAAGTTCACAAATGAAAAGCGTCTGGTAAATTAAAGTTTAACAGTTTGTATATAAATGTAGCAACATCCAAATATATTTTGATGAAAGTGGCAAATATTTTTTTAATTCATATATATATGGATTTAAATTAAATTTATTTAAAACAAGGTACATTTGTGTGTGGATCAGAAATGTATTTGTGAAGCTTATTTTTGTTCATGGATAAATTTTACATTTATACATACCGATATCCATTTGTGTGTGCATTGAAATGTATTTGTGTGAAGAGAGTAATTTATATATAAATCACAAAATACATTTGTGAATCCTTCTCTTTGCATTCATTATTAATGAGACTGTTCTGACCCCATAGTATGTTACTAAACTGTGTAAACTTGCACAGTTTAGTATGTTTTCAGGGTTTACCCTTTTTTCTCATCTAATGGATGGAAAGTTATGGAAAGTTAAAGCCCAAGATGCATCAATTTCTAATTTTTCGCAAGTGTTGTACACTTTGTTATTTGGATAACCATTCTGCTGTTGGTATTATTGCGCATAACACGTAACACATTAACGCAAAGTTGCGTAAAGCTCCCATTTGGTGAAAAGACGAGACTGCGTCGGGTTCTCCTGACGCCTCTGGTAGCCTACTTCCACAACGAGACTTGTGGTGGCGGTTGTCTCGGCAATGGTTGAGAAGGAATTGGGGAATAGGAACTTTGGCTTTGCCTCCCTGAAGTCCAGATTGAACTGTGACATGGGGGAGAAAGGGATTGCTGCCCGCGATTGTTGGGACTCCGCCACCGGGGCACTGCCGCCGGGTCACCGCCGCCGGGGCACTGATGCCAAGGAGCCAAGGAGCCAAGGAGGAGACAATCCTGGGTAACAATCACGGCAGGCACGGAGCTGTGGGCAGGCCTGGATGGGCCTGGGGCCGCCCTGATTGACAGCTGTCCCGCCCAATCAGAAAATCACAAAAAACAACAACTGTATACTACCCTGTAGAGTTAAACATGGAAATTAGTACTGTTACTGTATGTGTTGTATTTTATCTCTAACATGTTCTAAAGGTTAAACTTTTTTAGTAATCCTGATAACTATTTAAAAAGTAAGGTGTGTTGGTCTGTTTTCTTTGGTCAATGCAACTTCAAGGTAGCATTATTGCAATCTGGTGTGAACAATGGTAATGTTCATTAGCAGTGTCATGGTATCTTCATTTTGCTTTTGTATGGCAAAAAAAGTTATTATTAAAACCTTGAATTGAGAACAATAATGATGCTAACCGGCAAGTCGATCTGGCTATGAACGCTTCAACAATTTGACCCTGTTGTCTTTCGAAAGAGAACTGACAGAAACACTGGATTATGACGAGGTCATCAGCATCTTTAATTCAAAACCAAGGGGACCCCACCTTGTGTGACTGGGTTAGGTAGGCCATGGTTGTCTTTACATGTCGGCCTGCCGTGGCCGTGGACAGCAGGATGAGAACCTTGAGCCTCTGAGCGAGATCTTTAAATTGGGACTTCTCCCAAGCTTGTGAGGCAGGCCAATTTAGTAGGATTAATATGCACTATAGACTATGCAATGTTGCTTTCTAATGAAGCTAAACGTTATGTTATGTACGTGGGGGTTGACCAAAGCCACTTGTTCATGGACTGAACATTCGTTCAGTTAACATATCATTCCTTAAATTGTGCACCGAATAGAGTGTCATGTTGTTTTTTGTTGTTTTGTTCTACATGCTGCTCTCCTATGCATAAGGCCTATAGGCTACAATGTTGCCTTTTTGTGAATGATATGTTCCTGGCTCGGTAGCCATTTAGAGTGGCTCGGTAGCCATTTAGAGTCAAAGACAAAGTTCCTTTCCCACAATTCCTTCTCAACGATGGCCGAGATAACCCCCACTACGAGTTTCGTTGTGGAAGTACCGAGAGTCCGTAAACTGCAACAATCCCTTTCTCCTCCATGCGCGGTTCTGTCTGTACTTCAGATTGATGTGGAAGTGGAAGAACCAGATGCAGTCGTTTGAGATTCATAATATCATCCGGAGCCGCACACAGCTTTTGGGCGTCATAATATATATTATATTATAAAGATATCTATATATAATACGATATTATTTAGATATATAGCTCCAGGACTCCCACTGGAACACCCAGAGTGTTCTACGTAGAATATTTACAGAACACGGTTAAAGCTGTGTGCGCCTCCGGATGATATTATGAAACCGAGCCATTGTTAGACATCCAATGTAAACAATTGCGCATGGTACCTTGGCCACAAGCTGCTCAGGGCCAAACTCTACCCTCCACCTTGACCCCCCTCTAAAAAAAACGTGTGGAAAGCTCATTGTGAGACTGATTCGTAGTGGCTGTAATTCTGCACCAAATGCAGAAGTGCTTCAAATAATGTGTAAGGGGCCCACTAGCACCTATTTAGAAGCCAAGGAGCATGCCATGGGACCTTTAAATAGCATACTGGCTTTGGTTAGTTTTATTACTTTTGTTGGATCCCCAAGAGCAACATTTTCTTTGTTGAACCTTAGGTGAACGTCGTACAACTGTGTATCCAGTGTATGTGTAACTACTGTTTAGTCATATCGGAATGGCTCAATGTGGCCCCGTTGATGTCACGTCAACAAAGGCAGTGAGGCTTGTCCCCCTTGGCCCACCCATTAAAGACGGGATGGTTTGACTCATATATTATTATATATATATTATACATATGTTAGTTTTCACACTGACACAGCGGAGAAATTTTACTTTTTAGTACTTTATTTTTTAATCAACAGTTAAAGAGATATTTCACCGGTGGGAATATGAAGGTTTTATGAATTAAATAATTCATTGTATTATAAATGTGAAAAAAAAATTGAAATCGGTTCATCCTAGCCTGAAAAAAGGCAGAAAGAGTGTTTTCATGGTCTCTCTGGTTCAAAGTAAGAAAACCTACAACTACCACAGTGCATTGCGCTCGCTGCCCCGCCCACCTGTCGGTCTCCCGTCCCCCTCATTCCCCCTCAGTACCCGAGCTCCCGCCCCCTCTCATTCCTTATTGGTTGAAAATGTTTCCACCAAAAGTGTGTTGTAGTCCTCGGCCCTTCTAGCGGGACAAGAGGTTTCTCCCGAAATGACGTCAAACGCATTTGACGTCATTTCGGGAGAAAATTAGATGAGAAAAAATGGGCCAAGGGGAGACTGGTTTAGACTGATATTTATTTATATATTTATTTATATTACAATAGCGATTTCAAAATGATAGAACGCCGGTTCTAAATGGGTGAAGTATCCCTTTAAATTAAACATGATGTGAAGCTGCAACAACAGAACTCCATGGTTCATCTTAAAATGTAGAATGATGAAATGAATATCCTAACTGAAATATAAGACTGACCATGTTGGAAACAGCTGTAACATGCATTTCTTGAAAGCCCTTTTACCCTCGGGCTTAAAATCCTTCATGGGGTTTAACTACATGTTGAGGTGTAATCTTTAAAACACTTTGACGGTATCCATCCATTTTACTAGTAGTACCCGATGTAAACAGCAGATATTGCTGATGCAATAAACCATAAACTGAAGCTTTTTTCCTATTGCGTTTGTCCCTCCCATCAGTGCAATATAGACAAAACCAGGACTCAGCCATGAGAGACCATTGGATGGAACGGCCTTCTGACAGACTCTAGCTCTGATCCAATCCCCTACTCTGCTTTCTTCTTGCCGGACTCTGCGATTGGCAGAGCAGCAGTGGGCGTGTCTTGGGCGGGGCTGGCGGTGGTTACAAAGAGAGTAGCAGGAGAAGGAGGAGCAGGAGGAAGGGGGTCAGGGTCATCCAGCAGGGCCTGTCTCCTCTCCCACTCCTTGATTGTCTGAATCAGGCAGTAGGTGACGAACATGACGGCCACGGTGGTGAAGGGGAAGCCTGGGGAGGACAACACCAACATTCAGGACGTCCTGGACTCTGACAGTGTAGCACAAGGAGAAACTGACCAGCGTACCTTTCAGAAGGAGACGCTTGGCTACCAATTTGGCAAAATCTGCGCTGTTCAGTGCCACGATGTTGTACAGAACAATGGTCCAGAAGTTGAAGGTGTTGAAGATGGCTCTGATGCGACGCGACATGGCCGCAGACATAGCCATCTGGGTGACCGATAACAACACATACACAAGAAGTTCATGTCCACCATTAATAGAGTCGAAGGGAGGAGTTGAGCATTATTTGACAGCATGGCCCATCAGACATACGAAAAAGCTAATCCAATCTCCTGCTTCATGTGAGCCGTATACGCAGCTAACCTTTAGGCAAGAAAATATTTATAGATATACATACATTTTCAGAAGAAAAAAAATGATATACATATATAAACATAATTCTGGTTGGACATATAAATCCGAACATAAATGCTTGTCCGTCCGTCTCCTTGCCACTAACTGCCAAATCAAAGAGAAACAAGGATACCATTCAAACGTATGACCTCCATTGGATGAGCGACCAACCTCAAAGGAGGCCAGGGGTTCCATGGAGAAGAGCTTGGCGGTCCACAGCTCCAGGTTGAGGCCCAGACAGTTGAGGGACGCCCAGAGCAGCACCACCGGGCAGGGTCCCAGCCACAGGACGGTGAGGCTATAGGTGCACAGCGTGGCCACCAGCTCCTTCAGGACATCGCAGTGGTTTCCCCCCAGGTGGTTGTACACGTACCTGAGTCAGAGCAGAGGAAGAGGGGGCCCAGGTCTCCAAGGTCAGGTGGACTAGAGATCTAGGGGATAACATGGGGTTCTCATGCCTCGGCACACCCCTGGAGGAACCTTTGGACCTCCCGGTACTTTGTGCAGTAAAATAAAGCATACATTTTCATTAGCATGTCAAACCAATGGTTTTTAATCATACCATGAATCCTATGAAACAGGAATGCATGTATGTTTAGAATAATGACGATGATAATGAAGATGAAGAACGGTTTAGTGGTCCCTCTGAGATACTCACTTGCACAGCCAATCGTTTATGCCTCTGTCAAAGTGGCTGAAAAAGGAAGGATCCAAGAAAACACTTTAGTATGACTGAAGTATATTTAACTCTACATATAGACCTCTAGTCACCTCATTACAATCATCGAACCTTGCCAAGCAATCCTATCTAACCACATAGAAGCCAGAGCAGCGATGAACGATGGATGGTTGAGCTGTTGACTCACGTCTCAGAGAAGACGTAGAGCGTGGTGATGCATTTGGGCGGTTTTGGCGGGTCGAGGTGATCCAGTCTGGAGACTGTGTTGATGACCCCGAACATGATGGCAGCTTTCACCCAATCATACACCAGGTTGGTGTACGCCAGCCCCACTAGAACACATCAATCAAGACAAAGGAAAGGGCCATATCATCATAGAGAAGTTGACCTTCACAGAATTATGGTGCAGTATCAATACAAGCACAGTGTTGTGCTTGTATTGATTTTTTTGAAATAAATACACTTTCTGCTTAATTTCAATAGTGGGTACAAATATTATAAGAGGAACACAGAAAAATATCAATGGTGATTTCAGAAGTAACATTAGGTATGTAATATTAAAAGAAAGAATATTCCATGTCCATCTTCTTGAGTTGGGGTTGACAGACCTATGGCCCAGTCGGAGAGGTGCCTCAGCAGTTTCATGTCCGTTGGGATGGACAGGATGTATAGGAAGTGGAAGAGGACGTCCACCAGCACTATGCCCCCCAGGTGGAACAGGGCGTGGCGCCCGATGCTCCACATCTCCCCCTCCTTCCTGCTCCCCACGGGCCTGTTCACCTGAGAGGGGGGGGGGGGTCACATTATACTCCTTTGACGTAGATATTCTCCATGCTCCACCCCCACTGATCAAATCTCTCCCAAAGACGTGGGCAGCTCAAGCACATTTTGGATTCTGTGAGTCTTTCACACATTCCATGTGTCATTTAAATTTAGAAAATATAGACATAAAGAAATTATTATTGACCTGAATTATTATTATTATTATCACCAACGAAACAATTCACCTGAACATGAAACTTGTCGAAAGTGAGGACGGGGCCAAAGAAGAAGTGAGGCAGGTAGAAGTTGTACTGGAGCAGCTCCAGGAGGCTATAGCTGCCCTCCCTCCTCACACAGTTTTCCAGGGAGAAGCTCACACAGCGCATGATGGTGAAGCCACAGCCACCGTAGAACAGGATGTGGCGCAGGTCAAAGTCCCCCTCCACCAAGCCCGCCTGGAAGCAGAGACCGTCAAATGAAAGAATAAATGTTTTTGTGTTCCTCCACCAACTTTCTCTGAAAGTGTCACCTAGCTTTGCACGTTGTAAGGGTGTTAAGATAAGGTAGGAAGACAAGAAATAAGGGCAAGATTATTGTTGACTCCCAGCCGGAAGTTCAGGGTTTGAACCCTAAAGTCCTTTGCCAGTCTAGCAGGCATCCTTGAGCCAAATCATGCTCCTTAATGAAACGTCTCTATAATTGATTGATGACGACATAATGTAGATAGCTTAGCAGGCCTCTCCGTCGTCACGACTATGATGGGCTGGTCATTACCTGCCACGTCACAAAGGGTTCACACTTGAAGGTGGCCAGTGTGCTCAGGCCGGTGACCCAGCAGAGCCAGGGCAGCTTGACCAGGGAGACGCTGTAGAGAAGCACGCAGTGGGACAGCAGCAGGCCCACGTAGGCCCAGCCCATACTGGTCCACACGGCCAGGACCCCGTAGACCATGTACACCAGGGAGCGGTGCTGAGGACACACACACAGACAGGTGACTGGTGCTGAGGACCCACACACAGATGGACGTTGGGAGGCTGTTGTTACATTAGAGATTAGAGTTTATTCAAACGATTCTGCTAGGTTGTTTCTGTTTTATTGTCTGATTTTATAATGCTAATGTTTTTACTATACATATTTGTAGTATCCTAATATATGTGTTATTTTTTTTATATCCTGTACAGTGGTTTATTGTATTTTTGTATCCTATATTTCTAAATTAATGCACCATAACAAATTCCACTTAAATAAACAATAATAGCAACTCCCGAATTCTTTAGGCGTGATTCCAAGCAGACTAACAAAAGACAGCTGTACATATCGAGCTATTCTTAGAGCTAACGGATAGCATCTGACGCCGCCCACCGTGACACCTGGTTAAAGACAGAGACGCTTTCTGCCATCTTCTCTTCTCTGTCTTTCCCACTCTCTCCCTTCCTTCTTCAATCTGTCCCTCAAAAAAAAGTTGGTGCAGCAGACGACCACGTTATACTGGTTTAGTTGGTGCAGCAGACGACCACGACTACCATTGTTATACTGGTTTGGCTGGTCCAGCAGACAACCACGTCTACCAATGTTGAGGTCAGTATGGAGACCCACCTGTGGAGCCAGCATTGAGCAGATCTTTGCAAACAGCACGTGACCCGACAATGCAAACAGGATGTGCTCCCGGAACGTAGAGAACCACATCACCCACTCCAGGTCGGCAGTATCCTGCAGCACAGGAACCAACACAAAGAACTGTGAACTAGACTTTAGACAGAACTCTGGACAGAACTCTGGCAATATCTCTGGAGAGAACCCTGAACATAACAGAACTCTTAACAGAACTCTGAACAGAACAGAACTCCATGAACATAGCTCAGATAAGAACTCAATGAACAGAACTCAATGAACATAACTCCATGGAAAGAACTCCATGGACAGAACTCTGGAAATATCTCTGAACAGAACAAAACTCTTAACAGAACTCTGAACAGAACAGAACTCCATGAACATAATTCCATGGACAGAAATCTGGACAGAACTCTGAACAGAAATCGGAGTGCCTTAATGTACATTTACAGTGGATTCATCATTCAAATGTTTTTAAACCTCACCTTCTTTCTCCCAAAGTAGTACCATCCCGGCCGCACGCTGGACTTCAATGTCTTTCTGTTTGCGTTGGCTTAATAAGAACATAGTTATTATCTTATTGGTATAGACTGATACAAACTTATAGGTTATTTGTTGACTGTTTGGTCCATTAGCCTTTAATCAACAGCCGCTGTCCACAATCTCCATGGAGAATATTAGTTAGATTTGTTATCACCACACAGTGTGCTTGCTTGGTTTATATTTTTAATTGTATACATCTTGTATGCATCATTCAATGCCCCTCCTCCATTTTATTTTTAAATGGATGTTTCTTCTTGCCATGAGAGGGGATAAATACAGAACCAAACACACCTTCCCCTCGGTGATATTCATCAGACATCTGATCCCTCCTGCAGGGTTCGCATTGCTACAACTGTTGGCCTTCAAACACACTGAAACATAACCCTGTGTATGTGTATCTCCCCTCTTTAGACAATACTGCTCTCTGTTGCAGAGCTAACAGCCAGCCCATACTGCAGGAATCAGAATCCACACTCTCAACAACATTTGAAACTTTTGGTTTTCTTCAATCCAACCCCAAACCACTGGGAATCTGCGTGGGTACATCCTGGTTCTGTTTTAAATGGAAGTATGTAGTAACTCACCGCTGGACACCTCACAGATCCAGCTGGCGGACCAGAGCATGGCCAGACCCAGCACAGCGTAGTACAGGTACAGCTCGTACCTGGGGAGCCCCGCTTTGATCCCCATGGCAACGGACAGACTCTCAGCCCAGGTGAAGAGAAGAGACAACAACAATCTACATAGCAAACAGGAGACTGGGTTGATTAATAAAGACAGTGACAGCATCATGGGCCACTCACCCTTATCATGTTTTAACGGATCCCAGATGATACTGTGAGGACAGGGGGGTGCACTTTGTGTCAGTGACACATGTCCATTGACGTTGCCTGTGAATGGGCTCCAGGCAAAAGGGCTAGCTGTCCTTCTGTAGGTAAGCCTTCTAGAAGTTGGCTAACACTGTGTGTGTGTGTCTGCTCGTGCTTGTGTGTGCGCGCACACATAGGCATGCTTCTGTGTGTGCGTGTCTGTGTGTGTGTGTGTGTGTGTGTGTGTGTGTGTGTGTGTGTGTGTGTGTGTGTGTGTGTGTGTGTGTGTGTGTGTGTGTGTGTGTGTGTGTGTGTGTGGTGTAATGTTGCACAGTCAATATATTCAATTCCAGTCATTGTGGCTTCAACAGTAACTAAATATAAACACGCCTATATCTCCATCATTCAAACCATCTGTTTCGGTCAGATGTAAACTTGGTCTTTGCAGTAATGTAACTTTAACAATATAATATTTTTTTCTTAACCGGGTAGAGCGTGTATAATAGGACGTGAGTGCATGCAGTCGTCTTTAATACTAGTTTTGGAATGAAATCTTTTTAATAATAGATCAATCATGTACCATCATTTACATTTCATTAGTATCATTGTGTTTGTTAAGCACATTGTGGGGAAATATAAATGTTCCATTATTTAGAAATCTAAATAATAAAACAATTAGTGTCATCATGGATGCGCTAGACTGAACTAACAAATGACTCCATGTCTATATTCTAATATTTATTTATGGTAAAAAAATAAACCGAATTGACATTATCTGCTTAACAGTAGCCTATTCACACTTCCGAGCGGAATGTTTTGAGTCTTTACTTTCTATTTCAGGCTGAAAAGCTCGTGCAATTAAAGTCGCCCTATGACCACCTGCTGGAGCCACTGACCTTGACGGCAGAAGCACAACTGAGTCCTGGAGTCGTTGGGGAGTTGCTATGTAGATGCCTCTCAAATCCCTCCAGTAGAGACAAACATTACTATAAAATGACTAAAGGTTCAGAGTAAGAGAGGATACGGTGAGGCTGATAGTCCACACAGCGCTGGAGTGGCAGGCTCCAGTGACTCCCACTGCTCCTCTGTCCGGGGGGTCCTCTTGTGTGGGAGCCTCCTAGAGGCGCTGAAGGTGAGCGCAGCGTGTATTTATACTGTGACAGTCGCTACGGAGGAGGCGTGTTGACACGAGCCACGCTATTGTTATCTTGTATCTTATTATTAGTGCGGTTGCAAAGCAAGCCACACTATTGTCCTCATGCATCTTATTATTATCTTATTTTTCATCCGCCTCATTTTGCCTTATTATATAGGCTACACATTTGTTTTTGGAGTTGCACCAAACCCCTATCAAAAGTTAGAGCACATTAGATTCAGATTCAGATTCAACTTTCTACTTCATTGTCACTGTGCAGAGTACAACCGAATGTGGTTGGATCTAAACCAGGCATATCCAAGGTCCGAACAGCGGGCCAATCTTGGCACGGGGTTATATTTTATATGGCCCGCGGCTCCCTTACGAAAATGTATTATTTATGGCCCGCCAGCCCGCCACCGTTGCAATTTCTCTTTTCATCACATGGTGGCAGCACCATTCTGGCGCTAGCCAGATCCGCGACCTCCATGAACCTGACCCCTCCCCACAGGTAGGCTAATAAGGGTTAGCAATTGCATGGACGTATTACCAGAGAATGTCTAATATGAGGAGAATAGGCACTCGCTGGTTAGTTCCAGTTTTCTGGACTGGTTGCAGTAATAATCTCTGTCCACGCGTGGCGCTCGCAGGCGAGTCCAGAATGAATGGGAGCCTATGGGGTTTTACCCTCAGAATCCACTTTTCTCACGATGTAATTTTTTGTCAAGTAATTTGAAAGTTGCGTTCAAAAGGTGGGGCTAAGATAATAAACTCAGCTGAATATTGCATTTTTTGAGGTCACGTATCTGTTCTAAAAAGGCGTTAAAAAAGTATCTAGTGCTAGCTGCTATCAGCTGGCTGGCTGCTGGCTGTCGGCTGATTATCAATCTTTCTCCTGAAATAGAAACCTGGATTTGAATCATAATTGTAAGACTGCATCCTTAGTTTACATCATTAAACAATCTCCTAGAGAGCACAGTGTTCTGTTGTACTCCTCCTCATGCCTCTTCCTTTCTTGATCTCTACAGTTGGACCTTGATGCTGTGAAAACGGACAAGTCTTCTTCCTCTGTCCTTTTTCCCTGCCTCTGTTCAGTATGTTCAGTGTTGTTAAATCATTTCTTATTTTTTTGTTTACTATTAGTTATTGTTCTTATATTGTTCTTGTTAGTGTGATGTTTGAATAAACTTGCCTGTTGCAATGTTGGTATAATGTTTGTATAATTACTGTTTCAATGTGACCTAGACCATATTTCTCATTTAACAAACATATGTAGCTTATAATGTGTTGCAGGCAGATCAATTAAATTCAATGGCTTAAAACAAACCCATCTGTAAAGATCAGTGAATGCATGATAGAAATCAATGACAAGTGATGTAGATCGTTTTCCCTCTGTGCAAGGTCATTAGCCCATGACCTAGTAAGTCCTTCAAAAAAAAACTACAGTAATAGCAGATGTTGAAGTTGTTAAATCGTTAACAAACAATTTGTATGGAACAATTGGTTAAGGTAAGTTAAGTGCTTGAGTCTCGACAGTTTAGACTGCGAATGTCTAGCGTGCAACTTGAATAAGCCATGTGCGATTTTACCCGGGCTCCAGCGCAACTTTCCCTACCAGGTGCAGCCTCAGGTAGCCTGGACCATTCATACAGGAGCAAACAAGAACGTTACCTTATTCTGTCCTTGGGAAACGAAAAAAAGGTCAATCCGTTTCCACTGTTGGAGCAGTTTATCATTGCACATTTACGAGGTTTTTTTTTTTTTAACTATCTTTATTTTCGAAAAATAGACAATGACAGATGAAATGATTGAGCGGGACATTGACTGTATTATTTAAGGTTGTCATACCGTACCATGTATATAACACATTGAACATTGAACACAAGCAATGGAAGAAATTCCATTCATACCCATGTACTTTCACCATACATAACTAGGCTATATAAAAAATAAAAGTGCCTGCAGGAAAATATAAATATAGTACGCAAAAATTAACTTTGACGGAAAGTCCTCCGATTGTGCTTCAGCTTTAGCCTGGCTCCGCCCGCCTAAGTAATTCCGCTCAATTTGGATTTCCCTTCAGTAGCCTACTAGGTCTGGACCTGCTGTATGTAATTTGGTTTTCTGGGGCCGCCACAGCGGCGCCCAATCAGCGAACAGAGGGCGTGTCTGAGAACAATGACGAAGGCGTGTTGTCAACGATTAGACCCAGCTTCGAAAGTTGACTGCATACATCATCTCTGGCCTTACTATAAAATATTGATTTACAATGTGCAATTTTTCCCTGATAAATTAAATTCGACGAACAAAACCTGCAGCTGTCGTTGACGGACATTTTCGTGCAGACCCGCAAGGGAATCTCTAAATCCACGCCACTTCGACCTGGGCGGGACTTTACGTCCTACGTCACTAGCTATGGGTTTGCATGTGTGCGCGTAGCCGTTTGTCTCAGGGATCTGTGCACGAACTCCCTTGCACTACAGATTAAGAGCGTCAGTGTCGTACGCGATGGAGGGTGGGTGACATTCCTACAGTCTGTGATGATAGCCTATATTTCTACAAATGACTTACTATTACTAGCGATTAACATGAAGAAACAACACGAACTAAGCTAACATTAGACTATAGCCATTATACCAGATAACGCCATACCAGCGAACCCTAACTATTTCTATTAAACTCTGAACCATTTTGCAACAGGCAACTGTGTGTTGGTGCGTCTTATTGCTTCCCACGTCTGCGTCTGCATCTTTCCCACTCCTGGCTAATAGTTTCAGCTTTTGTACTGTATATCAGAAATGATCACCCTGTACCACACTGCTGACTTGTTGATGTTTTGTGAGCACTCACGCATTTCTCTAGGTATCTTAAGTTTCCTACTGGAGTCATCAAAACTTTGGACTTTGTTATTGTAAGAAATATTGAGTTGCAAAAACACTTTGTGTCTTACCCTTAGCGTTACCCTAACCTTCACCCCAGTATCATTTCTTCATCATAAACTACAAGTTACGCAAAATGGCATGCAAACATCCAGTCCAATATGAAAGAAAAAAGCTAGCTTCATTAAGGAATCGAACCCCTTATCCCCGCGTTAATGAGTTGTTCTCTGACCACTAACCCATCAGGTCTTAGTACATGCGATTCAAGAGTTAACCACTTGACAATCTTTAAACTTCGGTTGCCTAGAAATTGTAAAGACAGTGATGTGTGTACATTGTGCGAGTATCCGTCACTCGCGATGTGTGTGCAGTCCAAAATGAAAGAAAAAACCTTGCATCACTAGTCTGCGTTCACACCAAAAGATGCATTTGCTGCCCGAACGCGTTGACGCCTGAGTTTTGCGGCGCGGCAAATCAAGTTTTGCGGCGCGTCAAAAGTTTTGCGGCGCGGCAAATCAAGTTTTGCGGCGCGTCAAAAGTTTTGACGCGCAGCAAAAGTTTTTACGCGCAGCAAAACTTCTGCTGCGCCGCAGTTTTGCAGCGCATGAAGTTTCGCGGCACGGCAAGTTTTTCCCGCGGTGCTTCTGAATTCATTCACAACCATGGCCGACATTACGAGCATCATATCTCTTTACCTGTTGTGGAAAAGGGAGAGACGTCGGAATGCTCGTCGTCGTTTATGGGTTCATGAGACCATTCGGAGCCGTACAGAGCTCGGTGAATTTCACCGTCTTCTGCAGGAGCTCCGTCTAGATGGCGAACGCTTCCAGCGCTATTTGAGGCTGACTCCGGCCCAGTTTGATGACCTGCTAGCTAGGATCGGTGCTAGGATCTCTCGGTTGGACACCAACTACAGGCGCTCCATCTCAGCCTCGGAGCGCCTGTCCGTCTGTCTCCGGTGAGTGGTTTCATAATTTGTGTCTCAAAAATCGAAACATAAACATTTTACTTCAGGTTCACCAAGCAGGCGTTTCCATGGTAGACACTACCATTATTATTATCCTCTGCCGGCAATAGTATAGTATGTAGTCAAATACAATAAATAGATCCATTATGTTGATCAAATATGACTCCTGCCTTTGTAAAAAAAATATATTACAAATAAATGGGGAAAAAATATTGTAAATATAAAAAAAACAGTCACCACACATCTTAAAGGGTTAGACGCTTGGATGGGACCATGTGCCTCCTTCCTCCATTACTGGCCGTTCTTCACATTAAGAACTTTCTCCTGTAGGACAAGCAAGGAAAAAAAGGTACAAGTCATTATATTTGGCCAGGAGATACAACCAAGTTATGTGTTGAAGTCGTTGGATCAGCAGCAGAGAGAGAGGTCATGTTTCCCGAAGCTCCGCTAGGCATTGGAAAAAACTACTTAATTCATCGTTCAGATCTACTTCATCTTATTTTATTTCATGATCATAATACCTAACAGTATATAGTTTGTTTTCGTCGTCCTCCATCGCTCGATTCAACAATACATTTTGGCACTTTTTACTCCCGGATCAGACCGCAGAAAAAGCCTTGGACTTTCCTATCGCCAACATGCCTCTGTACTCGGATATCTCAGGCACGGAGACTGGGAAATGCACAGACTGCACCAAACTGCAACAGACGGTGGCTTTAATTGAAACGAGACTAGCAGCATTAGAAAAATGCAAAGGACTCCTACAGGATACAGTGCCGATGGGTGAGTTTGCTGAGCTCACTCAGATACAGCAAGATGATCAAAGCTACACTGTATCCTTCCCGAAGCTGGACAAGAGAGAGACAGTTCCAGCTGCGTTTCACTGGCACAGAGTCGGCGCTAAGCCAAAACAACGTACCAAAGTGAATCAACAAGATCACTCAACGCCAAATGCTAAACTACCCAAAGCTAAAGTTATCAGCCGGATTAGCCCGTCACTGAAATTAACCCTGCCACTGAAGAACCGGTTCCTGCCACTTCAAGAGTCCACGAACGAGCCTGCCACCCATGCACCCCTGAGCCCCGAGATGCGTCCGGACGGACAGTGCGGACAGAGACGGAACATGAACCAGTCGCCATGGAGGCGAGCTGCGCATGCCTCGGCCACCTGTGCACCCCTGACCCCTGAAATGTGTCCGGACAGACGGTACGGACAGACATGGAACAACCAGTCGCCACGGAGGCGGGCTGCGCATGTGTCTGCCACCGTCCAACAAGGGCCCATCTCAGAGGAAGCAGATGAACCAGACACTCTGATTATAGGAGACTCAACCATCAAGGATATAACCGGTAAGAAGATCAAAACATGCAACTTCCCATATGGAATGGTTAGTGATATCAACCATAAACTAGCCAAAATCATATTGGAAAACCCAAAAATCTCACAGATTATTGTGCATGCAGGATTTAATGATATTCAAAGAGAACAGTCAGAACTTCTGAAGCAACACAGTCTCACTCCGAGAACGTCAAATACCGACTGTTGGCAAAGGCCCTTTAGCGTCGGTGACTGACGGGAAAGGTACCCTTTTTATTCGGTCGGTGACGGTAAAGGTACCCTTCGGCGTCTTCTGCATACGGAATGGGGGGTGCCTCACTACGTCTCTAATAGACGATGTGAGCATCTTTCCTATTGGATAGTTTTTTAGGATATTCTTCTGTGAAAATGGCGGACATACTTTTTATCCTGGGTGGAAAATATGATATTTTAGAATAGTTACACCATTAAAAGTGTTTATGTAAACATTTTTAGCGAGAAATGTGCATTTTACTTTCATAATCGTCGTTCGGCGAATGTGAAGGATGTTTGGTTTGATAGATATGACGAAGAATATTTCATCGGGCGATAATGGCCGGCGTACAGGCATCCCGGGCTCACGAAAATAGGTGACACTGTCACGTTATTTAATCTATTGAAACGTGATCAGGTACACGTATTTTCTAAATGTTCGTGTCAAAAAGCAAAATTTTCAAACTCATACATATCAATTGGAAGTATTTGTCGTGATTTGTCACTAAGCACGACTTCCATCTAAGGTTCTGTCCGGGAGCTTTCTCCCTATTGTCCCTTAAGGAGCTCCGTACAGAACATTTATTGTTAAAAATTGTCTGTGATAACTAAGAATATGACAGCTTTTCCAGTCTCACCAATATGCGCACAGATCGCACGGTTTGACACTTTCAAGATGCGTGCAGTAGCCTACATACGCCAAATGACCATTTCGTGTGCATACGATACGCAAAACCCAGCATTAACTACTGCGGAGGGCGGATACGTCCATTTCGCGTGCATATGATACGAAAAACCCAGCATTAACTGAATGGGAGATGCAATATTTTAGGACAGATTCACCATTTAACGTGTTTCTAATGACATTTCTAGCGAGAAATGTACTTTTCCCTTGAATAATCCTCAGTCAGTGAATGTGTATGATCTTTATTAATCTTTATTATCTGAATGGGAAATGCAGCTCACGTGTTTCCTGCTTTTGTGTTATTAAACCGTTACTTTATGTAACTTTTAATGATATCATCTTGTTAGAAACACGTACGTTTTCGTGAACACTGGATTACGTCGCATTTCAACATAAAATAGCGTGTTATACACACACACGCACACACACACACACACACACACACACACACACACACACACACACACACACACACACACACACACACACACACACACACACACACACACACACACACACACACACACACACACACTGCATTTCGCTGCCAAATATATAAATACTAAGGCAGAATAAAGAATAAATTAATTCATTATCATTCAACTTCAACATGCGTTATTACAGTATAGTGGTGGAGGGATGACGTGTGTTGGCCAACCCGGAAGTGAGCGTCGCCCTGGGTTCCCTTGACAAAAAGCCAACGGGTTTTTCCATTTGATTTTGGATTATTGCAGAAAAATTAGCATCTTTGAAGCACCTCCTCAAAAACTGAAAATAAATAAAAATAACTGTGCTCCAAAGAAAGAAATGTAAACCAATGCATTCCGAATGGGAGTGTTTCTCCGATTTTTCCATGCTACACAGAACGAAATGTAAACCCATGCAAATAAAGACTTCATGGTCATAATCATTTAAATATCATTAATCTCCTGAGGGTGGTATTCTATTTTTTTCAACGGGGCTGAATCCAGTCACTTGACCGTCATGGTTGCTATGGTGGTTGCTATCCACCAGCCCCTCTAATCCTTACATGGCTCTAAAAACCACGCGGCAAATGAGCTGCCGTGATTTGTGTTGTTTTTGTCGTAAACTAGTGTCCGATGGTTAAAAAATAGACGGATATTCCAAGGTATCCTTAAAAGGCAGCTTGGATGTTTTTATTTTCTGCAGTTTAGACTTCTTCTATAACCTATTTTTAACGAGGCAGGGTTATTTGTTTTATTTATTAAATAAATATTTATGAGAGGTCATTCCTTCTCCTGAGTTTTCTTCCTATTTATGTCTAGTGTACAACCCTACTGTCCACAAGCATCACCCCCCCCTCCCCATATGGATTTGGAGAATTGTTGCCACGTCCCAGTGGTGGAGGTATCATATATATGAAAGAGGGCATTCAATTATACTACAATGATCAATTAGGAGGCCGAAGCCCTAAAGGAAGTGATGCAATAGATGACTGGGTCGACGACATTTAAGTAAGCTTTACTTTGAGGTCTCTTATATATCAAAGGGGGTCTCAAAGGACGCATACGCTTCAACCTGTGGCTCCGGTCCTACAGGAAATGACTCAGCAAGTGCTCCATCTCGTTGCACCTGCACCCAGCGGCTCGCTTGCAAGATTTTGGCCTGAAGTTATTCCCAGACCTACACCGTAGCCATCCAACCTGCATATCTGAGAATCAGGCCTCTCTTTAATAATGACAAAATGTATGAGAGAAATACACATTAACTTTTGACTCATAAGCGGCGTGGTGCCGGCTCCTTTTGACCTTTTGACCCCAGACTTCTGGGGGAATAGCTGAATCAATTCATTAGTCAATCAAAAGCATGTAAATATCTTCCCGGTGACGTAAGAGGGAGAACAAGGTGTCCTTCAACATCTACGCTTCCAGGCGATTGCAACGGTGCCACACATGAGCATATTCGAACATGTTTAATGGTAGTAATTAGCTGTCGAAATTGGAGGCCTTAATCAATAATGAGCAGCTATTGATTTGCTTCCCGATAGAAATTTGTGACAAATTACATGTTATTTAGCCTCTACACGTTGAGTTGAGTCCAATGACACCAAGCATGACACTCTAGAAAATGGTAACATGTATTTTACATGGTACACCTAGGTCTAGGACATTATCTCGGTGTAGCAAGAGGGCGAGCTTGATCTCATTGGACTCAGCTTAACGTGTAGATGCTAAATAACATGTAATTTGTCAAAAATCTCCATCGGGAAGCAAATCTATAGCTGGTCATTATTGATAAAGGCCTCCAAAATCGACAGCTAATTACTACCCCGAAACATATTCAAATATGATCATGTGTGGCACTGTTGCAATCGCCTCGAAACGTAGATGTCAAAGGACACCTTGTTTGCCCCGTTACGTAACCGGGAAGATATTTTCATACTTCTAATGAATTGATTCATATTTTAAGGTTCTCGGAGTGATACTTTAAGCGGCTGCAGCAGAAGTGTTGAGACGAAAGATGATATCAAGACATTTATAGAATATTCACATTCACATTATGATTCTTCGTCATAACATCCGACCAAACATCCTTTACAGTCACCAAGCGAGGATTATGAAAGTCCAGGCCCCCCCTTCCGGCACTCAAGGTCCGACTGGGCCAAGTTTAGGGCAGGAAGGGCCCCCCATTCCGGCCCTCGGGGTCCGACCGGGCCAAGTTTCGGTGCGGGGGTCCCAGTTAGGCCTTAGAATAAGGTATTCAAATTTCAGGGCGGTAGGACCTTCCTATCTCAAAAACTGTTTTTCCACCACATTCTGAACCATTAGGTCTTGCAGGTAACACTTCTGAGGGGCTTTGTCCAAATGACAGTCCATTTGGGAAAACTTTTTTTCTCTAAGGGCTAGAACTCCAAATCTCGGATATGTCGTTCTCGGGGCCCCGGGAAATGTGTGTAAACATTTTAGCATCCCTAGCTATCTCGAAAAGGCCGGAAAAGGGGCGTGACCTCCCACAGTACGGTAAATGTACATAAGACAGAGGTTAGTTTCTAGTCCCCATTTTTTGTGGGATGGAGGTGTACATTTGTGGCTTAAGGTGTGTAGTCACAGCTGGCCTGTGGCCACGTTTTTGAAGTCTGGGGTCAAAAGGTCAAAAGGAGCCGGCACCACGCCGCTTATGAGATAACAAAAAGTGAATGTGTATTTCTCTAATAGCTTTTTGTCATTATTAAAGAGAAGCCTGATTCTAAGATATGCGTGTTGGATGGCTAGGGTGTAGGTCTGGGAAGAACTTCAGGCCAAAATCTTGCAAGTGAGCCGCTGGGTGCAGGTGCAACGAGATGGAGCACTTGCTGAGTCATTTCCTGTAGGGCTGGAGCCACAGGTTGAAGCGTATGCGTCCTTTGAGACCCCCTTTGATATATATGAGACCTCAAAGTAAAGCATACTTAAATGTTGTCGACCCAGTCACCTATTGCATCACTTCCTTTAGGGCTTCGGCCTAAAGGACAAAGCCCCTCAGATGTGTTACCTGCAAGACCTAATGGTTCAGAATGTGGTGGAAAAACAGTTTTTGAGATAGGAAGGTCCTACCGCCCTGAAATTTGAATACCTTTCTGCCCCTTCCTGCCCTAAACTTGGCCCAGTCGGATCTTGAGTGCCGGAAGGGGGGGCCTGGACTTTCATAATCCTCGCTTGGTGACTGTAAAGGATGTTTGGTCGGATGTTATGACGAAGAATCATAATGTGAATGTGAATATTCTATAAATGTCTTGATATCATCTTTCGTCTCAACACTTCTGCTGCAGCCGCTTAAAGTCTCACTCCGAGAACCTTAAAATATGAATCAATTCATTAGAAGTATGAAAATATCTTCCCGGTTACGTAACGGGGCAAACAAGGTGTCCTTTGACATCTACGTTTCGAGGCGATTGCAACAGTGCCACACATGATCATATTTGAATATGTTTCGGGGTAGTAATTAGCTGTCGATTTTGGAGGCCTTTATCAATAATGACCAGCTATAGATTTGCTTCCCGATGGAGATTTTTGACAAATTACATGTTATTTAGCATCTACACGTTAAGCTGAGTCCAATGAGATCAAGCTCGCCCTCTTGCTACACCGAGATCATGTCCTAGACCTAGGTGTACCATGTAAAATACATGTTACCATTTTCTAGAGTGTCATGCTTGGTGTCATTGGACTCAACTCAACGTGTAGAGGCTAAATAACATGTAATTTGTCACAAATTTCTATCGGGAAGCAAATCAATAGCTGCTCATTATTGATTAAGGCCTCCAATTTCGACAGCTAATTACTACCATTAAACATGTTCGAATATGCTCATGTGTGGCACCGTTGCAATCGCCTGGAAGCGTAGATGTTGAAGGACACCTTGTTCTCCCTCTTACGTCACCGGGAAGATATTTACATGCTTTTGATTGACTAATGAATTGATTCAGCTATTCCCCCAGAAGTCTGGGGTCAAAAGGTCAAAAGGAGCCGGCACCACGCCGCTTATGAGTCAAAAGTTAATGTGTATTTCTCTCATACATTTTGTCATTATTAAAGAGAGGCCTGATTCTCAGATATGCAGGTTGGATGGCTACGGTGTAGGTCTGGGAATAACTTCAGGCCAAAATCTTGCAAGCGAGCCGCTGGGTGCAGGTGCAACGAGATGGAGCACTTGCTGAGTCATTTCCTGTAGGACCGGAGCCACAGGTTGAAGCGTATGCGTCCTTTGAGACCCCCTTTGATATATAAGAGACCTCAAAGAAAAGCTTACTTAAATGTCGTCGACCCAGTCACCTATTGCATCACTTCCTTTAGGGCTTCGGCCTCCTAATTGATCATTGTAGTATAATTGAATGCCCTCTTTCATATATATGATACCTCCACCACTGGGACGTGGCAACAATTCTCCAAATCCATATGGGGAGGGGGGGGTGATGCTTGTGGACAGTAGGGTTGTACACTAGACATAAATAGGAAGAAAACTCAGGAGAAGGAATGACCTCTCATAAATATTTATTTAATAAATAAAACAAATAACCCTGCCTCGTTAAAAATAGGTTATAGAAGAAGTCTAAACTGCAGAAAATAAAAACATCCAAGCTGCCTTTTAAGGATACCTTGGAATATCCGTCTATTTTTTAACCATCGGACACTAGTTTACGACAAAAACAACACAAATCACGGCAGCTCATTTGCCGCGTGGTTTTTAGAGCCATGTAAGGATTAGAGGGGCTGGTGGATAGCAACCACCATAGCAACCATGACGGTCAAGTGACTGGATTCAGCCCCGTTGAAAAAAATAGAATACCACCCTCAGGAGATTAATGATATTTAAATGATTATGACCATGAAGTCTTTATTTGCATGGGTTTACATTTCGTTCTGTGTAGCATGGAAAAATCGGAGAAACACTCCCATTCGGAATGCATTGGTTTACATTTCTTTCTTTGGAGCACAGTTATTTTTATTTATTTTCAGTTTTTGAGGAGGTGCTTCAAAGATGCTAATTTTTCTGCAATAATCCAAAATCAAATGGAAAAACCCGTTGGCTTTTTGTCAAGGGAACCCAGGGCGACGCTCACTTCCGGGTTGGCCAACACACGTCATCCCTCCACCACTATACTGTAATAACGCATGTTGAAGTTGAATGATAATGAATTAATTTATTCTTTATTCTGCCTTAGTATTTATATATTTGGCAGCGAAATGCAGTGTGTGTGTGTGTGTGTGTGTGTGTGTGTGTGTGTGTGTGTGTGTGTGTGTGTGTGTGTGTGTGTGTGTGTGTGTGTGTGTGTGTGTGTGTGTGTGTGTGTGTGCGTGTGTGTGTATAACACGCTATTTTATGTTGAAATGCGACGTAATCCAGTGTTCACGAAAACGTACGTGTTTCTAACAAGATGATATCATTAAAAGTTACATAAAGTAACGGTTTAATAACACAAAAGCAGGAAACACGTGAGCTGCATTTCCCATTCAGATAATAAAGATTAATAAAGATCATACACATTCACTGACTGAGGATTATTCAAGGGAAAAGTACATTTCTCGCTAGAAATGTCATTAGAAACACGTTAAATGGTGAATCTGTCCTAAAATATTGCATCTCCCATTCAGTTAATGCTGGGTTTTTCGTATCATATGCACGCGAAATGGACGTATCCGCCCTCCGCAGTAGTTAATGCTGGGTTTTGCGTATCGTATGCACACGAAATGGTCATTTGGCGTATGTAGGCTACTGCACGCATCTTGAAAGTGTCAAACCGTGCGATCTGTGCGCATATTGGTGAGACTGGAAAAGCTGTCATATTCTTAGTTATCACAGACAATTTTTAACAATAAATGTTCTGTACGGAGCTCCTTAAGGGACAATAGGGAGAAAGCTCCCGGACAGAACCTTAGATGGAAGTCGTGCTTAGTGACAAATCACGACAAATACTTCCAATTGATATGTATGAGTTTGAAAATTTTGCTTTTTGACACGAACATTTAGAAAATACGTGTACCTGATCACGTTTCAATAGATTAAATAACGTGACAGTGTCACCTATTTTCGTGAGCCCGGGATGCCTGTACGCCGGCCATTATCGCCCGATGAAATATTCTTCGTCATATCTATCAAACCAAACATCCTTCACATTCGCCGAACGACGATTATGAAAGTAAAATGCACATTTCTCGCTAAAAATGTTTACATAAACACTTTTAATGGTGTAACTATTCTAAAATATCATATTTTCCACCCAGGATAAAAAGTATGTCCGCCATTTTCACAGAAGAATATCCTAAAAAACTATCCAATAGGAAAGATGCTCACATCGTCTATTAGAGACGTAGTGAGGCACCCCCCATTCCGTATGCAGAAGACGCCGAAGGGTACCTTTACCGTCACCGACCGAATAAAAAGGGTACCTTTCCCGTCAGTCACCGACGCTAAAGGGCCTTTGCCAACAGTCGGTATTTGACGTTCTCGGAGTGAGACTGTGTTGTCTGAAGAGGGATTACACTGATCTATTGGATACACTGGACAAAATACACATCAACTCATTCATCAGTGGACCCATACCAGCAATTGACAGGGGAATAAACAGATTCAGTCGTCTACTTGCACTGAATACATGGCTTTCCAGAGTCTGCAATGAAAGAGGAAGGGGCTTTATTGACAATTTCTTATTCTGGGGGCGCAAATATCTTTTCAGAGCAGATGGCCTACACCCAAACAGGTTAGGCTCAAAACTGTTGAGGGACAATCTTCTCTTCTCGCTTTACGCACAGGCCACAATCTTGCCATGGTCTGACGCACAGGCCACAATCAGAGCACAGGTTGAGAAGAAGCGAGACTACAGCCTCCCCCACACATCTACTCTGCCACTATCTGACACACAGATAGCAGACAGCCCACAGACCTTGAAGAGAGACAACAGCCCGCCCGACGCCATCAACACTGTGCCTTCCCCAATCGCTGATGCTGGCTTGACGAGGAACGGCCACCCCCCTCCTCTGCATTACAGACCAAAGACCTTGAAGAGGGACAACAGCCTGCCCGACACCATGCACACCGTGCCCTCCCCCATCGCTGATGCTGGCTTGGCGAGGAACGGCCACCCCCCTCCTCATCTCTCCCATAGCCACAACAACTCCAGCTCCACTGTCTCCTCCCTTTGCGATTTTCCAGCTGAATTTAAGAAACAGGAATATGTAGGCATCAAACTTGCATCTGTGTCAATGATAGCATCGCCAGGTCATTCCCACAGGCTGATAACACCAAAGCGGAGGGCACCCCAGCCCCCCGCCCCCTGTACTGATAGTAGTCCTGAGTATTACTGAGACAAAAAAGGGTTCAGCCGTAGACAAAGTATAAAGGACGTTTCGCATTATCTGCTGAACCCAAGGTTGCCTATGTCAAAACATGGCAACTTTTGCATTCCTGCTGTAACCACTAAGAGAGTAAACAAAGGGAAACTTAGACACACTGCTAACCTCACAAATCTCATACATATTTCCTCCAAACCAAAAACACCTTAAAGCCTATCAACAACACCATCAGGATGGGTCTACTTAATGTTAGGTCTCTTAATAACAAATCATTTTTAGTTAATGATTTTATTATCACCTCTAAACTGGATTTTATGTTTTTAACTGAAACATGGCTGGAACAAAATAACAGTGCAACCGTTCTGATAGAGACAGCTCCTCCCAACTATAACTTTTTTGATGCATGTAGATCTGGAAAAAGAGGTGGAGGGGTTGCTGTTATATTTAAAAATGATTTTCAGGGGAAACAGATGTTATTTGGTGATTTTCCATCATTCGAATACCTTTGTGCTGTATTGAAATGCTCCCCCAAAGTTCTCCTATTAATTATTTACAGGCCACCCACATACTCTGCAAATTTTTTCGATGAATTCACAGAATTATTGTCTAGCATCTCCACAGACTTTGACTGTCTAGTTATAACTGGTGACTTAAATTTTCATACTGATGATTTGAATGACAAGTATGCAAAAAAACTTTTTACCATTTTGGACACATTTGAACCGTCCCAACATGTGAAAGAGACTACTCATTGTAAGGGCCACACTCTAGACCTGGTTATCACAAAGGGCCTCAATGTTTCTGATCTCTCTGTGACTGATCCTTCCTTGTCTGACCACTTTTGTGTTTTCTTTAATATATATTTTATTCCCGACATACAGACAAAATCAAATACTGTCAAAAGACGGTATATCAATGAAGAATCGTATGTACTTTTTAGAAAGGCCATCTCCTTACTACCACCTCTCAACCCATGTTCTGCTGATGATCTTGTAGAAAACTTTAATTTGACAATTTTGAAAGTCATGGATGTCATTGCACCTTATAAGGTTAAAACGATTTCTGGAAAGCAAAAGGCACCCTGGAGAAAAGCTGCTTCTGTAACAGCACAGAAAAAAGAATGCAGGAAGGTTGAACGCATCTGGCGTAAAACAAAACTTCATATTCACCATGATATCTACAAAGAGAGCCTCCGTGCCTACAATTCAGACTTAAAAAGTGCTAGAGAAACATTTTTCTCCAATATCATTAAATCAAATAATAATAATGCAAAAACCCTATTTGCAACTGTTGACAGACTGACCAAACCCCCAACACAAATTCCACCTGATCTCCATTCCACACAGAAATGCAATGAGTTTGCAGCTTTTTATACTGATAAAATTGAAGGCATCAGACGCGCCATCAATATCTCCACTTCAAACAAAAATGTTGGACTACCACCCTGTTCAGGCAAAAGTAACGTGGCAGGGATGGCATGCTTTAATGTTATTGACTCTAAAACTCTTGTGGAAACTGTTACACAACTAAAGCCATCCACCTGTTGCCTTGATTCTTTACCTACCAACCTCTTTAAGAATGTTTTTGACTGCCTAGCAATAGACATATTGCAGATAGTTAACAACTCTCTCCAGTCAGGCAACTTCCCAAAAGCCCTGAAAACTGCAGTGATTAAACCCCTTTTAAAAAAGCGGAGCCTCGATACCTCTATTATTAACAACTACAGACCAATATCAAATCTGCCCTTCATAAGTAAAATCATTGAGAAAGTTGTCCTCCAGCAACTTAATCACTTCCTGGCATCAACTGGTTGTTATGACACCTTCCAATCAGGATTTCGACCCCTGCACAGCACTGAGACCGCCCTCATTAAAGTTGTAAACGACATCCGTCTTAACACAGACTCTGGCAAAACCTCAATACTAATGCTACTAGACCTCAGTGCTGCATTCGACACTGTAGACCATACAATACTTTTGGACAGGTTAGAAAACTGGGTGGGGCTTTCAGGCACAGTCTTAAATTGGTTCAGATCCTACCTACAAAATAGGAACTACTTTGTTTCCATCGGCGACTTTGTATCAGAATCAACCAACGTGATGTGTGGAGTCCCACAAGGTTCGATCTTCGGACCCTCTTTATTCAACATCTACAGGCTCCCACTAGGGCAAATCATGCATGATAACAATATTGACCATCATTGCTATGCTGATGACACGCAAATCTATGTATCGCTATCACCAAATGACTATCGGCCCATAGATCTGCTCTGCCAGTGCATTGAGCAAGTGAAAGACTGGATGTGCCGAAATTTCCTTCAGCTAAATGAGGATAAAACAGAGATAATTGTATTTGGTGCTGTGACGGCCTCCTGCCTGTGGATGTGTGTATGCGTGTATGGTGGCCTCTGCTTTGTCAAGCTGCAGGTGATGAGCTGGTGGGTGTGGCCAATTCCCAAACCTGTGTTAAGCTGGTCCTTCCTCCTGCCTCAGTCTCTTCCTGACATCGCCTGGCTCCGGAGGGAGAGCGGTGTGCCGCTCCGCCGCAGCCCCTCGTTTTCTATTGTGTTCTCTTTGTTTGCTTTGCCGTCATTTTGGTCCCTTGTGTTAGGGAAATAAATTATCCTTTTGTTACTTTTACCTACGCAGTTCCTTTTATTTGTCCGACCATGAGCCGGGTCGTGACAAATGTGGGGGCTCGTCCGGGATCCGTGTGCGCTAGTAAGCCAGAGTTGTGAATGAACTCACGGGAGTTTGTGAATGGAACCGTTTTGGCGGCGTTACTATTGAGTGGCGTGGGAACCCGGAAGTCGCGAGGGCTTGTGTGTGTGGTTTGTACGCCACGGTTTAGCTGTGAACTGCGAAGGTAAATTTTGGGCCATGGTTGTGTTGTTTCTCTGGGTCACTTGGCTTTTGTTGCTGCTTGAAGATAATTGTTTTGTCCGGGCATCCTGATCAGTTAGCCGCCGGGTGAGCAGATCTCGCCACTTTATTATTTTGCCTTTTTTGTTTTTGTCGGTAACCCTGAGGAGGGAGTGCGCTGGCTTTGGGTTGTTGCAGCTGGCCAGTCTCGGTCAGATGTAATTTCCTGCGGTTGGTGTCACTTCGAGCTCGGCAAGCCGACGAAGACTAGGTGAGGTTTTGTAAGTATTGTGGTAGGTAGTTAGGGGTTGGGGTGTCTCGGCTTGTGTTTTTTCGTAGCTCCTTGTTTGGGAGTTACCTGGTAAGTAGCAGCAAAAGTAAGTGTCCTGGAGTTTTGTATTACTGTGTGTAGAGTATGGCGGATGTGGCGTTTTTTGTTCAGGCTCCGTCGGAGGAGTTGCTGGATAAGTGCACGCGGGAACAATTGTTTAAAATAGCGGAGCATTATCGTATCGATATCCCAGATAGAAGAGTGAAAGACGCGACAATTCAGAATGTTTTGTTTGCTGCATTATGCGAGTTGGGTATATTGTCGGGTGCTGCGCGTCCTCCTCAGGCCAGGGTGGAGAGTTTGGCTCCACTGGCTGCGAGCGCGAGTGACCTCACGTTTGAGCAGCAGAAAGAGTTACTGTTGTTGCAGTTGGAGCATGCTAAGACGTTGAAGTCAGTTGAAATAGAGAAGCAGATTGCAGTGGAAAAACTCCGCTACCAGACGGAGCAAGCGAAGCTGTCGGTAGAGCAGTCTCGGCTGGAGTTGCTGAGGGCTGGATTTTCGGGTGGAGCCGCCTCGGGAGCGCAGGAGAGTTCCTCCGTTCGTCCCGGGGGCGGAGGTGAGTGTTTTGATGTGCTTGGCAATCTGCGGTTACTTCCGAAGTTTAATGAGCGGGATCCAGAGTCGTTTTTTTCTTTGTTTGAACGTGTGGCTGAGTCACGGAAGTGGCCTGAGTCAGCCCGCACGGTGATGCTCCAGTGTGCACTGACTGGCCGTGCGCAGGAGGCGTATTCTGCTCTGTCGGTGGCTGATGGCCAAGATTATGAGTGTGTAAAGTCTGCGGTATTGAAAGTGTACGAGCTCGTGCCGGAGGCTTATCGTCAGCGCTTTCGTTCATGGAAGAGAGTGGAGAAGCAGACGCACCTCGAGTTTGCTCGTGACCTGACGGGTCATTTTGCGCGTTGGTGTGCCGCGTTAAAAGTGGAGACGTTTGAGGATTTGTCCGAGTTAATTGTGTTGGAGCAGTTCAAAAATTCCATACCTGAAAACATTGCACAACACATTAACGATCTCAAGGTAAGACGTGTGTCTGAAGCTGCTTCAGTGGCAGATGACTATGTGTTGACGCATAAACGCTCTTTTGGTGAGTGGCGCGCGCATAGTGGCAGCCGTGGTGGACCGTTTGCAGAGCGTGCTGAGGCAGCTCTGGGGAGTTATGTTGGTCGTTCAGGTAAATCCGACGCCAGGGAACGTAACTCGAGGGGTTTTGAAAAAACCTGCAGTTATTGTCTTAAAAGAGGTCATTTCAGAGCTGATTGTTACGCACTTAAACCCAGGGTTCCCCAGGGGGGTCCCGTGGCGCAGCCAAAAGGTGCTTGCTGCGCTGTCTCGTTGCCTCGCGCACCAGCGGTGAGTGAGGTGGGTGTGCCAGCTCGGGGTGAATCCGTGTCTGTGGGGTTGGCGTCTTTTCTGCCGTTCATTTCTGGTGGCCATGTTTCTCTGGTGGGGGGCAGGTTGAAGGTGCCAGTTAATATACTGCGCGACACAGCGGCCTTTGATTCCTTCATTCAGGCTTCTGTGTTGCCTTTTTCCGCTGAGACTCACACAGGTTGTTGGGTGCCTGTTGTAGGTATGGAAATGAATGTTTTGCAAGTCCCTCTGCACAAAATCACATTACACTCTGATCTCTTCCAAGGCGAGATAGCTGTGGGTGTGAGGCCGGCGCTGCCTGTTGAGGGGGTCACTCTGATCCTAGGTAACGGTGCTGCAGGTGAGCGTGTGTGGGGTGATGTGGCCCCGTCTCCAGTGGTTTCCTCAGTTCCCCTGGTGAGGAAGCAGCCTGATGAGGATGAAATAAGTTTCCCCGAAGTGTTCACAGCGTGTGCGGTGACGCGGTCTATGTCCCAACATTCTCCACCAGAGCCGCCTGAGTGTGGCGTGGGTGATGGTGAGGCAGTAGATGGGTTGTGTTTCTCCCTGTCTGATGTTTCCCTTTCAGTTACGCAGGAAGAGTTGGAGAGTGAGCAGCGAGCCGACGCGTCCCTGAAGGGACTGTTTGACATGGTGTTGCCTGCGTCGGAGGTAAAGAACGACTCTCACTGTTACTTTCTGTTGAAGGGGTTGCTCATGAGAAAATGGGTGCCTCACGGGGACGATTTTGTAGGGGATCCCGTCCTCCAGATTGTCCTGCCTTCGAAGCTCCGGGAGACGGTGCTTCGCCGGGCCCATGATGACTCGGGTCACTGGGGGGTGAGAAAAACATACAACCGAGTGCTGAAACACTTTTTTTGGCCTAAATTAAAGAGGGATGTGTCTGAGTATGTGAAAACCTGTCATACCTGTCAACTTGCGGGGAAGCCAAATCAGGTGATTAAACCAGCTCCTCTGTTTCCGATTCCGGCTGTGGGTCAGCCATTTGAACACCTTATTATAGACTGTGTGGGTCCGTTGCCACGTTCCAAGTCGGGTGCTGTTTATTTGCTTACTGTCATGTGTCAAACCACCCGTTATCCGGCAGCGTATCCTTTACGCACGATCACAGCGCGTTCTGTGGTGCGCGCCCTGACACAGTTCATTGCTATATTCGGTATCCCGAAGGTGATTCAAACTGACCGCGGATCAAACTTCACCTCTCACCTGTTTTCACAAGTTTTGAAACAGTTGGGGGTTAAACACAATAAAGCATCGGCATATCACGCTCAGAGTCAGGGGGCCCTGGAGCGTTTTCACCAGTCTCTGAAGTCGTTGTTACGTACATATTGTGTGAAACTGGACGGAGACTGGGAGGAGGGGTTGCCCTGGTTACTGTTAGCGGCGAGGGAGGTGTCCCAAGAGAGCACAGGGTTCAGTCCCAACGATTTGGTGTTTGGGCACAATGTGCGCGGCCCTCTGGATCTTTTGTGCGAGCAATGGAAGGATGCTGCTCCACCAGAAAATGTACTTGATTATGTAAATGGGTTCCGTCATAGGTTGTATGCTGCAGGGGTATTGGCAAAGAAAAACTTGGGTACTGCACAGAGTAAGATGAAGACACTGTATGACCGGAGGGCTGAGAAGCGTGTGTTCAGTGAGGGGGACCGGGTCTTGGCGTTACTTCCCATCATTACTTCTCCATTTCAGGCGAAGTATGGAGGTCCCTATGAAATAAAGAAAAAAACGTCTGAACATAACTACATCATTGCTACGCCTGATCGTAGACGGAGTGTCCAGATGTGTCATGTCAACTTATTGAAACCTTACTATGAACGTGTCCCTCCAGGTGAAGTTGTCTCCGCCTCCTCTCTGCCTGCGCGGCCTGTGTGTTCTGTGAGTAGAGTGTCTGTGGTTTACCCTCCACAGTCGGTGCCTGCCGGGGTGGAGGATGGTCTGCCCGACGCTGATGCTGGGGTGCAGCAAGGTCGTTTAAAAAACTCTGAGTCCTTGAACAAATTACATCTTCTGTTGGGCCATCTGTCTGAGTCACAACAAGCCGACCTAGTTGAAGTGATAAGTTCCTTCCCATCTCTGTTTGGTGACACTCCTACTCAAACAAATGTAATTGAACATGATATAGATGTAGGTGATGCACTCCCAATTCGCCAAAGGTTTTACCGCGTTAGTCCTGAAAAACGTGTGTCCCTTGATGCGGAAGTGAAGTATATGTTGGATAATTGTATTGCTGTTCCCTCCTTTTCCAGTTGGGCATCTCCCTGCATTTTAGTGCCGAAGCCAGACAAAACATTCAGGTTCTGCACTGATTTTCGCAAGCTAAATGCTGTAACGAAACCAGATTCTTTCCCGCTGCCTCGTATGGAGGATTGCGTTGACCAAGTGGGCCACGCCGCATTTGTGAGTAAATTTGACCTGTTGAAAGGATATTGGCAGGTTCCGCTGTCCGAGCGTGCACGTGACCTGTCTGCATTTATTACACCAAATGGTCTCTTCTCGTATAATGTTATGCCTTTTGGTTTAAGAAACGCTCCTGCCACGTTCCAGAGGCTCATGACCAGAGTCTTGGGGGACTTGGAGGGGTGCACTGTGTATTTGGACGACGTGGTGGTGGTTTCAGACTCGTGGCCGTCTCATGTGGAGCGTGTCCGTGCGTTGTTCCTGCGCTTGGCTGAGGCGCGCCTGACCATCAACCTCGCCAAGTGCGAAATTTGCACGGGCCACGGTGACGTACCTGGGCCGGGTTGTGGGTCAGGGTAAAGTCCGTCCCGTTGCAGAGAAAATAAGAGCTGTCCAGTTCTATCCTCTGCCCACTACTAAGAAGGAACTGATGAGGTTCCTGGGTTTGGTGGGGTATTACAGGGGGTTTTGCCGTAATTTCTCAGAAGTCGTTGCACCATTAACTGATCTACTTAAAATGCGTGTCCCATTTGTGTGGTCTCCTCTCTGTCAGCAGGCGTTTGAGAGGATAAAGTCTCTGCTGTGTGAAGCACCGGTCCTGGCCGCTCCGAGGTTTGACCGACCTTTTGTGCTTCAAGTCGACGCTAGTCACATCGGAGTAGGTGGCGTTTTGTTGCAAGCCAATGAGTTGGGTTTGGAAAAACCAGTCTGTTTCTTTTCCAAGAAATTTAACTCATATCAATTGAACTATTCAACGATTGAAAAGGAGGCACTGGCCTTAGTTTGGGCTCTGAGAAACTTTGAAGTGTACTTGGGCTCTGGAGCGGTACCCGTAGTGGTGTACACTGACCACAACCCACTTCTGTTTTTGAACTCGCTGCAATGTCCTAACCAGCGTCTGATACGTTGGTCGTTATTTCTACAGTCACATTGGCTTGATATTAGACACATAAAGGGTGCGGAAAACGTCGTAGCCGACGCACTGTCTCGCGTTCCTCAAGATTGAGGTTTGAGCTAAGACTTTATTGCTGTTATGATGTTGTCCTGTTGCGCTCCTGTTCCCTCTTCTGTCATCCTTCCCTCTTAAATTGCTTCCCACTGGTACCAGGTTGCTGAGGTGGGGGTGTGGAAGATGCGCGTAGTGAGCTGTGTGGTTCTCAACAGCAGCTGGTGTTCCTGTCCTCGGATGTGTGTGCCCTTGTGTGTGTGCCTTAAACATCGTAAACTCTATACGTGTAAAAAAAAAAAAAAAAGTAAAACTTCAAAGTAAGTAAAAGGTATATATTTGTGAAAAAAAAAAAAATCTTTAAAGAAAGTAGAATGTATATATTTGTGAAGAAAACAAACTTTATAGTAGGTAGAATGTGTAGCCTATATATTTGCAAAGAAAAAAATAAATAATGAGGTTTAATAATGAGGGAGCCATTGTCGAGTTCGGGGTTGGGCCCCGTTTTTCAGGGAGGGGGGTGTGACGGCCTCCTGCCTGTGGATGTGTGTATGCGTGTATGGTGGCCTCTGCTTTGTCAAGCTGCAGGTGATGAGCTGGTGGGTGTGGCCAATTCCCAAACCTGTGTTAAGCTGGTCCTTCCTCCTGCCTCAGTCTCTTCCTGACATCGCCTGGCTCCGGAGGGAGAGCGGTGTGCCGCTCCGCCGCAGCCCCTCGTTTTCTATTGTGTTCTCTTTGTTTGCTTTGCCGTCATTTTGGTCCCTTGTGTTAGGGAAATAAATTATCCTTTTGTTACTTTTACCTACGCAGTTCCTTTTATTTGTCCGACCATGAGCCGGGTCGTGACAGTGCTAAAACGGAAAGGCTTAAAGTAACCCAACACCTTCACTCTCTGTCCCTGAAAACCTCAATCAAAGCCAGAAATCTAGGGGTTATCATGGATTCTGATTTACATTTCGAAAGTCACATCAAATCAGTTACAAAATCTGCATATTATCACCTTAAAAATGTAGCAAGACTTAGAGGGCTCATGTCCACCGAAGACTTACAAAAACTTGTACATGCCTTTATCACTAGTAAGCTTGATTACTGCAATGGTCTCCTTACAGGTCTCCCAAAACAAACTCTAAGGAAGCTTCAGCTTGTTCAGAATGCTGCTGCTAGAGTTTTAACAAAGACCAAAAAATTTGAACTTATTACACCAATTCTTAAATCGTTACATTGGCTTCCTGTAGGTCAGAGAATTGATTTTAAAATCATGTTGCAAACCTATAAATCCCTACATGGTTTAGGCCCAAAATATTTAACTGATATGCTTCCACTACATAAGCCTTCTAGAACACTAAGATCTTCTGAGACCAATCTGTTAATTATCCCCAGAGTAAACACGAAACATGGGAAAGCAGGATTTAGTTACTATGCAACAAATAGCTGGAATAAACTCCCTGAGGATTTAAAACATGCCCCAACTCTGAGCACCTTCAAAACAAGATTGAAGACTTTTATGTTTGCTTTAGCTTTCTGCTAAATCTTAAATACTTTACCTTTATTTTACTAAAATGCCTTTTTAACTTTCAATTTAATTTTCTCACTTTCTTAAATACATTGCACTTTCAATTTTACTTACTAAAAAGCCTTTTTAACTTTCAATTAAATTTTCTATTTTTACCAGAAAGATACATGATCTGATACCAGAGAGAAAGGATAAGGGTTACTAGAATCCGGGTTGGAGTCCCAGAGAATGTACCAAGTTCCTTTTAGGTCGGGTTTGAGTCCCGACGCGGATACCAGAGAGACTGTTGATCTGATCTTAAATACATTGCACTTTCTATTTTACTCATTTCTTTGCATATGTTTTCTTTTACTTATCTATTATTTTATTTTATTGTATAACAATGTTTATATGTGAAGCACTTTGAGTCTGCCTTGTGTATGAAAAGTGCTATATAAATAAAGTTGCCTTGCCTTCCTATACTATCTTCACTACAACACTTTTTATTTTTTTATTCTGCAGATACCTAGCCACTGGGGACTCCTACAGGACCATCGCAAATAGTTTCCGTGTTGGGATCTCCACTGTCTCCAGCATTGTCCCTGATGTTGCCACTGCAATCTGGGACTCTCTGGTGGAGGAGTTCATGGCTGTGCCCAGCACAGATGAGTGGAGGTCCATTGCAGGGAGGTTTGAGGAGCGGTGGAATTTTCCTCTTTGCTGTGGAGCATTGGATGGGAAGCATGTGGTCATTAAAGCCCCTGTTCACTCAGGATCCCAGTTCTACAATTACAAGGGAACTTTCTCTCTTGTTCTCTTGGCGGTTGTAGACGCGGAATATTGTTTCCGGGTGATTGATGTCGGGGGGTACGGAAGAACCAGCGATGGTGGGATTCTGGCCAACTCTGCTTTTGGTGCAGCTCTTCAGTCTGGCACCCTCCAACTGCCTGCCGACCTGCCACTACCAGGAGCTGACCACCGAGGACCACAGCCGCATGTCTTTGTGGCTGATGAGGCCTTTCCACTTTGGAAAAACCTCATGAGGCCATTCCCTGGTCGCAACCTGGCAAGAGAGCGCCGGGTTTTCAATTACCGTCTGTCCCGAGCTCGGATGGTTGTGGAGAATGCCTTTGGGATCCTTTCTTCCCAGTGGAGGGTCTACAGGCGTGCCTTCGAGATCAACGTTGAAGTTGCGGAGAAGTGTGTGAAGGCTACCTGTGTTCTCCACAACTTCATGCGGAGGACAACCCTCCCAAGTGCATTGAGGGGGAACATCCCAGTTGGCGAGGTGGACCCACTGCCAGGTCTACGGAGAGTTGCTGCCAACAACTCAGCGAGGGAAGCCATCAGGATTCGGGAGGCCTTCAAGTCCTACTTCTCTGCTGAGGGAACCGTCCCATGGCAAGACAACGTGTAGCGCACCAGCACACCCAAAACGGCTCTTTTAAGAGCCACCCACACATTACTATTGAAATGAAAATTACTGTATTGACAGTGATCTTCTGACTTAATGAAGAATGTCTCCTTAACATACAACAGTAATATGCCATTATTAACTAAGTTTGTTAATGTTAAAGTTAGTTTATATTTTGTAATCAGGTAACTGACAGTCCTGAGCCGTCTTGCTTCCCTTCTGCTGGCCTCTGTTCTTCTTCCAGGGAAGCTGATTGGCTGGCCACCTCATTGAGGGATTGAACTCACCTGCAGGAAGCCGAAGAAGCAGAAGATGGGGGGAATCCAACATGGCGCTCTCGCTCTCCCACCTGGAAGGCTGGTGCTGCCTGGCACCCAACTGGGTTTTGTTTGGGGTTGTTATTCTAGCCCTTTAGCATACTCATAGTTAACTGTAAACACAACTCTACACTACAGAATGCTGATTTGTGGGTTTTTTCGAGTTACTAAATAAATGTAACGTTCATTTAACTGTTGCTGTGTGGACCTCCCGTTCTTGGTTGTGCTCTTCAACGAGCAGGGCACAACATAACTGACAAAAATACCTTGAACCAAGTTGCTTGGACCCCAAAATTTGTGGCACAAAATAATTTGCAACATTTCCCTCAAGCAACATAAATGGCCATTCAATAAAGAATATGAAGACACATTTTTGGTATATATATTTTTTTATTGGTGTGTGTGCGTGTGTGCGTGTGCGTGTGTGTGTGTGTAAACAAAAAAAAAAAAAATAATGGGCATGGATCATTCCCTTCAACGATTGTCACCCCAGAACTTAGTCATCGACTGGTCCAAATTGATTGATCAAATTAAACTCCACAGGATTATACACACAGTTTGCCTCGTGCAATAATGTATACATTTGGAATTTAATTTGTTCCTTTGCATTGGGTGGCAATCGTTGCAGGGAAGGAAGTATTGCTTTTAAAAAGTGCTCATCCTCTGAGAGGACAGGTGGAGGCACAGGTGCGTTCTGCTTCCTCAGCACCTCCAGCAGTAAGGTCTCTATCTCAGTCTCCCTTTTTCTGTTTTGTGTCCTCACTGTTTCAAATGGAAAGAACATGTTTTGGTCAGGTAACAGACAAAAATACATTCAACATGAAAGGCTATGAGTACATAACTAGTACATAACTATTCATACTCATAACATACCATTCATGCATAGGGACCCTTATGACCACATAAAACGAAGTGTAGCATAAAATAAATGTAATTTCTCTCATGTTAAATGACATACCTGGGGCAATAGGAGGAGTGGTGACAGCAGCAGTCGGTGGTGGTGGTGGAATCGGTTCAGAGGCAGCAGCAGCCTCCGGCTCCTCATCATCTTGAGGAGACAAGAGGTAGTTATCAATCTATAGAACAAATCATGCTGTGTATGGGCGTGCATGTGTCTTTGCTTATCGACCAACCTCCTAGGTCACACGCTGTCCCTGCTGCTGCCTCTGAACCGTGGTCCTCGACTGGGTACTCTGCAATCCTGTCTACCTCGACCCCCAGCACCATATTGCTACTGGTCTCCCTCGAAGTAACAAATGGGCCGAGGAAAGACAGGATTGCAGAGTACTTCCAATTCTTCAATGGGCCTGCTGCTGACCCACTCCTCTTTCCTGCCTCCTCCCTGCGTTTCACCATGAGGTACGTGTCCCTCAGGACCTTCCACCTTCGTCGGCATTCCTCCTCTTGACAAGAAAAAAGCCTGCGCTGTGTGTGTAATTCGAACTGAGCTGTTGAATGCTAACTGCTAGCTTGGTCCAATTGATAGCTGGAATAAAGTAACTTTTAAAGTAAAGTAAATTCAAAAAGACTTACCAGTTAGCCCGACCTCCTCGCTCACCTTCAGCCATGCCTTGGCCTTGACCGTCCGGTCCTTGTAAATAGCCAAGGTCGTGTTAAAGATTGCCGGGTGTGCGGAGACTGCAATTATAATTTTCTCCTCCATTTTAGCGCTTTGTTTGCTTTGTTCTGGATCAGGTAGTGAACTCTAGGTCACTCCAAGGGAGTAACCCGGATTGGCTGTTACGGCATGTCACTCAGTGGCAACGCCTCAGTGGCAACGCTGTTGAACGCTGATTGGCTGTCATCACGCGTTTGCTGCCGAAAAGTTGAAATATTTCAACTCGAGCAGCATTTGACGCGCCGCAAAATACGTGAACGCGTCCTGCCGCGCGTCAAAATCTGATTTGCAGCGCGGCATGCCCGTGCCGCCGCGCTGCAAATCAGATTTTGACGCGCCGCAAATCAAATTTTGCTGCCGGTTTTCTCGGCAGAAAATGCGGCGGCAGCAAAGCAGCAACGCGTCTCTACATTCACTTTGAATGGGATCGTGACGCGCGTCAACTTTTTGCATCTTTTGGTGTGAACGCAGGGTAGGGAATCGAACCCCCAATCATCAGTTGGTCGTTGGTAACTGTAAACAAAGAGATCGCATTTTGTTTAACTGCTAACTAACAAATGGGTTTATGCGTTCACTGAACAAAGATTATGGAAATAAAAGACCACTTTTCCATCAGAAAAATCATCAGAACCGTTATTACCAACCCATAGACACTAAAGCCAAAACCTTTCTCACATGCACACCCATCGCGAGTGACGGCTATGCGCACACATGCACACCCATAGCGAGTGACGTAGGACTTAAAGTCCCGCCCAGGTCGAAGTGGCGTCGATTTAGAGAGTCCCAGACGTGCAAGGTGTTTGGTTTGTGTACAACCAGAGAATGTCTAATATGAGGAGAACTGGCACTCGCGGGTTAGTTCCGGTTTTCTGGACTGGTTGCAGTAATAATCTTTGACCACGCGGGGCGCTCGTAGGCGAGTCCAGAATGAATGGGAGCCAACGGGGTTTTATCCTCAGAATCCACTTTTCTCACGATGTAATTTTTTGTCAAGTAATTTGAAAGTTTCTATCAAAGGGTGGGGCTAAGATAATAAACTCAGCTGAATATTGCATTTTTTAAGGTCACGTATCTGTTCTAAAAAGGCGTTAAAAACATGCGATGACGTCACACACTGTAATACTGTCAGAGGTACTGCTTTACGGCAGTTTCTAAAGCACTTCCCTTTTCCCGCAACGATTATGGGCCATTTCTTTCTCCTAAAATAGAAACCTGGATTAGAATCATAATTTTAAGACTGCATCAATTTAGTTTACATCAGTAAACAATCTGCTAGAGAGCAGTGTTCTGTTGTTCTCCTCATGCCTCTTCCTTTCTTGATCTCTCTATTTCATGTAGGCTACGCCGTCTAGGCTTCGCCTTATGGGCTTGCCCGTGCGCGCGCCTGCGCGCGCTGAAAATTCAAACTATGCACCTATCAGCGTGGGCACCGCCCACATTTCCCACGGTATCGTGTCTATATAACGCGGTGTATACCGTCGCTCATCCTCCCTTTTCTTTCAGCACTTGTGCTTATCAGCGAGAAATTGAGAACTACTATTAAGAAGATGAGAACTACAACACGGATCTCCCAAGCCGGTGGCAGCGGCTCGGGCGAGGCCGCGGACAAACGGCCCTTTTCAGGGCCACCTGAGAGCGCTCCTAGAGCTAGGTCCTTTTCAGGACTCCTATGCGCCTCCGGTCCCGCCTCCCTGGCACCGGGTGACGGGCACTTGGCGTGCTTTTGGTGCCTCGGCGCCGACCACGCCGCGGCTGCTATGGCGGCCCCCGTCTCCTGTGTCGCCTGCCGGGAGCTGCCTGAAGAGGGGATCCTCTCCAGGCATCTCTTCTTTTCCCCTGCGGTGGAAATGGCTGACGCCATCGACCTATTCGGACCTGACGTCGACGATGGCATCATCGACGCCTCCCTGGACGACGTCTTCGGCGACTCGGCGTCCGGTTTTCCCGCTCTCGGGTTACAACCGCCACCGTCATACAACACGAGGGTCCGCGCCGGATGACCGATCTCTTCCGGGAGATCATGGGTGAGGCGGCGGCCATCAAAGGGATTCCCATGCCGGCCCCGCCTCTCGCCCCCGTATCTGACGATATGCAGGGCGAGTGCTTTCGCACCCCATCTTTTTCCCGGCGGGTTACCCAGTGCCCCTTGTTCCCGCCTTTGCAGCACTTGTTTATTGCTGCCGGTGAGGACCCTTCGACCCTGAAGGCTCCGGTAAGATCCTACACGGATTTCACCAACGTGGAGGGGTGGGCCGATACTCAGGCGAGGGGGATCCCTCGTCTGGAGCCTCCCCTGGCAGCGCTTCTCTGTCCGGGCGCCGGATGGCTCCTTAACGAAAAGCCGCTGCCCCCCGACCGCCTCCAGAAGCAGATTGTCGGCCTAACGGACAGGGTGTTCGTTTGTGCCTCTCAATCCGCGGCGGCGGTCAACAACATCGCCCTGCTCTCCTCTGCCATGGTCTCCTTGTCGGCTGACAGGGAGGCCTACGGCCCGGAGGAAGCCGCGAGATGGCTGGCGGTTTCCCGCTTTTCCAGCGCCATCCTCCAGTTATGCCAGCCGATAGCCGTTTCGGCCGGCCAGCATATGGCGTGGGCTACCATGATTCAAAGGGTCATATGGCTCTCCCACACTGCGGTGCCGGAACGAGAGCGGGCCAGCCTCGTCCAGGGTCCACTAGCGCCGGATGGCCTATTTGGTCCCAGGTTCTCCGAGGTGCTCGCGCACCAGCAGTCAGTCCGTGAGAATCGTTCCCGGTTCGGGACGATTCTCACGGGCTCCTCCCGCCAGCAGGCTGAGAGGAAGCGGGGTCTAGGCCGGTCCCAGCGTTCCATGGGGCCGCCTCCGACTCCAGCCCCGGTGCAGCAGCCGCAGCCGCCGCGCACGGGGAGAGCAGCAGCGCCACGGACCGGGAAGTTCCGAACGCTTGCTCCTACTTTTTCTTTCCCTATTAAAGAAAAGAGTAAAGACCGTTCGTCCCCCACCCTTTATGGGGTTGGTGGAGACCACACTACGGGACCCAGCTGCGAGCACGGCTCTGGCAGCAGAGGTGGCACGTCTCTTGGTAAAGGGGGCCATCACTGTCGTTCCCCCCCACGAGTCTCACCTAGGTTTTTATTCCCGCTACTTCCTGGTTTCCAAGAAGTCAGGGGAAATGAGACCTATTCTGGATCTTCGCGTGTTCAACAGATTCGTTGCCACGAGGAAGTTCAGAATGCTCACGGTCGGAGCATTGTTCCGGTGTGTGAGAGAGGACGATTGGTTCACATCCCTGGATCTCAAGGATGCTTACTTCCACGTCCCTGTTCGGCAGGCGCACAGGAAGTTTCTCCGCTTTGCCTTTATGGGGATGGCGTACGAGTACCAGTGTCTGCCGTTCGGCTATTCCCTGGCTCCGCGCACCTTCTCGAAGTGTGTGGAGACGGCGTTGGAACCGCTCAGACGTCAGGGAAAGAGGATTCTCTTCTACCTAGACGATCTGCTTATTCTGAGCAACTCAGAAGAGACCGCGAGAAGGGACACCATGTTGGTGATAAACCATCTCTCCTTCCTGGGTTTTGCCATCAACTGGGAGAAGAGCTCCCCGCTCCCCAGCCGGCAGACAGTCTACTTGGGGCTTTGCCTAGACTCAGCCACCATGACTGCGATGCTTTCGCCCCCTCGGCGAGACGCCATCCTGTCGGCGCTCTCCCGTTTTCACGTTCGCAGAAACGTGACCGCACTGTCCACCATGCGCCTGTTGGGGCTGATGGCAGCTGCCCACCCCGTGGTCCCCCTGGGTCTGCTTTTTATGCGCAGACTCCAGCGGTGGTTTGCTCGCCAACGGTTGGACCCCAGGCGACACAAGCTCAGGGTGCTCCTGAGCTTGTGTCGCCTTGTGTCACCCCGTTCGGTGTCGCCAGACCTGGAATATTGGAAAGGACCCTCCGCCCTTCTCAAGGGTGTTCCACTGGGCAGGGTGGCGTCCTACGTAGTGGTCTTCACGGACGCCTCGTTGACGGGTTGGGGAGGAACGTGCCTCTCTCACTCGGTCGGAGACGAGTGGCGCACGCCCCCTACAGCACACATAAATGTGTTGGAGCTCGACGCTGTGAGGAAAGTGCTGTTGCATTTCTTTCACCTGGTGCGCGGCCGCCACGTTCTGATCAGGAAAGACAGCGTGTCGGCGGCGGCGTACATCAACAGACAGGGGGGAGTCCGCTCCCCTGCTCTCCACCGAAAGGCGGTCGAGCTCTGGCTTTGGGCTCATCAGTATCTCCGCAGTCTGAGAGCCCTGCATATCGCGGGCGCCCAGAACTTTGGGGCGGACCTCATGTCTCGAGGCGGTCCCCGCCGAGACGAGTGGCGGTTACATCCCGACATTGTCAGACTGATCTGGCAGAGGTTCGGGACAGCGCAGGTGGACCTCTTCGCGTCCCGGGAGAACACGCACTGCAGGTGGTGGTTCTCCCTCAGCCCTCGGGATCTTCCCCAGTTGGGGGTACATGCGTTGGCACACACACCTTGGCCGCGGGCTCTCTTGTATGCGTTTCCCCCGCTCCAGCTGATCCTTCCTCTTCTGGAACGGGTCAGACAGGAGAGACTGTCCCTGATATTAGTGGCCCCGGAGAACCGTTCAGCTCTGTGGTTTCCAGAGCTGGCTGCGCTCTCGCGGTCGGCGCCTTGGCCAGTACCATTCAGGCCGGATGCGCTTTCACAGGCCCACGGGACGGTGCACCACCCGCCCGATGTCTCGGGACGGCTGTTGGTTTGGCTCCTGAGAGGTTGATCCTGCAGGGCAAAGGTTTGCCTGAGACGGTTATCAACACTATTCAGAGTGCTCGTGCGCCTTCTACTTCTTCCCTCTATGCGGCGAAGTGGTGCGCCTTCTCCAATTGGTGTGAGACGAACCACGCTGTCCCATCTCAATGCGAGGTGGGAAGCGTGCTTTCGTTTCTGCAAAACTTATTGGAAAAAGGTTTGGCCTTCTCCACTATCAAGGTCTATGCGGCAGCCGTTTCGGCTGGCCATGCAGGCTGTGTTGGTGGACCGATCTTCAGCCATCCACTGGTCAAGAGATTCTTGCGTGGGGCTAGACGGGTTAGGCCTGTTTCACGCGTGCTTACACCACGCTGGGATCTCCCCACCGTGTTGCGCGGATTGTCCAGGGATCCTTTCGAGCCTCTCTCCCAGGCCCCTTTGGATGCCCTGTCATTTAAGACGGCGCTCTTGTTGGCCTTGGTTTCTGCCAAGCGGGCCGGTGAGCTAACCGCTCTGTCTGTCAGCCCGAGTTGCTTGTTGCTAAACGAGGACAGCTCCTTCGCGTTGCTCAGACCTAAACCTGCGTTCCTCCCGAAGAACATTAATAGTTCTTTTCGGTCGAGGGATATTGTGCTTAAGGCTTTTCACCCCCCGCCTCATTCTAGTGAGGCGGAGGCGGGGTTGCATCTCCTGTGCCCGGTTCGGGCGTTGGCTATGTACGTGAATCGCTCGGCAGCGTTCCGCTCCACACAACAGTTGTTTGTGTGTTATAGCGACGCTAGCAGGGGCCGCGCTCTCTTTAAGCAGCGGTTTTCTCGCTGGGTATGTGAGGGTGTTTGCCTAGCCTACTCTCGGCAGGGCTTGGCGCCACCGTTGGGCGTTAAAGCTCACTCCACACGGAGCGTGGCCGCTTCAACGGCTCTACTCAAGGGCGTTTCGGTGGAAGACATCTGCGCGGCTGCGTCTTGGTCTTCCCCCGGCCCCTTTGTCCGTTTTTTCATGTTAGACATGTCCAGGGGCTCACTCGGCAACTCTGTGCTAGAGTCCGGGACCCCTTTTACGGCTTAAGAATATAGACATGTTCTTTAAAGCGGCGTGGTTGGATTTCCTCTCGCCGGCTGGCGAGTTGGTCTTGATTACCAGTCTCTTACTCTCCCACCTTTTTTCAAATGAAAAACAGGCTAGGGGGTTTTCTATTGGCTCGCCAATTGTCTGGTGGTTTTGTTTACCAGTGAGGCACTCCCGCCGTTTTCTTCAAATAAGAAACGGCCGAGAGAGTCCCATTATTGGAGAGCCGAATTCCGTAGCTCCGCCCCCGGTGGTAGCGGACCTAATGGAAACCGTGTTGCTCTGGTGTTCTTTTCCTTTTCATGGGTTCCATGAAGCACGGAATAGAACCGGAGTCTTTACAGACTCACTTTTTTCTCCCTTGATCATTGCCTTGCTTGATCTAGGAGGAATTAGTTTTTATAAAGCTGTTGTGTTTTACACTTCCTTGGCTTTTTGAGTCTTAATGTGCTCTGGTGACTTAGGTCGTTTTGACTGGGGTCCAGCAGGAGTACATTGATCGGGCTCCGCTCGCAGCTTCACCTTAGCCCATAAGGCGAAGCCTAGACGGCGTATCCTACATGAAATAGAACGATAGTTATGTTATTATAACTCTAGTTCTATGATTGTAGGCGTAGCCGTCTAGTTTCCCACCTGCTGTACCCTCCAAATGCTGAAAGAAAAGCGTGGAGGATGAGCGACGGTATACACCGCGTTATATAGACACGATACCGTGGGAAATGTGGGCGGTGCCCACGCTGATAGGTGCATAGTTTGAATTTTCAGCGCGCACGGGCGCGCGCACGGGACAAGCCCATAAGGCGAAGCCTAGACGGCTACGCCTACAATCATAGAACTAGAGTTATAATAACATAACTATCGTTTTCCCTCTGTGCAAGGTCATTAGCCCAAGTCCTACAAAAAAATAACGACTGTAATAGCAGATGTTGAAGTTGTTAAATCGTTAACTAACCATTTGTATGGAACAATCGGTTAAGGTAAGTTAAGTGCTTGAGTCTCGACACTTTAGAGAATGTCTAGCGCGCAACTTGAATAAGCCATGTGCGATATTACCCAGGCTCCAGCGCCACTTTCCTTACCAGGTGAAGCCTCAGGTAGCCTAGGACCATTCATACAGGAGCAAGCAAGAACGTTACCTTTTTCTGTCCTTCGGAAACGAAAAGACGGATAATCCGTTTCCACTGTAAGTGCAGTTTATCATTGCACATTTACGAGGCATTTCTTTTTTAAACTATCTTTATTTTCGAAAAATAGACAATGACAGATTAAATGATATTGAGCGGGATATTGACTGTATTATTTAAGGTGGTCATACCGTACCTACCATGTATATAACCTACGGAAGAGGATTAGGGCCACACATGTAAAAAATAATTAAGTTCTGACTTTATTCTCAGAATTCTGAGAAAAAAGTCAGAATTCTGACTTTAATCTCAGAATTCTGAGAATAAAGTCAGAATTCTGACATTAATCTCAGAATTCCGAGAAAAAAAGTCAGAATTCTGACTTTAATCTCAGAATTCTGACTTTTTTCTCAGAATTCTGAGATTAAAGTCAGAATTCTGACATTAATCTCAGAATTCTGAGAAAAAAGTCAGAATTCTGACATTAATCTCAGAATTCTGAGAAAAAAGTCAGAATTCTGACTTTAAAGTCAGAACTACGGGTATCTGTAAGGACCAACCTCCGTGGGAGAGACACTTTGCTTTATGCAGTAGGAGGAAACCTATGGAAAGACTGAATGGCGCGGTAAAAGTGCAAAACCTGTGCGGTTTGGCAAGAATTCCGTACGGTTTTGAATGACTAATAGCCGCGGCTATTAGTCATTCACTCCGGCTATTAGTTATTAACTCCGGCTATTAGTTATTCACTCCGGCTATTAGGTATGCAGAAGGAGCCCTCCCTCTTCTTTGCTTGACCACTAAGTTTGAAGGCTATGGAAAGCCAAGAAGGCCACAATCCGGACCTAGATTGGCGCGGTAAAAGTGCAAAACCGTACGGAAACCGTACGGTTTCCGTACGGATTCCGTACGGATTCCGTACGGTTTCCGTACGGATTCCGTACGGTTTTGCAAGAATTCCGTACGGAATCCGTACGGAATCCGTACGGTTTCCGTACGGTTTCCGTACGGATTCCGTACGGATTCCGTACGGTTTCCGTACGGATTCCGTACGGAAACCGTACGGTTTTGAATGACTAATAGCCGCGGCTATTAGTCATTCACTCCGGCTATTAGTTATTCACTCCGGCTATTAGGTATGCAGAACGAGCCCCTCCCCTTCTTTGCTTGACCACTAAGTTTGAAGGCTGTCTAACCAATCAGTGAAGAGAAAGACCAGACTAAAGTAACGCATTGTCGAAACTAGAGCGGCAGTCAGTGCCTCCATGTTTCGCCGTAACATAAGGCTGTGTTGTCTTTACTAGTTTCACTACAATGTAATGACCACCACTAGCTAGTGGAAAATATATTTGTGTCTAGTACCCCAGCTAACAAAATGACGTCCCTAGGACGTCCCCTGAACGTCCCCGAAAGTTATAAGGACGTCGCAAGGGAACGTCCCCACAACGTCTTTTTGTAGGGTTCCCTAAAGGTCCCGGGGACGTCGCAAACAAACGTCCCCGGGACGTCCCCGGTACGTCCCCATGACGTCCTTTTGTATGGTTCCCTAAAGGTCCCGGGGACGTCGCAAACAAACGTCCCCGGGACGTCTATGTAACGTCCTCACAACATTTAGGGGACGTTCAGGGGACATCCCCAGATTTTGGTAGCAGGTCATGCTTTGGACCTTCATATATGCAGGATCAATTTCTCAACCTAGTCACATGCATTTAATGGATATTTTTCTGTATACAAAGCATATATGCATATTAACTAGTAAAATGTAGCCTATAGTGAAAAACTAAACTAAATGTGTTCACTCAACAATGTTATTTAACTTCTTTATTTAAAATAAATCTACTTACAGTATAACAGGCTGTATTGTGTATGTAACTTATTATGTATATGCTTATAGAAGAAAAAACACTTTTTAAAGTATAAACAAATTCTTTATTTATGGGTTAAAGCCTGGATTGACTCCTCTCCCTCCTCCTCCTCCTATTCCTCCACTTCGTCCTCCCCCTCCTCCTCCTCCTCGTCCTCCACCAGGTCGTCCGGAATCAATACCTGCAACAATTAGCTACAGTTAGACAACAGAGCAATTTTACCTGCTTTTAGTGAGAATTATGATGTAATGTAATGCATTAGTATATTAACATAAAAACATCCGATAATGGAGGATTCACATGGAGTAACTGCAGAGCAAATGCGAACATTAAGGCTTCAAGAACATTATTATGAAGAGTTTGCCTGATCTGATCTGCTATCATTTTATCCCATTGTAACGACCTAGCCGGTGACATAATCATGTCGAGCCATTAGTTGAAGGTAGTTTTAATGAACCAAAAACCAGGTCACTGAAACCCGTAACGTTGTAACAACATTGTCACCAACAGCTGGAAAACCGGACCAAAACAAACCCCAGTTACCCCGGCAACCCCCAACACGGTCTCACTCGGTGATTATTCCTTACTTATATCACTGCTCTTTTCATCACAAAAATGCCATTACATCTTTATTACAGGCAGCATTACATAGGAGCAACACGACTGGCGCTCCACTCGGCTCTCCACTCTGTTCGACGTAGCAACAGTAACTCAGAGAGCATGCGCGTCTGAGTCCGTAACCAGGACAACAATGTCAAATGGCAAAGGCAGCCAACTGTCATTCTGATGCTTTTCTCGCTTAACGTCTTGTGGCTCTTGTCAAAAAGTAACTAGCTTTTGAGCTACTAGACTATAGCAGTAGTCTTCACCTGTCCAAAAGTAGCCAATTCAGCTGTTTTTGTATTTTATATATCCTTAATGGGGCAACACAACTGACGTGTAGGCATATTCCTACTTAGTGCTATCGATAACATTGTTTATACGCGTGTGTCGCGACATCTCAATTTAGCCGTCTTCTCTTCAGTTTGAGCTAGTTGTACAGTTATTAATATCGATATTCATAGCTATGGCATTTTCACGTTAGATAAACATACAAATACATAGATACAGGTAGAACGTAAGTTTGTATTAAAATGTATTTACCTCAAATGATGTCCTTCGGGTGTCTGTCCTTCCCACCTTCACAAAAAACTAATCTAAACTATTCAACTATAACACTATACACTATACTAATAATACTATACACTCAACTACACTATAACATAACACAATAACAACTAAATAACTAAACTATCAATACTAAAACTTAAGTTAAATATATATTTACACAAAATGATTATAAAACGGTACTTTTACTAGCTGGATGTGGGATCAAAAAATTGGTGTCTCTCTCTCTCTCTCTCTCGACGTCTCACTCTACAACAGGGTTCACGAGCGTTGATAGGGACCCAACCAAGTAACCAGGCAGGTCCACGAGACGTCATGTCAGATGTCACGAGCAGCCAGGGAAGTTTCTGGAACGTCCGAGTGTCCCTCGAAAACTTCTAACATAATGTAATTTCATAACCAACCAGGGACGTTGCTGGAACGTCCCGAATGTCACCCGAAAGTTTTTAATATAATGTCATTTCATAACCAAACAGGGACGTTGCTGGAACGTCCCGAATGTCCCCCGAAAGTTTTTAATTTAATGTCATTTTCTTAACCAACCAGGGACGTTGCTGGAACGTCCCGAATGTCCCCCGAAAGTTTTTAAAATAATGTAATATCATAACCAACTAGGGACGTTCCTGGAACGTCCCCTGAAAGTTTAAAATTAAATTACTAATTGTGACATTTTAGGAACTTAAATAACGTCTAAACAACGTCCTAAGGACGTCCTAAGGATAACGTCACGGTATAACCTATAGGGGACCAAACAGGGACGTCCCCGAACGTCCCCAGGACGTCCCTTGTTAGCTGGGACAGTGATATATTTGTATATGTTAGGCTATATATTGAGATGGCAGTGTGCGAAATACCCATCATTATTCGGGGATGCCCTCATCCCCAGATTGTTCGCGATATGCAGTAGCCAGCTCGGCCATAACATTACAATATTTCATGGATGCAAGCAAGCCAAGACAATCGATCTATATCTATAGCCTACATGACAACACGCAGACACACACACGCAGACACACACACACACACACACACACACACACACACACACACACACACACACACACACACACACACACACACACACACACACACACACACACACACACACACACACACACACACACATTAAGCACACATTAAGCACACTGGTAAAGCAATAGGAGCCTGCATTGGCTGAAGTTGTTGGGATGCACCTTATTTTATAACAGGGAGGGGCAAAGTTGTGCATTACAATGCAAACACGACAATAATTGGCACCGTTCTTGCGCACTCAGAAGAACATGCAGTAGGACCGATCTTGTGACATTATTTAACCATCCATCTACAGCTAATACGATCAGACAGATACATCATCGATCACATAAAAGCCCACAACAAGCCCAACATCACCACGGCAGGTGCGATCTCTCTCGCACATTCACACAATCACTCCAACTTCTCCAACTCCAAGGCAAGGCTGTTTCACTAAGACCACAAACAACCACAACTAACCAGCCTACATATCCACAATAATGCACAACAATCAGTTCTATACATTGCGTCTATCTTCTGTTTGGTGCACATGGCTAATTTGCATAGTTTGCACCGGACTCTCGGCTCCGCTTGTCAAAAAAATGGAACGTATTTGTGAATAAATGCTTTGAATTCTGAATACTGGACTTGGTGAGCTTGAATAGGCTAAATCTAAGTGACCTTTAGTGAGATGGCCTAAAACGGAATACAAATGAATTATTCTAGGACATATAGGCTTTCAGGATCAATTCAGAGGTTCAACTGTTCGTGATTAATTTTGCTTAGCCAGTGAAAGTGACCAGCTGTAGATTCCGCACTGTTAAAAATACTTCACTACAAGTAGGCTATAAGTCCTCCAAATAATTCAGCAGAATTGCATTACTGCCACACGCATAGGCAGCAGTAGTCATTATGCGCTGAAATGGTCCCTGCCAGTGTTTTTCTATTCTGATGTTTGTGGATGAATCTTTCAGCTACAGCTTTGTTACATTTCCTTGCGATGGTTTGCTGGTTTAACTATACAGCAATAAATCAAATGATGCAAGATGATGTGTCCGTTGCGTGGCTGTCATGTGAGAGCCGTATACGCATTTTAAAAACACCTGTAATCAGCGTGACTATGACTTTCCGAGCGGATCATGGGGGGCTCTTCAATCATTTATTTTTCAGGATTTTCTCCCGTCATCCTCCAGTTTATTGCAAACATCTGGAGATAAGTCGGTTTAATTAAATACTCAAGTGAAATACAAGTGTACCTCCAAATTGCACTTATTGTACAGTACTTCGGTAAGGGCATTTACAATCCATCACTAAAGTTTTAATAGAATATTCTGATTCAGCGGATTTAAAATGTATTTGTATAATCTTCACAAATCTTGCAGCAATGCAATGTTAATATATCATCATGGGAAATGAGTATTCTGATTCAGCACATTTACTATTTATTTGTATAATCTTCACAACTCACAGCAATGAAATGTTAATTTATCATCATGGGAAATAGCATATAAACAAGCTTCATAAAAATTCATTTCTAAGCAGTAGGCCTACTACATATTTCTCAACGTAAGCATCATGACCATAAGCTATCCCAACGTTTCACACCTTTCACACAGTAGGGCAGCATTAGTCATACATGATTAACAACACATCAAATAAACGTTATTGAGGGATAACAGTGAATAAAACATCTGCGTCTTGGGTAAAGATGGGCTATGCTTAATGTGAGGAGCAGAGCCCGATTGGAAGGAAGCCCATTCAGGACGAATTTTACCCGGAGAAGGCAGCTTCCAGGCAGATGAAGATGGGGGGGCTCTACTTCTTATTACCACAACAGGAACAGAACGCAGCCAAGCCAATGAATTCAACCAAGTCACTGAGAAGTCTGTCTTTAACATTTGGAAAATACAGTTCAACCATGTAGGACTTTTCTAATTCCCCATTGTACTTTACAGAGATAGAGCACTTTGTTGCAGTCAGACATTTGTTTTTGTTTACCTTTAACATAGTGAGGCTGGAACACAATAGTTTGACCTGGCTTGGTGGAAAGCCCACTCACCACGTCAAGGTGCAGGTCATGAAAAAAGGTGTGTGTGTGTAATTCCCTATGCAGTGCTGTATTTACAGGTATGCCTAGGTTCACAAATCAAATAGTAAATATTTTTTTACTTCTTATTACCACAACAGGAACAGAACGCAGCCATTCAGCCAAGTCACTGAGAAGTCTGTCTTTAACATTTGGAAAATACAGTTCAACCATGTAGGACTTTTCTAATTCCCCATTGTACTTTACAGAGATAGAGCACTTTGTTGCAGTCAGACATTTGTTTTTGTTTACCTTTAACATAGTGAGGCTGGAACACAATAGTTTGACCTGGCTTGGTGGAAAGCCCACTCACCACGTCAAGGTGCAGGTCATGAAAAAAGGTGTGTGTGTGTAATTCCCTATGCAGTGCTGTATTTACAGGTATGCCTAGGTTCACAAATCAAATAGTAAATATTTTTTTACTTCTTATTACCACAACAGGAACAGAACGCAGCCATTCAGCCAAGTCACTGAGAAGTCTGTCTTTAACATTTGGAAAATACAGTTCAACCATGTAGGACTTTTCTAATTCCCCACTGTACTTTACAGAGATAGAGCACTTTGTTGCAGTCAGACATTTGTTTTTGTTTACCTTTAACATAGTGAGGCTGGAACACAATAGTTTGACCTGGCTTGGTGGAAAGCCCACTCATCACGTCAAGGTGCAGGTCATGAAAAAAGGTGTGTGTGTGTGTGTGTAATTCCCTATGCAGTGCTGTATTTACAGGTATGCCTAGGTTCACAAATCAAATAGTAAATATTTTTTTACTTCTTATTACCACAACAGGAACAGAACGCAGCCATTCAGCCAAGTCACTGAGAAGTCTGTCTTTAACATTTGGAAAATACAGTTCAACCATGTAGGACTTTTCTAATTCCCCACTGTACTTTACAGAGATAGAGCACTTTGTTGCAGTCAGACATTTGTTTTTGTTTACCATTAACATAGTGAGGCTGGAACACAATTTGACCTGGCTTGGTGGAAAGCCCACTCACCACGTCAAGGTGCAGGTCATGAGTGGGAAAATAGGTGTGTGTGTGTGTGTCTGTGGGGGCACTTCAAGCGTCCTTCCCTGTGTGTGTGTGTGTGTGGGGGCACTCAAAGCGTCCTTCCACGGGGGGGAACAATTACAATGAGACAGTGTCTCATTGTAATGCCAGAAGAGACACAACCTCACGGATGAGGTCCAGTCCAAGGTCTCCTCTAGGACCAGCAAGAGGGTCAAAGGTGCTGTTTAGCTGCTCCAAAACAGCATCCCCAATGAGGTACTGATTTGAAGGTACGGTGACCCTCTCAGGCCAGTGCACCTCTCCTGCACCAGCACCGCCCTCTCTTGCTGGGTCTTCCCCTTCTCCTTCCTCAGCAGCACCTCCTTCCTCCGCAGCACCTCCTTCCTCAGCAGCACCTCCTTCTCCACCAAATACGGAAAGCATTGCAGTAGTTGTCTGTCCCTGCTGTTCCAGGCAACCTCTGACGAACATCTGCAGTGGAGTAGCATGCCTTTCCGTCCTCAGTCCATGGTTATTCCACTGTTCAATGAAGCCGCAAAGGTCACGGTTAATCCGCGGGAGGTACACGTAGTGCAGTGCCGCCATGTGCATCTCGTTGTCGATGTCCACGATACCTTCGCTCTCCAGGAAGTTGAAGAGTTGATAGTACACGTTGGACATTCCTCGCCACAAATCCCCCCAGAGCCGTTCGATGCGCTGGTTGTGGGTGCTTCTCCCCCGGAGAGCACTACCTCTGTTTGACCCTCTAAAAAGGTTCATCATGAGGCAGACCGAGTTGTTCTCACCTCCGTGGTCAGTCCTGACCCTCGAAGGCACGCCATACTTCGCCACAGCACTCAGGAAGCTCTCCATCACCGTGCTGCTCCGGTTGTTGTCGGAGGCTCGGAGGAACACAACCAACCGGCTGTATCCATCGATGGCCCCATGGATAACAATCCTCCACCTGAAACAGTGAAAATATAATTTATATGAACAATACATAGCCTACGGAGACAAATTAACCACACCTTTAAAGCGAACACCAAAGTCTGGTATGCTAATGTTAATATCTACCTTATCAACTTGTGGTTGCCATCGATGTGCCACAAGGAGTTTGGGCCAGCAACTCTATATGCCCTTCTTTGCAGAGCCTGGGACATTGTTCGCGCTGCAGCTGCTGCAGGGTTCACCCTCAGCATGCTTGAACGCACTCTGCTCCTCTGAACATTAATTTGCTGCGCACGCAGCTGCGCCCTCACAGACTCTGGGCCGATGCGGTCATTCCCAGCCACTGTCTCCCTGATGAGGTCATCCAAGGCAGCATCTGAGCAGGTGGAAAATGTCCCAGCGCGCCTCAGGTTGAACTGCCTATAACATTTGCACATAGAGGTAATGTTAGACCTACGGTATTTCGATGTGCTTTTGCACCTTTAACCAGCCCTCCAGGATGATTACAACAATTGAGACAAGAGGGAACTGCCATTATTGAAACATACCTTAAACGACGGCTCAGTGTACGAACAGAGACACCCAGAATCTGTGCCATCTGTTTCCCAGTGAAACCACAGGTCCTCAAAAAACACAGTTGCTCCTGTGATATTTTTAACTGTGGGGGACCACGACCTCCGGTCCAAATGAGAGGTGCCTGGTAGCCTGAGAAATATAACAGATTGTTGATGTTTACTCACCTGGCTAGCTAGCTACACATGTTTTAAGTTGAAATTTAAAAAAGGGCTTAAGAACTTTTTAAGACGGAATAGTCAGAAAACAAACCATAAACTGAGTAATTTAGGCGTTGATTAATAATCCTATCAGCAGCCCCATGCAAGCATACCTTGTTGTCCCGGAGTGGTAGGCACAGATCTCCGAACTTCAGCTATAATCTCCCGAACATCTCGAATTATAAGATCAGCTGAGGAGATGTCAAGCAGCCTTCCCCGTGACCACACTAGGGTCCTCTCCATGGTTTCCAACCTGAAAGTTTGAAAGGTTTCGTGAAATTAGGAAAAAAATGGTAAGTGTGAAACTGTGAAGCTACCCCACACCTAGTGGTAAGGGCGCATTAATATCTGCCTGAGCGAATTAACACGCAAGCAAATATATATATATAGGGGAATTCAGAACACCCTTTTTTCGTTTTAGGGGGAACAGTAAAGTGGTGGGATCAGTGCAGATAAGCGACAGCATGGAGCTATTATGAGCGACAACTGTCACTAAACGACGCGAGTTTTGCATGGGCAGAATTATTTCATGAATTTTGGTTTGCAATGAACATAGAAAATAATAAACTGCTTGTCACAAAATAAGTTGTTAACATTCATTCTTGGAATCCTAAAGTTCCACCCACGCCAGAAGTGACTGGATAACGATACCCATCTAAGGAACGGTTACTTTATAACTTATTAGGCCCCGTCCACACAAAAAAAAAAAAACGGCCGTGACTTTTTCCAGAAACGCTCTGCTCCATAGGAATATAATATAAAATAAACGCTGGCAGATTAAAAAAAACGCTAGATGTGAACACGGCCTTTAGTGTGGAAGGAGTAGCCTTTAGGCTAAAATTTAAATTCTTGAGCAATGTCCTTTACATGTTGGCTGGAAAATTCCCAAAACCTACCTGGTCAATGTAGATTGGACGTCTACAGCATCTGTTTCAAGCAATCTCATACAGTCATTAAATGTGCTTTTGCACCGCATTATGAACTGTCTTCTAGACATTCTTGAAGAGTTCCACCTGTCAGTCCGATGTCTACGGCTTCAACTCACTCGACTCACGACTCAACTCACGAGAAATAAAATTGGAGCAACTCGTGGACCAATTAGAAGAGCTTATTTTGAGGGGGGGGGGGGGCGGATGGTTGGCAACAACCTCACATTATGCATTATTTGAATTCAAATTCGCCAATAGGCTTGCAAGCCAGACCCATGTCAAGTTCATATTATTTGAATTCAAATGCGCCAATAGGCTGGCAAGCCAGACCCACGTCAAGATGTTGAAATTAAATTTACTGCCGCTAGGGGCGACTAACGTGTATAAATACGTTGCGATCTCGGCGGGAGTTTGAGTTGTTCAAAATGCACAGGCGACTCTCTGAAATCCGCAGACAGGTGAACGCAAACTTCGATCGAGCCATGGATCGCAGTACCGAGGAGGCCACAGACGGACTTGTGGATAGGTAATATATATAATAATGATAATACATTTAATTTAGAGGCGCCTTTCAAGACACCCAAGGTCACATATTTCATTTTGATAATAGCATCGCTGTTAACGCGCGCTAGTTGAGCTGATCGGTTGACAATTCCAAAATGCCTTGCATTCGTTTAATAAAGACTTGCTTTCACGGTGTAAACGTGTCATTACTAGTGTGAGAAAAAATTGACTTTAACTGTCGGGCAAGCTAGAACAAATATCAACCAAATATCATTACATTCAGAAATCTCAAAATGCTACACGCAGACAAATAGCCTACAGCAGTGGTTTTCAAACGGTGGGGCGCGCCAGAGTTCTTCAAGGGGGGCGCGACGTGAGAAAAAAATAAACCCGAAAAAAACCTGAAAGTCGATGATTCAAATCATCAGTCGTCGTACTTCAACGTCGCCTTGTCCGGGAAAACGTTTGCCCGCCAACGGTGCTACTTTGACAATTCATTCTCAACCATGGCCGACATAATCACCATTGCATGTCTTTACCTGTTGTGGAAGAGGGAGAGACTTCGGAGAACCCGATGCAGTCTATTCGTAATATTGCAATGACCCCGGAAGAGGCAGTAAATTAAATATTGGTTAGACAGCGATTTATTAGATACCTAATAAACCGTTGGAACGCACAAGACCGGTGTTGTGTCGAGATCTGTTTCCCCGTCGAGATGTGTTTCCCCTAGTCCCAGATAATGACTGTCAGGATGCGTTCCCCCTGTTCTAAATGGTCAAATTGAATGATTTAAGCCTGAAAATCACAGCACTTATCTCTTGTGGGGAAATAAGTCAGCAGTATGAATTTGAAAGATGTGTGAGCATCCTTTCCTATGGAACAGAGGGCCTTTTCGGGTAATTTCGGACGGGGGCGGGGACTAGGGGAAACACATCTCGACGGGGAAACACATCTCGACACAACACCGGTAACCATAGCAGCGCCGGTAAATAAACCCCGCTAAACCCAATCCCTACGAAAGCTCCCCGCGCTTTAGGCCGTGATATTATATATGTAAGGGATAATGTATAGAACGACGGTCATTATCGAGAAAATATCGATTGTGTTTGTGTATGTGTTTGCATATGCATGTGTGTGTGTTTAGGTATGCGTATATATATGTATATGCATCACCCATCTTGATGTTGGTTCTGTTTGTCTTGTTTTTGTCCTTATTTTAACTATAAGCGTCTAAATGCATTAGCACTTTGTAATTATTGTATTTATTGCATTGTTAATTTATCCTGTGTCCTTCAACTGCTGCTGGGCTGTTCTGCAACAAACAAATTTCTCCTACGGGAGATTAATAAAGTATTATCTTATCTTATCTTATCTTATACATATCCCGCAAATTACATTGACAAGTTACCGGACTTGCGGATTGATACTAAAAACGTTGTTAGAGGCAAAAAAAATAATTTGTTATCAAAATGAACACTTTCCTAGGTTTGCACTGTTTCGAAGGGAGGAAGGAGCAGGACCCGCACAAAGCAGCAGGAGGAGAAGACCACGGAGGACACAACTTTTGATAAAGGTCTCCGTCCTTAAGCAGGACATTGCGGTGTACCGCTGTACACAAGGTGAGCAGGGTTGAAGAAGACTTTCCCTGAAAAGAAAAGGGGACGTTTGTTTGATGATTTCATTATTGAACACGTGTACAATTATATTCTACCAAAGAAAGTAGCCACTGAGTATAGTACTACTACTACTAAATAATTGTTCTCATGTTTTTTTAGAAATCTTAGTCACCTGCACAGTGGTACTGCAGGACACAATGTCCCGCGAGGAGTTCCTGCACGCCCTCAGGGATAAAGTGCCGTACATGCCAGAGGCCTTCGACCTCTGCAGGCTCATTGGCCGTAGATTCATCGTTCTGGTCGATGTCTGCCCGAGAGACCTTCGGGGACGTGGCATGATGGGCCGGTCCAATCTGTACATCCGACCAAAGGTAGATGAACATTAACAAATAAGCACAACAGGTCAAATAAAATAAACATCGACCACTGTACCTGGCATTAACAATTTATTTTACAGGGTGCTGCGGCTGCCATTCCCTCAACCAATGAGGTCCGGCACCCTCTAAATGCACCGGTCTATGTTGACAGTATTCATGTTATAAACTGCTTCAAAACGGTTATTTTCACAATATAAGTGAATACTTTGACTGAGTACTCATTCAAGGTTTGTAGGTGTCTAAGAAGGAAGAGCAAATGTGGAAAAGATAACCACTCTTGCACTAGCAAGAATTTTTTTGAAAACATTAATTCCAAGTCTGTCGTCTGTTCATTGAGAAACTACTTTTTCAGGGTTACCATATAAGATCCCAGGCTCATCTTCAGCCAGCCAGTGGCCTGAAGTTGTTAGCTTTTGTAATAGGGCTTTATTTAGACCGAGCCAGTACAGAATATCTGCATAGGTAAAGAATACTGATGGTCTTCACTTTTCAGGTACCTCTGCCACCTGCTGGCCAACCCCAACCTGCCGGCCCAGAAACCCTGCACACCCTGCCCGGCCCTTCTCTACCTCCCAGCACTTCTCCACCTCCCAGCCGTTCTCCACCTCCCAGCCGTTCTCCACCTCCCAGCCGTTCTCCACCTGACAGCATTTCTCCACCTCCCAGCCGTTCTCCACCTCCCAGCCGTTCTCCACCTCCCAGCCGTTCTCCACCTGACAGCCCTTCTCCACCTCCCAGCCGTTCTCCACCTGACAGCCCTTCTCCACCTCCCAGCCGTTCTCCACCTTCCAGCCCTTCTCCACCTCCCAGCCCAATCCCATCTGCCAATAGTCTGTGAGTAGTGAACCGTGTTTCCCATTAATAACTTAGAGTCTGGTGCCCTGTCAGAATCCCAATTTTTCCCTCCATAATTTAAGAATAAACTGAAATTATCTTTAAACTTGTGACAGTATCAAAATAACTGCATCTTGCCCTGTTGCTTAAGCAAAGCTTATCCAAGTAGGGAAAATGTTTTAAATCAATCCCCCTTGCAATGAGCGTCGAGTCTTCCAACCGAAATCAATGGATTTACAAAATGCCAAATAAAACATGACAGAAACTGAATTTCGCTACCATACTTGATGAAAAAAAAGAAGATGAGGATGTCTGCATTGCCTTTGGAGAGTGTGGACTCTAAACTCTCCCCAGGCAATGCAGATATCCTGAGTTTAAAGTTGTAAATCCAGGGTTAGGGATTATTTACCATCAGTTAAAACGAAGGAATAATGCCTCATATTAAAAATAATAATAATATTGACTGTGCTTAAAGGAAGCAGGAATTTTACCAAATTGTTCACTTTATTTTGTTTTGTTTTTACACATTTGAAGATTCTACTTAAAGTCACATTTGTCTTGTTATCTTATTTGCTGTTGTTGATCCGAAAATGATCCGACCCGTGACTCAAAAACCAATGCACGATCCGAACCTTCCGTTTTGTGATCCGTTGCACCCCTAATTTTAAGTAGTGTTCTTTAATCCTGTCCTGGGGGACTGCTTATCCTGTACAATTTAACCCTCTCCCTGCATCTACACATCTGATAATCAGGGATTGCTAAAATGACTAACAGGATAAGTGGTACTCCAGGAGTGGTCTGAGAAACAATGCTGTAAGGCATATCTGGTGATATAGATTTTATTAAAACCTGAATTGTTATTCTTTGTTTTTCCAGACCTCTGGATGTGAAGGACATCCTTCTGCCACTGCAGGACCTGGTCTTGAGGATGGGTCAGGGAAGCCGGGTGAACTGCTTAAGAGGGGAGGAGTTTCAATGTGCAGCTAGGGCCTTCAACAGGTCGAGTTTTGACCCCTACGCAAAGTTGGATGTGGTGTTTGTGGATGGCGATGGGGTGGCAGAAGGCGCAGTGGATGAGGGGGGACCGACCAGAGAGTTCTGTACCCTCCTCATCCACCAAATACAGAATCATTTAGTATTCGAAGGTCCTGAGGGCAACAAAACCCTGGCCCTGAACAGTGTTGGTAAGCTTTGAATTTAATTTATGGTATTGGGCGTTGCAATTTTGAGTTTTTAACATGCATTTAAAATGAGCAACAAACTTTAATAACCTTGTGCTTTTCCCCTTATCACAGCATTGCAGAAAGGACAGTACAGGCTGGTGGGGCAGATGATTGCCGTCTGCCTGGTGCAGGGGCAGGTCTCTCCCAGATTTTTATCTGAGCGCCTCTACAGACAGGTGTGTAATCTGTCCCCTCTTCCTGCCACTTTGGAAGAGGTGACAGATTACAATTTGAGGACCAAGCTCCGAAAGGCAAGTAAATGGTTAATGTTAATTGAAACCACTTTTTGGATTTTTTTTTTTTTTGTCAGTGTTTTTGTGTCAAGATACTGTGTGGTGTGCTCTATAGTGTACTGATGTTGAATTTCAATATATGATTGATGCCATACAGATATGTCAATGCATTCTTCACTGTTAGAAGATAATTTGTGCCATGAAAGTGCTTAGAAATCCCAAATAATTATTGTTCCTAATGTATGATATTAGATTGCAGATGCCACACATGTGGAAGGTGCCAGGGAGGCTATGGAGGAGGCCACAGACGAGCTCTCCCTCATGGGCTCCTTCTCCTTTGTGAGGAGCCTCCCGCAGAGGGATGAGCTGCTGGGGGCAGCCCTCAACTTCCTCACAGAGGGCCGTATTTTGACTGCTCTGAATCAGTAAGTGGAGCTGGGAATTGACTATTTAATGGACTGAGACCTTTGTGTTGGAGTGAAAAGTTATCATGGGTTCCAAAATAATCTAAATTTCAATTAATTGAAAGGATTTCTTGTCTAATTGATTTTTATCTTCACATTATGTACAATGGAGTAGGCTAGAACAGGCTTCAGAGCAACAGACTTGGATATTCTATCACCTTATATTTTCTCTGATCTATTATCTCATTGATTTTAAAGATTCAAAGAAGGGTTGGAGACCTTCGGGATTCAAGCCCTTTTGAGGTTCCACCCTGAGGAGCTCAAGGGGGTCTTCATGGACACACCTGAGCCGCTGCTGGCCTCCCGGTTGGAGTCCACATTCAGCACGTCTTACCTGTCTGAGCCGGGCTCCAATCGGAGGAGGAAGGAGGCCAGGACCCTTGTATATTGGAGGGACTGGCTGATCGAGGTGGAGGGTAAGGAAGTGTTTCTATCTACAACCCTTATCTATCTAATTGTTCTTTGTTAATATATGCTTATTCTGAATTTGATGCCAGCAACACAATTCAAAACAGGGGACCACCAAAGACTAGGAAAGCTGTAGAATGCTCAAAAAACAACAATGTTCAACTGTTTCAACATTAGTAACTGGTAACAGGTGATATTATCATGAATGGATATAAAAGGGGCATCCCGTAGAAGTTAAGTCTTCACAAACAATAATTGGTCACAATACACAAAGGAAAAATACAATACTGTTTACAGCTCTGCATGAATGAACAAATGCACACATGAAAAATATTTACTATTTGATTTGTGAACCTAGGCATACCTGTAAATACAGCACTGCATAGGGAATTATAGTGAACCAATGCCTAGATTGTGACAGAACCAGCATAACACATTTTATTTATTTTTTTGAAAGAATGACACATTGATTTATTAGTGCACACTTAGGGTAAAACAAGGACTTTTGAACATTTCTATTGTGATCTGAGAAATGCAACACAAACCAACATAAAACAACCTACATTTCTCATTGCTGAGATTAATAAAGTATATATTATCTTAACTAAGGACGACGAAAGATTGGCACATGTCAGGCAGTGTAAAATTCCTGTTAATGTTCACATGCGGTCGTTCCTACAAGTTATCTCTTATGTAATAACAGATGGAGATACGAGTCTCACCCTGGGGGCGGTTTTGGCATTTGCCACAGGCCTTCAAAGAATTCCTGCCGTGGGTTTTCCCATCGGACCCCGGCTTGAATTCCTCCATGAGGAAGATGGACCGGCCCTTTTCCCCACGGCCAATACGTGTTCCCTGGTCCTCAGGCTACCGGTTTATCCGGAGTACACTGGATTTAAGGAGGCCATGGAGGAAGGAATAACCTCCGGTGGGAGTACCTTCGGCGTGGCCTAATTTGGTGCCCAACCCCGTGGAAGGACGCTTGAAGCGCCCCACACACACACAGGGAAGGACGCTTGGAGTGCCCCCACACACACACACACACACACACACACACACACAGGGAAGGACGCTTGGAGTGCCCCCACACACACACACAGGGAAGGACGCTTTGAGTGCCCCCACACACACACACACACACACACACAGGGAAGGACGCTTGGAGTGCCCCCACACACACACACACACAGGGAAGGACGCTTGGAGTGCCCCCCCACACACACACAGGGAAGGACGCTTGGAGTGCCCCCACACACACACACACACACACAGGGAAGGACGCTTGGAGTGCCCCCACACACACACACAGGGAAGGACGCTTTGAGTGCCCCCCCCCACACACACACACACACACAGGGAAGGACGCTTGAAGTGCCCCCACAGACACACACACACACACCTATTTTCCCACTCATGACCTGCACCTTGACGTGGTGAGTGGGCTTTCCACCAAGCCAGGTCAAATTGTGTTCCAGCCTCACTATGTTAATGGTAAACAAAAACAAATGTCTGACTGCAACAAAGTGCTCTATCTCTGTAAAGTACAGTGGGGAATTAGAAAAGTCCTACATGGTTGAACTGTATTTTCCAAATGTTAAAGACAGACTTCTCAGTGACTTGGCTGAATGGCTGCGTTCTGTTCCTGTTGTGGTAATAAGAAGTAAAAAAATATTTACTATTTGATTTGTGAACCTAGGCATACCTGTAAATACAGCACTGCATAGGGAATTACACACACACACACACACACCTTTTTTCATGACCTGCACCTTGACGTGATGAGTGGGCTTTCCACCAAGCCAGGTCAAACTATTGTGTTCCAGCCTCACTATGTTAAAGGTAAACAAAAACAAATGTCTGACTGCAACAAAGTGCTCTATCTCTGTAAAGTACAGTGGGGAATTAGAAAAGTCCTACATGGTTGAACTGTATTTTCCAAATGTTAAAGACAGACTTCTCAGTGACTTGGCTGAATGGCTGCGTTCTGTTCCTGTTGTGGTAATAAGAAGTAAAAAAATATTTACTATTTGATTTGTGAACCTAGGCATACCTGTAAATACAGCACTGCATAGGGAATTACACACACACACCTTTTTTCATGACCTGCACCTTGACGTGGTGAGTGGGCTTTCCACCAAGCCAGGTCAAACTATTGTGTTCCAGCCTCACTATGTTAAAGGTAAACAAAAACAAATGTCTGACTGCAACAAAGTGCTCTATCTCTGTAAAGTACAATGGGGAATTAGAAAAGTCCTACATGGTTGAACTGTATTTTCCAAATGTTAAAGACAGACTTCTCAGTGACTTGGCTGAATGGCTGCGTTCTGTTCCTGTTGTGGTAATAAGAAGTAAAAAAATATTTACTATTTGATTTGTGAACCTAGGCATACCTGTAAATACAGCACTGCATAGGGAATTACACACACACACCTTTTTTCATGACCTGCACCTTGACGTGGTGAGTGGGCTTTCCACCAAGCCAGGTCAAACTATTGTGTTCCAGCCTCACTATGTTAAAGGTAAACAAAAACAAATGTCTGACTGCAACAAAGTGCTCTATCTCTGTAAAGTACAATGGGGAATTAGAAAAGTCCTACATGGTTGAACTGTATTTTCCAAATGTTAAAGACAGACTTCTCAGTGACTTGGTTGAATTCATTGGCTTGGCTGCGTTCTGTTCCTGTTGTGGTAATAAGAAGTAGAGCCCCCCCATCTTCATCTGCCTGGAAGCTGCCTTCTCCGGGTAAAATTCGTCCTGAATGGGCTTCCTTCCAATCGGGCTCTGCTCCTCACATTAAGCATAGCCCATCTTTACCCAAGACGCAGATGTTTTATTCACTGTTATCCCTCAATAACGTTTATTTGATGTGTTGTTAATCATGTATGACTAATGCTGCCCTACTGTGTGAAAGGTGTGAAACGTTGGGATAGCTTATGGTCATGATGCTTACGTTGAGAAATATGTAGTAGGCCTACTGCTTAGAAATGAATTTTTATGAAGCTTGTTTATATGCTATTTCCCATGATGATAAATTAACATTTCATTGCTGTGAGTTGTGAAGATTATACAAATAAATAGTAAATGTGCTGAATCAGAATACTCATTTCCCATGATGATATATTAACATTGCATTGCTGCAAGATTTGTGAAGATTATACAAATACATTTTAAATCCGCTGAATCAGAATATTCTATTAAAACTTTAGTGATGGATTGTAAATGCCCTTACCGAAGTACTGTACAATAAGTGCAATTTGGAGGTACACTTGTATTTCACTTGAGTATTTAATTAAACCGACTTATCTCCAGATGTTTGCAATAAACTGGAGGATGACGGGAGAAAATCCTGAAAAATAAATGATTGAAGAGCCCCCCATGATCCGCTCGGAAAGTCATAGTCACGCTGATTACAGGTGTTTTTAAAATGCGTATACGGCTCTCACATGACAGCCACGCAACGGACACATCATCTTGCATCATTTGATTTATTGCTGTATAGTTAAACCAGCAAACCATCGCAAGGAAATGTAACAAAGCTGTAGCTGAAAGATTCATCCACAAACATCAGAATAGAAAAACACTGGCAGGGACCATTTCAGCGCATAATGACTACTGCTGCCTATGCGTGTGGCAGTAATGCAATTCTGCTGAATTATTTGGAGGACTTATAGCCTACTTGTAGTGAAGTATTTTTAACAGTGCGGAATCTACAGCTGGTCACTTTCACTGGCTAAGCAAAATTAATCACGAACAGTTGAACCTCTGAATTGATCCTGAAAGCCTATATGTCCTAGAATAATTCATTTGTATTCCGTTTTAGGCCATCTCACTAAAGGTCACTTAGATTTAGCCTATTCAAGCTCACCAAGTCCAGTATTCAGAATTCAAAGCATTTATTCACAAATACGTTCCATTTTTTTGACAAGCGGAGCCGAGAGTCCGGTGCAAACTATGCAAATTAGCCATGTGCACCAAACAGAAGATAGACGCAATGTATAGAACTGATTGTTGTGCATTATTGTGGATATGTAGGCTGGTTAGTTGTGGTTGTTTGTGGTCTTAGTGAAACAGCCTTGCCTTGGAGTTGGAGAAGTTGGAGTGATTGTGTGAATGTGCGAGAGAGATCGCACCTGCCGTGGTGATGTTGGGCTTGTTGTGGGCTTTTATGTGATCGATGATGTATCTGTCTGATCGTATTAGCTGTAGATGGATGGTTAAATAATGTCACAAGATCGGTCCTACTGCATGTTCTTCTGAGTGCGCAAGAACGGTGCCAATTATTGTCGTGTTTGCATTGTAATGCACAACTTTGCCCCTCCCTGTTATAAAATAAGGTGCATCCCAACAACTTCAGCCAATGCAGGCTCCTATTGCTTTACCAGTGTGCTTAATGTGTGCTTAATGTGTGTGTGTGTGTGTGTGTGTGTGTGTGTGTGTGTGTGTGTGTGTGTGTGTGTGTGTGTGTGTGTGTGTGTGTGTGTGTGTGTGTGTCTGCGTGTGTGTGTCTGCGTGTTGTCATGTAGGCTATAGATATAGATCGATTGTCTTGGCTTGCTTGCATCCATGAAATATTGTAATGTTATGGCCGAGCTGGCTACTGCATATCGCGAACAATCTGGGGATGAGGGCATCCCCGAATAATGATGGGTATTTCGCACACTGCCATCTCAATATATAGCCTAACATATACAAATATATCACTGTACTAGACACAAATATATTTTCCACTAGCTAGTGGTGGTCATTACATTGTAGTGAAACTAGTAAAGACAACACAGCCTTATGTTACGGCGAAACATGGAGGCACTGACTGCCGCTCTAGTTTCGACAATGCGTTACTTTAGTCTGGTCTTTCTCTTCACTGATTGGTTAGACAGCCTTCAAACTTAGTGGTCAAGCAAAGAAGGGGAGGGGCTCGTTCTGCATACCTAATAGCCGGAGTGAATAACTAATAGCCGGAGTGAATGACTAATAGCCGCGGCTATTAGTCATTCAAAACCGTACGGAATCCGTACGGAATCCGTACGGAAACCGTACGGAATCCGTACGGAATCCGTACGGAAACCGTACGGAAACCGTACGGATTCCGTACGGATTCCGTACGGAATTCTTGCAAAACCGTACGGAATCCGTACGGAAACCGTACGGAATCCGTACGGAATCCGTACGGAATCCGTACGGAAACCGTACGGTTTCCGTACGGTTTTGCACTTTTACCGCGCCAATCTAGGTCCGGATTGTGGCCTTCTTGGCTTTCCATAGAAGGCTGTCTAACCAATCAGTGAAGAGAAATACCAGACTAAAGTAACGCATTGTCGAGACTAGAGCTGCAGTGCCTCCATGTTTCGCCGTAACATAAAGCTGTGTTGTCTTTACTAGTTTCACTACAATGTAATGACCACCACTAGCTAGTGGAAAATACATTTGTGTCTAGTACACTGATATATTTGTATATGTTAGGCTATATATTGAGATGGCAGTGTTCGAAATACCCGTCAATATTCGGGGATGCCCTCATCCCCAGATTGTTCTCGATATGCAGTAGCCAGCTAGGCCATAACATTACAATATTTCATGGATGCAAGCAAGCCAAGACAATAAATCTATATCCATAGCCTACATGACAACACACACACACACGCACACACACACACACACACACAGACACACACACGCACACACGTTAAACACACTGGTATAGCAATAGGAGCCTGCATTGGCTAAAGTTGTTGGGATGCACGTTATTTTATAACAGGGAGGGGCAAAGTTGTGCATTACAATGCAAACACGACAATAATTGGCACAGTTCTTGCGCACTCAGAAGAACATGAACTGAATAAATGCCAGGTATATAGCACATCGGAGACAGGCACACAATCAGTGCATTTGCAAATAAGAGCCTGCAGTATGACCGTTCTTGTGACATTATTTAACCATCCATCTACAGCTAATACGATCAGACAGATACATCATTGATCACATATAAGCCAACAACAAGCCCAACATCACCACGGCAGGTGCGCTCTCTCTCGCACATTCACACAATCACTCCAACTTCTCCAACTCAAAGGCAAAGCTGTTTCACTAAGACCACAAACAACCACAACTAACCAGCCTACATATCCACAACAATGCACAACAATCAGTTCTATACATTGCGTCTATCTTCTGTTTGGCGCACATGGCTAATGTGCATACTTGCACAGGACTGTCGGCTCCGCTTGTCAAAAAAATAGAACGTATTTGTGAATAAATGCTTTGAATTCTGAATACTGGACTTGGTGAGCTTGGTGAGTTGGCTATGGGACGTGCACTTTTACCGCGCCATTCTAGGGCCGGATTGTGGCTTTCTTGGACTTCCATAGGTTTCCTCCTACTGCATAAAGCAAAGTGTCTCTCCCACGGAGGTTGGTCCTTACAGATACCCGTAGTTCTGACTTTAAAGTCAGAATTCTGACTTTTTTCTCAGAATTCTGAGATTAATGTCAGAATTCTGAGATTAATGTCAGAATTCTGACTTTTTATCTCAGAATTCTGAGATTAAAGTCAGAATTCTGACTTTAATCTCAGAATTCTGAGATGAATGTCAGAATTCTGACTTTTTATCTCAGAATTCTGAGATTAATGTCAGAATTCTGAGATTAATGTCAGAATTCTGACTTTATTCTCAGAATTCTGAGATTAAAGTCAGAATTCTGACTTTTTTCTCAGAATTCTGAGAATAAAGTCAGAACTTAATTTTTTTTTACATGTGTGGCCCTAATCCTCTTCCGTAATATAACACATTGAACATTGAACACAAGAAATTCCATTTATGCCCATGTACTTTCACACCTTTTTTGACTAATGTACGGCCAACAATGTTTCTAATGTGAAGCTTCAGCTTGACGCTCCGTATTCCCTTCGTCGCATACCTCATCCACTATCCACGACGTGATGTTTTTAAAGGGTTTACTTGTCCAACGCAAAATACAAAAAACAATCATTTTCCACAATGAGGTTCTTATTAGAGGTACGAGAACGAGAGAGAAATTGAGAGAGGTTATCTAAAAAAATAAAAGGGCCTGCAGGAAAATATAAATACAGTACGCAAAAATTGAGTTTACACGTTTCTGAATGCTCTTCAGCTTCAGATGCCGTCAAGAGGGGTCTCTGGTCGTAATCAGTCGCAAGTCCGTCCCTGACCAATCAGCGTTCATTAGCAGAATGCTAGCGTGTATGGCCAACAACGGCCCAAACTGTCAGAAATCGAAAGGACATAAGTACTCACTCATTTGACTTTTGAACCATAATCTATATTGAACTTGCGGAATCTGCAATAAAATTTGCGATATTTCAACGACAAGCAGGTGAAAGAGGCATAATTAGCCGTTTAGCCCCATAGACTCCCATTCAATCTGGACTCGCCCGCGATCACCCCCAGTGGATGTCTCATGGAACTACAACCAAAATCGGTACAATGGGGCGTATAGGGAGTGCCCAGGCTCTTCGTAGACGGGCTCTGGTACAACCTGCGCGTGATTCCCGGCGCATGACATACGTCACAACCAAACGTTAGCGATTGGTTATGGCAGATCCAGAGTGGCACTGGGCAGATCCAATCATTTTAAACTTCAACAGACACCCGCCTTCAAGTGAGTTAACGTTTGTCAATTGATTAGGTCCAGACTCTCTGTACAAATGAAATGAAATGAAGTGAAATACGAGAGTCTGGTAGAACCAGGCTACTTCAGCTTCAGATGCCATCAAGAGGTGTCTCCGGTCGTAATCGGTCGCAAGTCCGTTCCTGACCAATCAGCATTCATTAGCAGAATGCTAGCGTTTACGGCCAACAACGGCCCAAACTGTAAGAAATCGAAAGGACATAAGTACTCATTCATTTGACTTTTGAACTATAATCTATATTGAACTTGCGGAACCTACAATAACATTTGCGATATTTCAATGACAAGCAGGTGAAAGAGATATATTTATCTCCCATTCAATCTGGACTCGCAGGCGATCACCCCCAGTGGATGTCTAATGGAACTACAAGTGCCTAGGCTCTTCGTAGACGGGCTCTGGTATTACTACATCATGGCTGCTGTAGCTAAATCAAACTATACATTTAAGTAATATGGATTGGGCTTTATATTCAATCAGTTCATAAATGTAAGTACAACTCACTAGTACTGTATATCAGTTAAGTCAACTTATAAATTTAAGTAATCTTGATTGCAGTTTATATTCAATCTGTTCATAAATGTAAATACAAATTATGCTTTTGTAGTTGCATCAACAAAAAAATGTGTGTTACTTATAATGCTATTTAAGTTTAATCAACTATTGAATTCATGTAGTATTGACTCAAGGTTAAGTTATGTCACCTAACGCTTTCATGTAATATGGACTGAAGATGGAGTTGAGTGAAATAGCAATATCTATTTCAGTTAACTTATTGTCTTAGTTGTCTTGACATACAATTTCAAGGCAGCATGGACACTCAAATTTTTAAGTTGAAACACCAAGTTTGGTTGTGTGGTGTGATCTGGAAATTGTTAGAGACCTATTGTATGTTTATTTCTTTGCATGTGCATTTTTTATGGTCAAATTGTTGTTAGTTTCCTATTGTTCTGAGTTAATGAAATTGAAGAAAACACTATTTTTATTTGACTGCAATTGTTGTAATACAGTTTATGTGAATTTGCTACATGAAATCATACATGTTTTCTCAAATTAACTTGGACAGCTACTCCTCAATGCTTGTTCATTGTGTGTGATATACAAGTTGTGAAAGAGACTTTTTTCTTCTAGCATTTGTTATTGTCAAATTGAAGTCTATTGCAGACTATTGCAGATCGTTAAATAAAAATGAAGAAATGCAATTAATTTGTATGTGACTTTATTATGGTCCAAAAGATATGACGGGAGAGGCATTCGGCTCTCGAGGTATTTAAATTTTTCAAATATGGCCCCCTTTGAAAAAGGTTGGACACCCCTGATCTAAACATTAGTGCAAAATAGCGGTTAAGGTGCAGTTTGAACATGTTTGTCATATAGTGCAATATAAGTACAGTATAGTTAAATAATGGTGTGGGATAGTGCAGGAGTGAATACAAGAAAAGTAAAGTGACGATGTATGAGCAGCATGTATATAACAGATATAACGGGTAAGCGAAGCATAGATGGACAGTAGGCCTACGCTAAGTATTAACAGTATGATAATATCATATATAATATGATAATATGTAGGGGTGTAATACACATATTTGTACCGAACCGTCACGGTACAGGCACTTCGGTGCGGTTACAGAGGTGTACCGCAGTTCGTAAATGTGGTGTAGCGTTAATATGGTGAATGTGAAGGCTTGTTTTGGGATGCAGAATTTAAAACTTGAAGTCGGAGTTCCACCCGGACCGTTTACGCCTCGTTTCCACACACGCATGTTTTTCGTATCCGTGCTTCCGTAAATTTACGGAAGGGGTCGCTAGTGTTTTACGTACGGACATGAATTTATTTACGCCAGCCAAAAAGATGGGGGAACGTATGATAATGGCCGTTTTTAGGAGACCGGTACTTTGGAACATGAGGATCGACATACATGTCATATACAGAGATAAAAACAAAACCAACCAGGCTTGGAAAGAGGTCGGCGAGGAGTTTGGCCTGCCAGGTACTCTCATAAAAACTCTCATAAAACGACGGCGAAAGTAAAAAAAAATTAACGGATATTACGGACATACCGGACAGAAATTTTACGGAGGGGAGGACTCTCGGAGGAAAAACTGACATTACGGAGAATCACATAGGAACGAATGGACTTTCGGTCGGAGACGGTTGGATCGCATACGAGAATGTACGTATGTGGAAACGAGGCGTTACGCCTCGTTTCCGTAATGTCCGTTTTTCCTCCGAGACTCCTCCCCTCCGTAAAATTTCTGTATGTCCGTAATATACGTTCAAAAAATTTAACTTCCGCCGTCGTTTTACGGAGATACCGTATGAAAGTTTTTATGTTTTTCACAAAACACCTGGCAGGCCTAACTCCTAGACGATCTCTTTCCAAGCCAGGTTGGTTTTGTTTTTATGTCGATCCTCATGTTCCAAAGTACCGGTCTCCTACAAACGGCCATTATCATACGTTTCCCCATCTTTTTGGCTGTCCGTAAATAAATTCATGTCCGTACGTAAAACACTAGCGACCCCTCAGTAAATTTACGGAAGCACGGATACGAATAACATACGTACATTCTCGTATGCGATCCAACCGTCTCCGACCGAAAATCCATTCATTCCTATGTGATTCTCCGTAATGTCCGTTTTTCCTCCGAGACTCCTCCCCTCCGTAAAATTTCTGTCCGGTATGTCCGTAATATACGTTCAAAAAATTTAACTTTCTCCGTCGTTTTACGGAGATACCGTATGAAAGTTTTTATGTTTTTCACAAAACTTGTAGGCTAAGTACCTTGCAGGCCAAACTCCTCAGCGATCTCTTTCCAAGCCTGTTGGTTTTGTTTTTATCTCTGTATATGTCGATCCTCATGTTCCAAAGTACCGGTCTCCTATCCGCTTATCCGGGGTCGGGTCGCGGGGGGAGCAGCTCATGCAGGGGGCCCCAGACTTCCCTTTCCCGGGCCACATTGACCAACTCTGACGGGGGGATCCCGAGGCGTTCCCAGGCCAGTGTTGAGATATAATCTCTCCAACTAGTCCTGGGTCTTCCCCGAGGTCTCCTCCCCACTGGACGTGCCTGAAACACCTCCCAAGGAAGGCGCCCAGTGGGCATCCTTACCAGATACCCGATCCACCTCAGCTGACTCCTTTCTAAGTAAAGGAGCAGCGGCTCTAATCCGAGCTAGGGAGACGCCAGCCACCCTTCTGAGAAAACTCATCTCGGCCGCTTGTACCCGCGATCTCGTCCTTTCGGTCATCACCCAGCCCTCATGACCATAGGTGAGGATAGGAACGAAGATCGACCGGTAGATCGAGAGCTTTGCCTTGCGGCTCAGCTCTCTTTTCGTCACAACGGTGCGGTAAAGCGAACGCAATACCGCCCCCGCTGCTCCGATTCTCCGGCCAATCTCACGCTCCATAGTACCCTCACTCGCGAACAAGACCCCGAGGTACTTGAACTCCTTCATTTGGGCACTCCTTTCCTACCCGGAGTAAACAATCCGCTGATTTCTCCTAACATCTTTTGTCCGTAAATAAATTCATGCCCGTACGTAAAACACTAGCGACTCCTTCCGTAAATTTACGGAAGCACGGACACGAAAAACATACGTATGTGGAAACGAGGCGTGCCTCGTTTCCACATACGTACATTCTCGTATGCGATCCAACCGTCTCCGACCGAAAGTCCATTCATTCCTATGTGATTCTCCGTAATGTCCGTTTTCCCTCCGAGACTCCTCCCCTCCGTAAAATTTCTGTCCGGTATGTCCGTAATATACGTTCAAAAAATTTAACTTTCGCCGTCGTTTTACGGAGATACCGTATGAAAGTTTTTATGTTTTTCACAAAACATGTAAGTACCTGGCAGGCCAAACTCCTCACCGATCTCTTTCCAAGCCTGGTTGGTTTTGTTTTTATCTCTGTATATGTCGATCCTCATGTTCCAAAGTAACGGTCTCCTAAAAACGGCCATTATCATACGCTCCCCCATCTTTTGTCCGTAAATAAATTCATGTCCGTACGTAAAACACTAGCGACTCCTTCTGTCAATTTACGGAAGCCCGGATACGAAAAACATACGTATGTGGAAACGAGGCGTTAGCCAAAGTATACTACTCCGACTCCGTAATCCTCTCAGCCGCTCTCCGTCGGGATGTCGGTTACGCAATGCAATTCGCCGCCCCTATCTTATATGTTGACTACAAACTATGCAAGCAGTGTTGTAAATAAACTTCGAAAGCTTTTCAAATCTTATTTGGTGTTTTATTGGTTCTTAAGGTGCAAAGTAAACAATGTACAAAGTAATTAAGGTGCAAAGTCAAACCGGTGAAGTGATTCAGGAAATGATTTTGTTAGACGACCAGCCCTTGCCGTCTCCGTTTCGTCGACCAATAGGTCCATGGCGTCGACGGACAGTTAAAAAATATTGGATGCGCTCTCCGGCTATGGAGAGGGTTCTCCGTGTCTACGTACAGCACTTTAACATGCACACACATTTGAAGAGGCCAGGTGTTACTATCACGTTGCTGTGAAAAAAACAACGAGCTGTGCAAACCCAGCTCACAACACTATTTCAACAACCCCTGTCTGGGAATTCAGAAATGCAAATGCCATAACCAAGTTTATTCGTGTTTTTTAAGTGGTATTAAATCCTGCCCTCTGTGGGCGTATTCGTTGCACATTGTTCTTGTTTTGTGTACGCGCCACACCTAGACCAGCTGCTTGCTAGCTTCGCAACGCCAAGGCCTAACCACCTACCCTGTATACGCCTAGAATACATTGAAACCTCAACTGTGAGGCCCTTGCTTGGTTTTCAGTTGGTGAAAATGTGTTTCCTTTATGCATCAAGATGAGACAATAGAGGACAACCAGAGAAAAATAATCAACCATTAAAAAGTACATCAGAAGAGGACCTCACCGTTGGAACTTTGATATCAGCTGCCATCGAAGGCCTAACTGGGAGCTAGTGAGGGGCTGAGGACCACTATGAAGGCCACTGGTGGGCCTAACTGGTGGGCCTAACTGGGAGCTAGTGAGGGGCTGAGGACCACTATGAAGGCCACTGGTGGGCCTTACTGGGAGCTAGTGAGGGGCTGAGGACCACTATGAAGGTCTGTTACGGTTGCGGATTAACGCCCCGCCCTCATGGGTAAAATCCTCAGTTTGTCGATGCTCATGCTAATGATCATATGTTTTCCCCGCGTGTGATTTGTTGACCATTATGCTAATTTTGATGTGCCTTTCCCCGGACGTGATTGGCTGCTGCATCGGAGGGCCGAGGATCCTGGAGGACAAAGCACGGGCGAGCTCAACATTCACGGCAGCTGGCCTTGGATATGCAGCTTGCCATATTGGGTCTTGGAATGATTATTTGTTGCTCGATTGAGGCTCTAGTTTGCTACACGGGAACTGGGCCGGAGTTTTGTTTAGAGGTTATCGAACACCGACTCGCAGCTATGCTTTTGTTAAAAACACTAGACGTAGGGGTGCTGTTCCACTCATGTATTTTGGGAGCTTCTTCTTGGTTATATTTGTTTCTTTGATTTGGACAGCACCCAATGGTCCTTTTCCTTTTGTAGTTTTGCCTCCTCTGTTTGTGTTAAATTGATTATCCCATGCTCTGGGCTAAATAAACAACTTCCAGTTAAACCAAAAACATCTGGTTATATGTTGCCACCCCTTCCCCTAGCGGGGGACATAACAAGGTCACTGGTGGGCCTAACTGGTGGGCCTAACTGGGAGCTATTGAGGGGCTGAGGACCACTATGAAGGCCACTGGTGGGCCTATCTGGGAGCTACTGAGGGGCTGAGGACCACTATGAAGGCCACTTGTGGGCCTTACTGGTGGCCCGAACTGGTGGGCCTAACTGGGAGCTAGGGAGCGGCGGTTGAGCACCAGACCTTGGCTTCTTGAGTTGAGAGTAGAAAGCCCTTCATAATAGTGAGTAGTGTTTTAAATGGACAGCACTGATGTTATAGGCTGTTGATGAACATCTTCAGCATTACACAGAGTGAAGAATTGGATTTTAAAGCATTGCTAACTAATAATACAAACACATCTTTATTGATACTAAATTTAACTACAATTTTTCATGAGGGATAAAATATATGCAAATCTCTTCCATAACGTTTAGATTTTTAAAAGCTGTAGAATACAGTGGCTTCCATAGAAACCCCTCCTTCTTAAGAATGAAGCTTGCAGCATGCCGACATATATGTTTACTCCTTCTTTATGGTCTCTTGACCTCCGAAGACGGGGTACTTTCTCTCCACCTCGGCCCAGGTCAGCCGGCCGTTGGCCAGGTCTCTCACCAGGCCTGGCAGCTCCGTCACCTGTGGAGAGAAGAAACATCCCGTGTGATGAAGATGTACTCATACTCGTACTGTACCATTTAGTCATTCAGAGTTCACACCTGGGGATCCAGGTGACCTGAGGGATCCAGATGACCTCAGGGCTAGAATATCATAGCCTAGGGCCCCTGAACACTGGGGGCTGAGGGGCCCCACTTGAGGACTTAGATATTTTATGTTTTGTTTTTGTTTAAAGAACTAAATTAGTGTGTGAACAGTTTGAAAGGCCTCATAATTGTCCTGTTTGTAAAAGTGTCTACCAACAGAGAGAGAGAGAGAGAGAGAGAGAGAGAGAGAGAGAGAGAGAGACTGTGCTCACAAGAGAGAGAGAGAGAGACTGTGCTCACAAGAGAGAGAGTGAGAGACTGTGCTCAACCTCAACAGAACCAGGAAGCGCATGGATCTCAACCGTTATTTAGTTTTGGAGCCTGTCTTAAGTTTGCGTTATTGATGAAAAGAGCTCCCAACAAAGGGACAAAGGAAACTGGTCTCCCCGCGCTCATTACCTTGTTACAATGATAACAGTGGATAGATACAGTCAGATATTAGATATTAGATACATGATTTATTCATTCAAGCAGTATAGGTAGTGCGGTGTCAAATATATCAGTGCAGGGCACTTTTACTAGCAGAGACGAACCCATGCAGACCTTTTAACATGGAAAGTGAAAAGGCTCAAATCAATCATTTAACACCTGAGAGTTGTCAAATTAAATTAGCATAGACCGTTTACATACTTTGCTCAGTTATGGCCCATTATGTGAAAATAGATCTACATTAGTTGATGAGTTAATTGCAGCACCAAGTAATCTACTGGTGCGGCCCATTCCTCTTAAGGTTTAGTTTTCTGACACAAACATAAAGTATACCATTAGCGTGTGACTTTATTGTGAGGTGGTGCTATAATATGTTTTAATAAAGATTCAAAGTCTGAAATAGCAAAGTAATTTCGCAAGTCAGATCTGTTCAATGTAAGTAACTAAACCAGTTTTAATTTGAAAGTCTTAAAGCAAATAAAGAACAAGGTTCAAGAGTACCACACCATTTAACAACATTGCTGAGAAGCGGATGTTTCCTATAGGCTGAGGAGGCTGTGGTCCACCTCAGTAACCACACAGGGGTGCTTGGTTAACCTCATCGGGCCCTACCAGGTTGAGCTGAATGGAGAGGGGCTCTGCCCGGGATCCTGTTCAATAAAGATGCTCCTGAATGTTTATTGGTTCATTATTGATTGCAATTGTATAATGTAAACACAATGCGGTAGCGTTGTAACGATGTGACCGACAGATATGTTGAGCTACGGAGAGGTACAATTTGAATACTTTAAGGCACACCTTAATGATGAGGGATGGTAAGGGTAAACTCGTTTTTAGGACAGGGCTTAGTTTATTTGGTGGTTGATTACTGCTGGTTTATTTTGCTGTGTGATGGTTTAAGTGGTATTAAATCCTGCCCTCTGTGGGCGTATTCGTTGCACATTGTTCTTGTTTTGTGTACGCGCCACACCTAGACCAGCTGCTTGCTAGCTTCGCAACGCCAAGGCCTAACCACCTACCCTGTATACGCCTAGAATAAATTGAAACCTCAACTGTGAGGCCCTTGCTTGGTTTTCAGTTGGTGAAAATGTGTTTCCTTTATGCAGCAAGATGAGACAATAGAGGACAACCAGAGAAAAATAATCAACCATTAAAAAGTACATCAGAAGAGGACCTCACCGTTGGAACTTTGATATCAGCTGCCATCGAAGGCCTAACTGGGAGCTAGTGAGGGGCTGAGGACCACTATGAAGGCCACTGGTGGGCCTAACTGGTGGGCCTAACTGGGAGCTAGTGAGGGGCTGAGGACCACTATGAAGGCCACTGGTGGGCCTTACTGGGAGCTAGTGAGGGGCTGAGGACCACTATGAAGGTCTGTTACGGTTGCGGATTAACGCCCCGCCCTCATGGGTAAAATCCTCAGTTTGTCGATGCTCATGCTAATGATCATGTGTTTTCCCCGCGTGTGATTTGTTGACCATTATGCTAATTTTGATGTGCCTTTCCCCGGACGTGATTGGCTGCTGCATCGGAGGGCCGAGGATCCTGGAGGATAAAGCACGGGCGAGCTCAACATTCACGGCAGCTGGCCTTGGATATGCAGCTTGCCATATTGGGTCTTGGAATGATTATTTGTTGCTCGATTGAGGCTCTAGTTTGCTACACGGGAACTGGGCCGGAGTTTTGTTTAGAGGTTATCGAACACCGACTCGCAGCTATGCTTTTGTTAAAAACACTAGACGTAGGGGTGCTGTTCCACTCATGTATTTTGGGAGCTTCTTCTTGGTTATATTTGTTTCTTTGATTTGGACAGCACCCAATGGTCCTTTTCCTTTTGTAGTTTTGCCTCCTCTGTTTGTGTTAAATTGATTATCCCATGCTCTGGGCTAAATAAACAACTTCCAGTTAAACCAAAAACATCTGGTTATATGTTGCCACCCCTTCCCCTAGCGGGGGACATAACAAGGTCACTGGTGGGCCTAACTGGTGGGCCTAACTGGGAGCTATTGAGGGGCTGAGGACCACTATGAAGGCCACTGGTGGGCCTATCTGGGAGCTACTGAGGGGCTGAGGACCACTATGAAGGCCACTTGTGGGCCTTACTGGTGGCCCGAACTGGTGGGCCTAACTGGGAGCTAGGGAGCGGCGGTTGAGCACCAGACCTTGGCTTCTTGAGTTGAGAGTAGAAAGCCCTTCATAATAGTGAGTAGTGTTTTAAATGGACAGCACTGATGTTATAGGCTGTTGATGAACATCTTCAGCATTACACAGAGTGAAGAATTGGATTTTAAAGCATTGCTAACTAATAATACAAACACATCTTTATTGATACTAAATTTAACTACAATTTTTCATGAGGGATAAAATATATGCAAATCTCTTCCATAACGTTTAGATTTTTAAAAGCTGTAGAATACAGTGGCTTCCATAGAAACCCCTCCTTCTTAAGAATGAAGCTTGCAGCATGCCGACATATATGTTTACTCCTTCTTTATGGTCTCTTGACCTCCGAAGACGGGGTACTTTCTCTCCACCTCGGCCCAGGTCAGCCGGCCGTTGGCCAGGTCTCTCACCAGGCCTGGCAGCTCCGTCACCTGTGGAGAGAAGAAACATCCCGTGTGATGAAGATGTACTCATACTCGTACTGTACCATTTAGTCATTCAGAGTTCACACCTGGGGATCCAGGTGACCTGAGGGATCCAGATGACCTCAGGGCTAGAATATCATAGCCTAGGGCCCCTGAACACTGGGGGCTGAGGGGCCCCACTTGAGGACTTAGATATTTTATGTTTTGTTTTTGTTTAAAGAACTAAATTAGTGTGTGAACAGTTTGAAAGGCCTCATAATTGTCCTGTTTGTAAAAGTGTCTACCAACAGAGAGAGAGAGAGAGAGAGAGAGAGAGAGAGAGAGAGAGAGAGAGAGACTGTGCTCACAAGAGAGAGAGAGAGAGACTGTGCTCACAAGAGAGAGAGTGAGAGACTGTGCTCAACCTCAACAGAACCAGGAAGCGCATGGATCTCAACCGTTATTTAGTTTTGGAGCCTGTCTTAAGTTTGCGTTATTGATGAAAAGAGCTCCCAACAAAGGGACAAAGGAAACTGGTCTCCCCGCGCTCATTACCTTGTTACAATGATAACAGTGGATAGATACAGTCAGATATTAGATATTAGATACATGATTTATTCATTCAAGCAGTATAGGTAGTGCGGTGTCAAATATATCAGTGCAGGGCACTTTTACTAGCAGAGACGAACCCATGCAGACCTTTTAACATGGAAAGTGAAAAGGCTCAAATCAATCATTTAACACCTGAGAGTTGTCAAATTAAATTAGCATAGACCGTTTACATACTTTGCTCAGTTATGGCCCATTATGTGAAAATAGATCTACATTAGTTGATGAGTTAATTGCAGCACCAAGTAATCTACTGGTGCGGCCCATTCCTCTTAAGGTTTAGTTTTCTGACACAAACATAAAGTATACCATTAGCGTGTGACTTTATTGTGAGGTGGTGCTATAATATGTTTTAATAAAGATTCAAAGTCTGAAATAGCAAAGTAATTTCGCAAGTCAGATCTGTTCAATGTAAGTAACTAAACCAGTTTTAATTTGAAAGTCTTAAAGCAAATAAAGAACAAGGTTCAAGAGTACCACACCATTTAACAACATTGCTGAGAAGCGGATGTTTCCTATAGGCTGAGGAGGCTGTGGTCCACCTCAGTAACCACACAGGGGTGCTTGGTTAACCTCATCGGGCCCTACCAGGTTGAGCTGAATGGAGAGGGGCTCTGCCCGGGATCCTGTTCAATAAAGATGCTCCTGAATGTTTATTGGTTCATTATTGATTGCAATTGTATAATGTAAACACAATGCGGTAGCGTTGTAACGATGTGACCGACAGATATGTTGAGCTACGGAGAGGTACAATTTGAATACTTTAAGGCACACCTTAATGATGAGGGATGGTAAGGGTAAACTCGTTTTTAGGACAGGGCTTAGTTTATTTGGTGGTTGATTACTGCTGGTTTATTTTGCTGTGTGATGGTTTAAGTGGTATTAAATCCTGCCCTCTGTGGGCGTATTCGTTGCACATTGTTCTTGTTTTGTGTACGCGCCACACCTAGACCAGCTGCTTGCTAGCTTCGCAACGCCAAGGCCTAACCACCTACCCTGTATACGCCTAGAATAAATTGAAACCTCAACTGTGAGGCCCTTGCTTGGTTTTCAGTTGGTGAAAATGTGTTTCCTTTATGCAGCAAGATGAGACAATAGAGGACAACCAGAGAAAAATAATCAACCATTAAAAAGTACATCAGAAGAGGACCTCACCGTTGGAACTTTGATATCAGCTGCCATCGAAGGCCTAACTGGGAGCTAGTGAGGGGCTGAGGACCACTATGAAGGCCACTGGTGGGCCTAACTGGTGGGCCTAACTGGGAGCTAGTGAGGGGCTGAGGACCACTATGAAGGCCACTGGTGGGCCTTACTGGGAGCTAGTGAGGGGCTGAGGACCACTATGAAGGTCTGTTACGGTTGCGGATTAACGCCCCGCCCTCATGGGTAAAATCCTCAGTTTGTCGATGCTCATGCTAATGATCATGTGTTTTCCCCGCGTGTGATTTGTTGACCATTATGCTAATTTTGATGTGCCTTTCCCCGGACGTGATTGGCTGCTGCATCGGAGGGCCGAGGATCCTGGAGGATAAAGCACGGGCGAGCTCAACATTCACGGCAGCTGGCCTTGGATATGCAGCTTGCCATATTGGGTCTTGGAATGATTATTTGTTGCTCGATTGAGGCTCTAGTTTGCTACACGGGAACTGGGCCAGAGTTTTGTTTAGAGGTTATCGAACACCGACTCGCAGCTATGCTTTTGTTAAAAACACTAGACGTAGGGGTGCTGTTCCACTCATGTATTTTGGGAGCTTCTTCTTGGTTATATTTGTTTCTTTGATTTGGACAGCACCCAATGGTCCTTTTCCTTTTGTAGTTTTGCCTCCTCTGTTTGTGTTAAATTGATTATCCCATGCTCTGGGCTAAATAAACAACTTCCAGTTAAACCAAAAACATCTGGTTATATGTTGTCACCCCTTCCCCTAGCGGGGGACATAACAAGGTCACTGGTGGGCCTAACTGGTGGGCCTAACTGGGAGCTATTGAGGGGCTGAGGACCACTATGAAGGCCACTGGTGGGCCTATCTGGGAGCTACTGAGGGGCTGAGGACCACTATGAAGGCCACTTGTGGGCCTTACTGGTGGCCCGAACTGGTGGGCCTAACTGGGAGCTAGGGAGCGGCGGTTGAGCACCAGACCTTGGCTTCTTGAGTTGAGAGTAGAAAGCCCTTCATAATAGTGAGTAGTGTTTTAAATGGACAGTACTGATGTTATAGGCTGTTGATGAACATCTTGAGCATTACACAGAGTGAAGAATTGGATTTTAAAGCATTGCTAACTAATAATACAAACACATCTTTATTGATACTAAATTTAACTACAATTTTTCATGAGGGATAAAATATATGCAAATCTCTTCCATAACGTTTAGATTTTTAAAAGCTGTAGAATACAGTGGCTTCCATAGAAACCCCTCCTTCTTAAGAATGAAGCTTGCAGCATGCCGACATATATGTTTACTCCTTCTTTATGGTCTCTTGACCTCCGAAGACGGGGTACTTTCTCTCCACCTCGGCCCAGGTCAGCCGGCCGTTGGCCAGGTCTCTCACCAGGCCTGGCAGCTCCGTCACCTGTGGAGAGAAGAAACATCCCGTGTGATGAAGATGTACTCATACTCGTACTGTACCATTTAGTCATTCAGAGTTCACACCTGGGGATCCAGGTGACCTGAGGGATCCAGATGACCTCAGGGCTAGAATATCATAGCCTAGGGTCCCTGAACACTGGGGGCTGAGGGGCCCCACTTGAGGACTTAGATATTTTATGGTTTGTTTTTGTTTAAAGAACTAAATGAGTGTGTGTGAACAGTTTGAAAGGCCTCATAATTGTCCTGTTTGTAAAAGTGTCTACCAACAGACTAATGATTCTCAGCTACAAAACAACTATTGATCCTCACTGTTGCCCATGCTGAGCCTGTCCTTCAGAGTGGGGGCACACCCAGCAAGGTTTTACTGATGTCGGTGGAGGCAGCGGCTCAGAGAGGTCAGAAGTGGATTTATAGACCCAATACTGGGCCCAAAGAGTGAGCGGTAGTTTTTTGTTTTCGGTGCCCCAAACACGGGATACCACTGAGACACAAGAGGCGGTACCTGGGCCCTGATCTGGGTCATAGAGTCGCGGTCCCGCAGCGTGGCGGTGTGGGGCGTCTTGTTCACGGTGTCAAAGTCCACGGTGATGCCGAAGGCCACGCCGATCTCGTCGGTGCGGGCGTAGCGCCGGCCGATGGACCCGGAGGAGTCGTCCACCTTGTGGGACACGCCCTGTTCGGTCATGGCCTCCGCTGAGGACAAGGAGGAAGGGGAAGAAGAAAGAAGTTCTTCAGAAAAATGTCAGAAATATGAGGAAATTGCTTAAGTGTATCTGAATACGATACGATGCAACTTTATTAATCCCCCGTCGAAGATATTAGTTTGTTGCAATAGCCCAGCAGCAGTAGAAAAACACAGGATAAATATACAATACAAGAACAATACAAAGCACCAATACAAAAGTAGACGCAGCGCAGTTAATGCAAAACACATTCGCACACCCGTGTTTCATAATCTGAGAACATGCTCAAAAGGTGTGCATTCGTAAACCCAAATTTGAACTAATGCATCAGAAGTTGCACATCTGTGAAAAATTTCCTCACAAATAAAATGATAAAGAACGCTATGTTAGTTCAGCATTTAAATGAGCGAGCACAAATCCATTTTACAACTGCTCGAATCTGCTCCTGCAAGTCTCAGCTGTGGGTTTTTTAGCAGGTAGTTTTGCAACACGTCTAGGTGGTAAATGTGTAGCAAAAGTATTTCGTATCCGTAGATGCCAGAGCGTCCGTGGGCGGGACAAAATAGTTCCGCCCATAATTTCCTAATCCAATGAAAATCGCCAGCAGGGATGCATTTCCGCGTGCCAGCCATGGAGCTATAAAGATCGCAGCATACTCTCGCAGGTCTCCTACATTATGTTAAATTAAATGACTTAGTTCAAGTGAATTCTGAGTATTGCATTAACATTTCTGAATTTATGTTATGGCGACCCTTAAAATACATTGAGGTACATTTGCGGCATGTTAATGAAATACTTTGGGAGGAATTCACTTGAACTAAGTCATTTCTTTTATCATAATGTAGGATACCCACCTCCGTTCAGTAGGACGCCCTCTTCACTTCTCCAGAAAGAAACGTATCCCGCGCAAAGAGTATGCTGCGATCTTTATAGCTCCATGGCTGGCACGCGCTGGGTCCCAGTGTAATTTGAGGAATGCATCCCTGCCGGCGATTTTCATTGGATTAGGAAATTATGGGCGGAACTATTTTGTCCCGCCCACGGACGCTCTGGCATCTACGGATACGAATAATTTTGCTACACATTTACCACCTAGACGTGTTGCAAAAAAAACCCACAGCTGAGACTTGCAGGAGCAGATTCGAACAGTTGTAAAATGGATTTGTGCTCGCTCATTAAAATGCTGAATTAACATAGCGTTCTTTATCATTTTATTTGTGAGGAATTTTTTCACAGATGTGCAACTTCTGATGCATTAATTCAAATTTGGGTTTACGAATGCACACCTTTAGGGCATGTTCTCGGATTATGAAACACGGGTGTGCGAATGTGTTTTGCACCAACTGCGCTGCAATAATTGTAGCACAAGGATTTGTGCACCTGTAACATAGATTTGCGTACTCGTAGACCCTATTTTGTGTTTACAATGGTATAAAAAATATTTACGACTATAAATGTACTGTTACACATTTTGTGACTTTAGAGTACACATGCAAAATAAATACATACGACTTCAAATGAACTGTGACTTTAGTGTACGCATTCAAATTCTGCAGTTACAGGTGCTAAAGACTTTTGCTACAATAATACCTTCATAAACCAGGTCAACGATTAGGGAAGAATGTAGAATCCCACAATGCAAAATCACATTTGGAAAGTCGTCCTTCTCTTTTTTATAGGGATAAAACAATGGAACAGTCTCCCAACAGATCTAATAACCATAATGATTTTCAGACCTTCTCCCTGCTGACAAAGGTTTGGCTGCTCATGCAACAGACCTGCACACACTTGTGCTAGTAGGATAGGGGTATGTGATTTTATAAAATTTGTAATGTAGTGCTTTTCGTAAACTTTTTTATCCTATCTTTTTATTATATTATTGTATCTTGTTATCCTTTTAATGTTTAATCCCATGTTTTTATATTATTGTGTCTTGTTTACTTTTGTAGTATTTATTGTTCTTACCTGCCCAGGGACTACAGGTGGAAAATAGCAGTTTGCTAAAACCTGGTACAATGCATCTCTCCTTGCTCTATACAAGGTTAATGTTTATTTTGTACATTGTCCCTGTTCAAATAAAGTTACATTACATTACAAGGAGAAGACAAGACAAAAACAACAAACAACAACAAATAATTAGACTCACACAGCTCTTTGACGAAAGGAACAAACTCCTGGTTCTGGCTCAGAGGAAGGACGGAACATTTGTAGGGAGCCACTGTTGCAGGGAAGCTGAAGAACTGCAGAGGAAGAGATCAGGGTCTGAGCTGCAGGTCTCACATCCCAGAAGAACAGGAGAACCCTAGGAAGTACCTCAGACCCAGAGACTGAGCAAACCTCAATACTGAGGGACGCAACATGAAGTACTACAGACCCAGAGACTGAGCAAACCTCAACGCTGAGGAACGCAACATGAGGTACTACAGACCCAGACTGAGCAAACCTCAAAACTGAGGGACGCAACATTCTACACTGTCGCAGGGAAACTGAATAACTGCAATGGAGACATTTTGTGGTCAAACTGAGACCAGTTTTACCTCAGAAAGAATTAACATCCTGACTTATTTGACTACATTTATACAAACGCTGAATACAGGCAATAATAACCATTACTGCTCAATGATTTGTGTTGAATTCTGTCCTTCACATTAGTAGATTACTTTGTACTGCTGGGATGGTTTTGTCTCACCGTCCTCTGCTCGTCCCCCTCCCTGGTTCGGAAGGAGTGCTCGAATATTGCGTACATGATTCTGCCAATGCCAAAGGAGGGCTCGATGACGTTGGGAACAATCTCTTCCACTGTTGGAGACACACAGCGGTCCCACCCAGGTCAGATCAAGTCGGACAATCTCAAACTTGGTAGACGTATCATTTCCAGCACAATGGTCAATCAAACAATTAAATCTTATACTTCACATTCAATTAAAATTTGAAATCTGATTATAAAAACCTAGTACCGACCATGTGCACCGTCATTTGTCAGTGTCTTCTCCCTAGTACCTACCATGTGCACGTCTTTATGTTAGTGTCTTCTACCTAGTACCTACCATGGGAGGTCTTCTGGAACCTCTTGACAGAAGCCATGTCCTTGGTGATCTTGAAGGCCTTCCCCTCGGTCTGGATGGTGAACTCTCTGGAAACACGCACACATTGGTGAAGGCTTGAACCAACACATTCTCAAGGTGGTCTCCCAGTGGTGGAGGCATCATAACAGGGATAACATACCCGCTGGTGTCCAGTGTGCTTTCCTGAGCGGTGATGTAGCCTTCGTCACAGGCAGCGAGGTAGTCCAGGATGGACCTGGCATCCCTCTTGTAGGCCATGCCGATGGCACCCTTGTTGGGTTCGAACTGGACGACGCTCACAGTCTTGTTCGACCGAGTTAGGGAGAACGACTGAAAACATGGGATGGACTGAGACCTCTGCAACATTTTGAACAATGAAAAGACTATTGAACACATCCAATCCTAGATAAAGACTGTGTGTTAACCCTAGTTGAAATATTTTCACAAATTTTTCACCCTCTACCCAGAAGGCCTGGTCAAATATATAAATATAAGAAACCACTCAACCATAATTTTTTTACATTTTTAAGCTGAGCAAACATCTAACTAACGTGGTGAAATTAGTTGTATACTCTTGTATACGGTCTAAAAGTATAGCCCGTCTACAAGTAAAAATATAAGCATTTGTGTTGAAGAATAGTGCATTGTGGGTTTCTTAAGGATATTGGCTCCTTGAGGATCTTCTCTGCCACCAGAGGGACCTTGGTCGCTCTGGAGTGGCACGTCAGGTCGTAGCAGGAGCGGTCCGCACAGCCCACGATCTCGATCCAGCCCTGCAGAACACAGACATGCTAGAGCTACACAGCCAAGGTCAAAGTTAAATCTGGAGGATGGCCCTTGACGTACGTAGGAGGTCTTGGTCTCTGCGTCCCAGCAGTCACAGGCATAGTGGGCCATCTCGTTGTCCATGTGCTGGCGGAAGCGCAGCTTGTCTTTGGACAGACCCACTTTGGTCAAGTACAGGTAGATCCTGCCGATGAAGTAGCCCAGGACCGAGTTGTTGATGACCCCCTGTCACAGGACACACAGAGACACCAACTGTTGGACCAGGACTGGAGCTGGAGGTGATTGGTCCGTAACTGCTCAACATAAGCCTTCCTCCTCCCCAGACATCCTTAAGAGGGGGGGGGGGGGGGGGGGGGTACTAGGTGTTGTGTCAATATGAAACTGAAAGTTTCAACAAAATAAACACACTGAAATAATTTTGTGATCACCCCATGTTCACCTGCTCATGCTTTGTTTTTTTAGTCAATGCACTTCTACTTGGACAACATCCTAGAAACGACCTTGTTGTGGAAGAGTTTCACAGACAGAAGTTAGACACCACGTTAGTTCGATGTTTGCTCAGCTTCAAAAGCTTTGTGAATCTCCCGTACCTGCTCCACCGCATCTCCCAGCCTCATGATGTGGGCGGACTGCCCACTGGTCTGGGCCTTGGAGGAGTACAGCGTGATGTTCAGGTCGGCCACGTTGGAGAACTTGGGGTGGACCTTCTCCATGGGGTCCACAAAGTGCTCTATCTCGGCCATGGTGAACTCTCTGGGGGAGAGAGGTGTAGTGGCACAGGGTCATGCTGTGCCGTACATGGGTGACATGTTAACGGTGAGAAAACCAAAGGGCTTTACCGAACTCGGATGAGCCCGGAGCGAGGGGAAATCTCGTTCCTGAAGGAGTTGCCAATCTGGGCGGCGCCAAAAGGCAGTTTGCCCTGGTTGAACTCCAGCAGGCGCTTGAAGTTCAGGAACATTCCCTGAGCGGTCTCAGGCCGCAGATAGCTGTGGAAAAAGTAGTCACACTGTATTCATACCGTATAGTGTGTGTGTGTGTGTGTGTGTGTGTGTGTGTGTGTGTGTGTGTGTGTGTGTGTGTGTGTGTGTGTGTGTGTGTGTGTGTGTGTGTGTGTCTAGATAGATAAGCCGTACCCTGGCATGTTTCCTGCTGGACCGATGGAAGTCTTGAACATGAGGTTGAAGGAGGTGGGCGCTGTGAGGTCATTTCCTGTTGAGGGAGACCTGACGTTGTATTTCCCAAAGAGAGCGGCCAGGTCCTGCTGGGAGTAGTTGTCCATCTGAGAAGGAAGAAAGGAATCAGCTGTTTGTGTGTGTGTGTGTGTGTGTGTGTGTGTGTGTGTGTGTGTGTGTGTGTGTGTGTGTGTGTGTGTGTGTGTGTGTGTGTGTGTGTGTGTGTGTGTGTGTGTGTGTTCATCTGAAAACGCCTCATTACACACACACACACCTGTGTTATGACGTCCTCCATCTCTTCTGAGGTCTCAGCTGAGCACTTTTCGGCCAACATGAGCTTTTTCAGATGAGCTGTGGAGAAGCAAATCCCCTTTCTGTTACAGAAGACCACAGACTTTTTTATCCATACTAAAAGGCTGATCAACAGACCAGCAATTCTCCGAGAAGGAAGACATTTTGCAAAAGGTCCAAGGCAATCTTTCTCTTTCAAACATTTGATCCAGAATGAGTTGGTTGCAGCCGCTTTCCACTCTGTCTGAACCCTGTTGAGGTTTCCCAGCCCGGACAAACCAGTCCCCCAACCCTACGGCAGCAGTGGCTGGCCTCGCCCCTGCTGAGGGCTAAAGGCAGGGGCTCGCACCATTCCCGGGCAATTAAATACCCATTCAACTTGTTACAAAACCTGCTCTGCAAAGTATAAAGGACACATGAAATAGTATAACTGTACAAGAGCGATACAGTAGAATGAAAGTCTTTAAACAAAGTGTCTAGGATTGGATTTGTAATAATTTGAATGATACAATTAATAATCAGAAAAATTATTATTTTAAACACAGACGCAGGAGGCCAGCGACGCAGACGATTTGAGAGACACAGGAAAAGAAAAATGCTAATGCTAATTCCCGTTGAGGTCACACGCTGCATTCAGGTTTGAAAGCCCCCAGTAGTAAATGTAGCTCCCACACCTTTGAGGAGGTGGTCGGCACGGAAACACTCGCCCGTCTTGGCGTCCTTCACCATGTAATCAGCGAACTTGTCTACATGTCCTGAAGTCCTGCAAACAACATACACTAAATCATTTCCAGGTAGAAAAGGAAGGTGCTTGCATGGATGACGTTCCACAATACGGTACAGTTGAAAGGTTTCCGTGTGAGTGGGTTGTAGCAGTGTCTCTGTTTTGCCCAGTGCATGTGTTTTTTTTCACTGGAAAGTGAGTACAGAATGCAACGGGACAGCTTAACTTACTCATCAGCTATCTAAAACGTACTTTCTAAACTTTCCTCTTGGTTGGTCAAACCAAACCAACTATAATATAAATAATGATTTGTAATAACTAAATGATATCTGAACCTTAGCATGTAAAAATGTTCCACAATCATTTTTTGACCACCAATCATCTACCGTTAATGTGTTCATGTACAGTAAACATTTACGCAGTAGCAAAGAATTCCTTCTGGTGTAGGACAAATACAAATCCATTAAGATAGTTTTTTATTTCATTTTCATTTTTATATAGTAATACAAATAAAAAAATCTTTAGGCCTATTTGATAAAAAAAAAAAAAAGTTTGTCTTTGCACTGTTTTCTTTTTCATGTGTCTTTTTCACCTAATAGATAGGATCGGGGGATCGGATCGCTGGCCGAATTCGGTCCATCCCTAGTTATTACGGAACTAAACCAATATTTGAAGCGAACTTGTGAGAGGCGGGAGGAGACCTACTTGAGCACGGGCTCCGGGGTCAGCATGGTGCAGTCGATCTCCAGGATCTGCTCCTCCTGGATGAAGTGCTGTCTCCACACCTGCAGGATGTTGTTCTTCAGGGCACAACCCACAGGGCCGAAGTCGTACAGGCCGCTCACGCCTGACCCCACACAATACGTTTCTTTAGTCTTCAGCATGGTACATGTTCAATCACGTTCTCATCCTGCTCAACCTTTAGGTACTGCACGTTATTGTTTCACATGACTTAGGCCTACCTCCATAGATGGCAAACGCCTGATCGTAGAAGAATCTCCTCTTTAATGTGTCCTCCATCTTCGCCCTGTCCACTACGTCATCTTTGGGTTGCAACGAAAGCTCCTACAAGTGGGGGGTACGTACATGGCCCCCACATCCCCATCAACCACGGTCGCTTCCGTTCAAAGCGCGTTGGAGTCAAACGAATTCAATTGAAATGCAACTTGAAGCGTCAAAGTCGACAGGGCATCGGCTATTTAATGCCAATCAGCGGGGAAACAATAGACCATGACGGGGTCTCACCTTGGCCTCCAGGGTCCTCTTGCGGGCTCTCAGTTCGGCCACCGCCTGATTGACGGCCTGCTCGGCGGCTCCTTGCTCTTTCATCTGCCGCACCACCTCGCCCTTTGAAGGACATTTCCTTAACATGATTTCCGCGCACATGTTATTTAGGACGGGATGCACTCAGTACCGCGGGAAGTAGGGGTGCTGGGGGTGCTGCACCCCCTGTCTGAGGCCCTGCCTTATCACAGAAAACGAATATTTTTAAGAACCAAAGTGGAGATTTCTGAAAACGCCGGTTATGTGTTGTCGTGTCAACGGGGAGAAACGGGATTTTAGGTTCTGAAGCGTCACATTATGCACCAGGAAATGCTTAACGTCATGTGAGCGCCCGCTGTACCGTATGGGTCCGAATATAAACACAAACCCCATTGTAAGACGACCTATATTTGGAAAAAATGTTTTTATAAATAAATAAATAAATTGTATTCATTGAAATAATATACGAAAATAAAAAGGCATAGAATAGGCTAAAACACTGCATTGCCACTAAACAGTAGTGCAAATAGGCCGTACTGATGTGTACACCAAAGACTATTCCTGACACTCCTCTGCCCCGCTGTGTTCGCTCTGGCTGTGGTCGCTCCGCACTGTTTCGGCCCGTGGCAAAGCGGGTCATCGTCGCTGCTGTCCAAGGCATTTTGAGACGCAGCATTTATTTAATGCTCATATGACCTAGTGCTGAAAAAAAGTTAGGCCAATATGAAAAAGTGTGAGGGGAGCAGTGGATGTGAACCATGGTCTGAACACAACGATCGATTTTCGACTGTGCGCGCATGCACTGGTGTAATTGAGCTGCGCTGCTATATATCTTTTTTTTTTATCAATGTAGCGAGTTGCGAGTTTATCTAGTGCAGGCTGAGTTTATTTTTTCCAGCACCCCCTGCTGAGAATACGTTCCCGCGGCCATGCGCTGTACATGGACTGCTATAATCTGTCGCCTAAACTATGCAAGAAGAGCTTGCATGCGGTTAGCCAAGATAAACCAAAGTCAAGATAAACCAACTCCTTTGCTTTAGTCGACTTCCGATTAGAAAACGAATCGAAAGATGTGTATTCTTTCTGTCCCAGTTTACGCACCTGTTGCCTCACAGCTTCTCTCAGAGGAGCCAGGACTTCTTCCATCATGACACGTAGGCTCCGAGCGGGAAGGTCCGTGCTGGGCTGTCAGTCTCCTGTTGAGATGCTGGTTCCAGTCCGAGCGGCTCACTGTTACTGTTGTTGCATCAGCTCAGAACATGAGAAGGGGCGGGTCATATACACTGTCATAGGTGCGTTTGTGTGTGTGTGTGTGTGTGTGTGTGTGTGTGTGTGTGTGTGTGTGTGTGTGTGTGTGTGTGTGTGTGTGTGTGTGTGTGTGTGTGTGTGTGTGTGTGTGTGTGTGTGTGTGTGTGTGTGTGTGTGTGTGTGTCCGTCTGTCTGTCGGTCTGTGTGTAAAATAAGTGAAACTGAAAGCAAAGTACAAAACGGTAGCCAACCGTCTTTCCTCCAACGAACATATAGCTTCTAAAAAACGATGCTTCTTAACTTTTTAAACGTCCTCAGTCTCGGCTGTTGAGCAGTAGGCTATGTTATATCTGTTTATTTATAAACAGGTATTAAAGTAGCCTAGTTGAACTAAAGTTTGCAGTTGTTTGCTGGTATTTCAACTACATTCATATTTACATAGTGATTTGAGTCTTTTGTATAGCCCCGCCCCCTTCCCATGATGTTCTGATTTGATGCTCTGATGTGACGTTCTGATGTTCTGACATGATGTTCTGACGTGATGTTCTGATCTGTTCTAATCTGATGTTCTGATCTGAATCTTCTTTGCTCCGACCTGATGTTCTGATGTGATGTTCTGATCTGATGTTCTGCTCTGATCTGATGTTCTGATTCGATGTTATCTGATCAACACCCTGGTGTGTGTGCGTGAATGGTGAAGCGTTGTCTGAGCAGTGATGTGCCTCATGTCCGCGCCAGATTGAGGGATTAGCTTCCCGGACACCTATAGTATAACATGTAGTAAAACATGTAGTATAACATTTTGTATAATATATAGGCTGACGTATAACACTAGGGGTGTGGTGCATTTCATATACAACTTGACTCATTATAAAACTCATACACAATGAAAAAAGTGGGTCGCCAACTCATGATACTTTTTCTCAGATCAGATTTTAAGATCAGAACATCACTCGAGTCGGGAGTAACACGCCCCCCTCTTTCCTAAAGGTTACAGCCTCTCTTGGGATTTTGAGGTATCTCGTTCATTCAGAACAGAGTAGATTTTTTTATTTGCCATGAATACCTAGGCCTAACTCGTTCATTCAGTAAAAGGATTTATTTTCTCGAGTGACGCTTCCGTAGAATCCAGATGTTTACAACAGAAATATAACATTCCTTTCAACTGATTCCTTCTGAAAAGCCCAGGGGCCTCATGTACTAAGGTTGCGTACGCACAAAAACGTGGCGTACGTCCTTTTCCACGCTCACGTTCAGATGTACAAAACGTGAAATGACCGTAAAAATGTGCGGTCCCCACGCCAGCTCCAGAGCTGTCGTACGCACGTTTCTACCAACACAGTCTCACTCCGAGAACGTCAAATACCGACTGTTGGCAAAGGCCCTTTAGCGTCGGTGACTGACGGGAAAGGTACCCTTTTTATTCGGTCGGTGACGGTAAAGGTACCCTTCGGCGTCTTCTGCATACGGAATGGGGGGTGCCTCACTACGTCTCTAATAGACGATGTGAGCATCTTTCCTATTGGATAGTTTTTTAGGATATTCTTCTGTGAAAATGGCGGACATACTTTTTATCCTGGGTGGAAAATATGATATTTTAGAATAGTTACACCATTAAAAGTGTTTATGTAAACATTTTTAGCGAGAAATGTGCATTTTACTTTCATAATCGTCGTTCGGCGAATGTGAAGGATGTTTGGTTTGATAGATATGACGAAGAATATTTCATCGGGCGATAATGGCCGGCGTACAGGCATCCCGGGCTCACGAAAATAGGTGACACTGTCACGTTATTTAATCTATTGAAACGTGATCAGGTACACGTATTTTCTAAATGTTCGTGTCAAAAAGCAAAATTTTCAAACTCATACATATCAATTGGAAGTATTTGTCGTGATTTGTCACTAAGCACGACTTCCATCTAAGGTTCTGTCCGGGAGCTTTCTCCCTATTGTCCCTTAAGGAGCTCCGTACAGAACATTTATTGTTAAAAATTGTCTGTGATAACTAAGAATATGACAGCTTTTCCAGTCTCACCAATATGCGCACAGATCGCACGGTTTGACACTTTCAAGATGCGTGCAGTAGCCTACATACGCCAAATGACCATTTCGTGTGCATACGATACGCAAAACCCAGCATTAACTACTGCGGAGGGCGGATACGTCCATTTCGCGTGCATATGATACGAAAAAACCCAGCATTAACTGAATGGGAGATGCAATATTTTAGGACAGATTCACCATTTAACGTGTTTCTAATGACATTTCTAGCGAGAAATGTACTTTTCCCTTGAATAATCCTCAGTCAGTGAATGTGTATGATCTTTATTAATCTTTATTATCTGAATGGGAAATGCAGCTCACGTGTTTCCTGCTTTTGTGTTATTAAACCGTTACTTTATGTAACTTTTAATGATATCATCTTGTTAGAAACACGTACGTTTTCGTGAACACTGGATTACGTCGCATTTCAACATAAAATAGCGTGTTATACACACACACACACACACACACACACACACACACACACACACACACACACACACACACACACACACACACACACACACACTGCATTTCGCTGCCAAATAAATAAATACTAAGGCAGAATAAAGAATAAATTAATTCATTATCATTCAACTTCAACATGCGTTATTACAGTATAGTGGTGGAGGGATGACGTGTGTTGGCCAACCCGGAAGTGAGCGTCGCCCTGGGTTCCCTTGACAAAAAGCCAACGGGTTTTTCCATTTGATTTTGGATTATTGCAGAAAAATTAGCAAATTTGAAGCACCTCCTCAAAAACTGAAAATAAATAAAAATAACTGTGCTCCAAAGAAAGAAATGTAAACCAATGCATTCCGAATGGGAGTGTTTCTCCGATTTTTCCATGCTACACAGAACGAAATGTAAACCCATGCAAATAAAGACTTCATGGTCATAATCATTTAAATATCATTAATCTCCTGAGGGTGGTATTCTATTTTTTTCAACGGGGCTGAATCCAGTCACTTGACCGTCATGGTTGCTATGGTGGTTGCTATCCACCAGCCCCTCTAATCCTTACATGGCTCTAAAAACCACGCGGCAAATGAGCTGCCGTGATTTGTGTTGTTTTTGTCGTAAACTAGTGTCCGATGGTTAAAAAATAGACGGATATTCCAAGGTATCCTTAAAAGGCAGCTTGGATGTTTTTATTTTCTGCAGTTTAGACTTCTTCTATAACCTATTTTTGAAAGCAAAACACCAAGCTCATTGATTTAACGAGGCAGGGTTATTTGTTTTATTTATTAAATAAATATTTATGAGAGGTCATTCCTTCTCCTGAGTTTTCTTCCTATTTATGTCTAGTGTACAACCCTACTGTCCACAAGCATCACCCCCCCCTCCCCATATGGATTTGGAGAATTGTTGCCACGTCCCAGTGGTGGAGGTATCATATATATGAAAGAGGGCATTCAATTATACTACAATGATCAATTAGGAGGCCGAAGCCCTAAAGGAAGTGATGCAATAGATGACTGGGTCGACGACATTTAAGTAAGCTTTACTTTGAGGTCTCTTATATATCAAAGGGGGTCTCAAAGGACGCATACGCTTCAACCTGTGGCTCCGGTCCTACAGGAAATGACTCAGCAAGTGCTCCATCTCGTTGCACCTGCACCCAGCGGCTCGCTTGCAAGATTTTGGCCTGAAGTTATTCCCAGACCTACACCGTAGCCATCCAACCTGCATATCTGAGAATCAGGCCTCTCTTTAATAATGACAAAATGTATGAGAGAAATACACATTAACTTTTGACTCATAAGCGGCGTGGTGCCGGCTCCTTTTGACCTTTTGACCCCAGACTTCTGGGGGAATAGCTGAATCAATTCATTAGTCAATCAAAAGCATGTAAATATCTTCCCGGTGACGTAAGAGGGAGAACAAGGTGTCCTTCAACATCTACGCTTCCAGGCGATTGCAACGGTGCCACACATGAGCATATTCGAACATGTTTAATGGTAGTAATTAGCTGTCGAAATTGGAGGCCTTAATCAATAATGAGCAGCTATTGATTTGCTTCCCGATAGAAATTTGTGACAAATTACATGTTATTTAGCCTCTACACGTTGAGTTGAGTCCAATGACACCAAGCATGACACTCTAGAAAATGGTAACATGTATTTTACATGGTACACCTAGGTCTAGGACATTATCTCGGTGTAGCAAGAGGGCGAGCTTGATCTCATTGGACTCAGCTTAACGTGTAGATGCTAAATAACATGTAATTTGTCAAAAATCTCCATCGGGAAGCAAATCTATAGCTGGTCATTATTGATAAAGGCCTCCAAAATCGACAGCTAATTACTACCCGAAACATATTCAAATATGATCATGTGTGGCACTGTTGCAATCGCCTCGAAACGTAGATGTCAAAGGACACCTTGTTTGCCCCGTTACGTAACCGGGAAGATATTTTCATACTTCTAATGAATTGATTCATATTTTAAGGTTCTCGGAGTGATACTTTAAGCGGCTGCAGCAGAAGTGTTGAGACGAAAGATGATATCAAGACATTTATAGAATATTCACATTCACATTATGATTCTTCGTCATAACATCCGACCAAACATCCTTTACAGTCACCAAGCGAGGATTATGAAAGTCCAGGCCCCCCCTTCCGGCACTCAAGGTCCGACTGGGCCAAGTTTAGGGCAGGAAGGGCCCCCCATTCCGGCCCTCGGGGTCCGACCGGGCCAAGTTTCGGTGCGGGGGTCCCAGTTAGGCCTTAGAATAAGGTATTCAAATTTCAGGGCGGTAGGACCTTCCTATCTCAAAAACTGTTTTTCCACCACATTCTGAACCATTAGGTCTTGCAGGTAACACTTCTGAGGGGCTTTGTCCAAATGACAGTCCATTTGGGAAAACTTTTTTTCTCTAAGGGCTAGAACTCCAAATCTCGGATATGTCGTTCTCGGGGCCCCGGGAAATGTGTGTAAACATTTTAGCATCCCTAGCTATCTCGAAAAGGCCGGAAAAGGGGCGTGACCTCCCACAGTACGGTAAATGTACATAAGACAGAGGTTAGTTTCTAGTCCCCATTTTTTGTGGGATGGAGGTGTACATTTGTGGCTTAAGGTGTGTAGTCACAGCTGGCCTGTGGCCACGTTTTTGAAGTCTGGGGTCAAAAGGTCAAAAGGAGCCGGCACCACGCCGCTTATGAGATAACAAAAAGTGAATGTGTATTTCTCTAATAGCTTTTTGTCATTATTAAAGAGAAGCCTGATTCTAAGATATGTGTGTTGGATGGCTAGGGTGTAGGTCTGGGAAGAACTTCAGGCCAAAATCTTGCAAGTGAGCCGCTGGGTGCAGGTGCAACGAGATGGAGCACTTGCTGAGTCATTTCCTGTAGGGCTGGAGCCACAGGTTGAAGCGTATGCGTCCTTTGAGACCCCCTTTGATATATATGAGACCTCAAAGTAAAGCATACTTAAATGTTGTCGACCCAGTCACCTATTGCATCACTTCCTTTAGGGCTTCGGCCTAAAGGACAAAGCCCCTCAGATGTGTTACCTGCAAGACCTAATGGTTCAGAATGTGGTGGAAAAACAGTTTTTGAGATAGGAAGGTCCTACCGCCCTGAAATTTGAATACCTTTCTGCCCCTTCCTGCCCTAAACTTGGCCCAGTCGGATCTTGAGTGCCGGAAGGGGGGGCCTGGACTTTCATAATCCTCGCTTGGTGACTGTAAAGGATGTTTGGTCGGATGTTATGACGAAGAATCATAATGTGAATGTGAATATTCTATAAATGTCTTGATATCATCTTTCGTCTCAACACTTCTGCTGCAGCCGCTTAAAGTCTCACTCCGAGAACCTTAAAATATGAATCAATTCATTAGAAGTATGAAAATATCTTCCCGGTTACGTAACGGGGCAAACAAGGTGTCCTTTGACATCTACGTTTCGAGGCGATTGCAACAGTGCCACACATGATCATATTTGAATATGTTTCGGGGTAGTAATTAGCTGTCGATTTTGGAGGCCTTTATCAATAATGACCAGCTATAGATTTGCTTCCCGATGGAGATTTTTGACAAATTACATGTTATTTAGCATCTACACGTTAAGCTGAGTCCAATGAGATCAAGCTCGCCCTCTTGCTACACCGAGATCATGTCCTAGACCTAGGTGTACCATGTAAAATACATGTTACCATTTTCTAGAGTGTCATGCTTGGTGTCATTGGACTCAACTCAACGTGTAGAGGCTAAATAACATGTCATTTGTCACAAATTTCTATCGGGAAGCAAATCAATAGCTGCTCATTATTGATTAAGGCCTCCAATTTCGACAGCTAATTACTACCATTAAACATGTTCGAATATGCTCATGTGTGGCACCGTTGCAATCGCCTGGAAGCGTAGATGTTGAAGGACACCTTGTTCTCCCTCTTACGTCACCGGGAAGATATTTACATGCTTTTGATTGACTAATGAATTGATTCAGCTATTCCCCCAGAAGTCTGGGGTCAAAAGGTCAAAAGGAGCCGGCACCACGCCGCTTATGAGTCAAAAGTTAATGTGTATTTCTCTCATACATTTTGTCATTATTAAAGAGAGGCCTGATTCTCAGATATGCAGGTTGGATGGCTACGGTGTAGGTCTGGGAATAACTTCAGGCCAAAATCTTGCAAGCGAGCCGCTGGGTGCAGGTGCAACGAGATGGAGCACTTGCTGAGTCATTTCCTGTAGGACCGGAGCCACAGGTTGAAGCGTATGCGTCCTTTGAGACCCCCTTTGATATATAAGAGACCTCAAAGAAAAGCTTACTTAAATGTCGTCGACCCAGTCACCTATTGCATCACTTCCTTTAGGGCTTCGGCCTCCTAATTGATCATTGTAGTATAATTGAATGCCCTCTTTCATATATATGATACCTCCACCACTGGGACGTGGCAACAATTCTCCAAATCCATATGGGGAGGGGGGGGTGATGCTTGTGGACAGTAGGGTTGTACACTAGACATAAATAGGAAGAAAACTCAGGAGAAGGAATGACCTCTCATAAATATTTATTTAATAAATAAAACAAATAACCCTGCCTCGTTAAAAATAGGTTATAGAAGAAGTCTAAACTGCAGAAAATAAAAACATCCAAGCTGCCTTTTAAGGATACCTTGGAATATCCGTCTATTTTTTAACCATCGGACACTAGTTTACGACAAAAACAACACAAATCACGGCAGCTCATTTGCCGCGTGGTTTTTAGAGCCATGTAAGGATTAGAGGGGCTGGTGGATAGCAACCACCATAGCAACCATGACGGTCAAGTGACTGGATTCAGCCCCGTTGAAAAAAATAGAATACCACCCTCAGGAGATTAATGATATTTAAATGATTATGACCATGAAGTCTTTATTTGCATGGGTTTACATTTCGTTCTGTGTAGCATGGAAAAATCGGAGAAACACTCCCATTCGGAATGCATTGGTTTACATTTCTTTCTTTGGAGCACAGTTATTTTTATTTATTTTCAGTTTTTGAGGAGGTGCTTCAAAGATGCTAATTTTTCTGCAATAATCCAAAATCAAATGGAAAAAACCCGTTGGCTTTTTGTCAAGGGAACCCAGGGCGACGCTCACTTCCGGGTTGGCCAACACACGTCATCCCTCCACCACTATACTGTAATAACGCATGTTGAAGTTGAATGATAATGAATTAATTTATTCTTTATTCTGCCTTAGTATTTATATATTTGGCAGCGAAATGCAGTGTGTGTGTGTGTGTGTGTGTGTGTGTGTGTGTGTGTGTGTGTGTGTGTGTGTGTGTGTGTGTGTGTGTGTGTGTGTGTGTGTGTGTGTGTGTGTGTGTGTGTGTGTGTGCGTGTGTGTGTATAACACGCTATTTTATGTTGAAATGCGACGTAATCCAGTGTTCACGAAAACGTACGTGTTTCTAACAAGATGATATCATTAAAAGTTACATAAAGTAACGGTTTAATAACACAAAAGCAGGAAACACGTGAGCTGCATTTCCCATTCAGATAATAAAGATTAATAAAGATCATACACATTCACTGACTGAGGATTATTCAAGGGAAAAGTACATTTCTCGCTAGAAATGTCATTAGAAACACGTTAAATGGTGAATCTGTCCTAAAATATTGCATCTCCCATTCAGTTAATGCTGGGTTTTTCGTATCATATGCACGCGAAATGGACGTATCCGCCCTCCACAGTAGTTAATGCTGGGTTTTGCGTATCGTATGCACACGAAATGGTCATTTGGCGTATGTAGGCTACTGCACGCATCTTGAAAGTGTCAAACCGTGCGATCTGTGCGCATATTGGTGAGACTGGAAAAGCTGTCATATTCTTAGTTATCACAGACAATTTTTAACAATAAATGTTCTGTACGGAGCTCCTTAAGGGACAATAGGGAGAAAGCTCCCGGACAGAACCTTAGATGGAAGTCGTGCTTAGTGACAAATCACGACAAATACTTCCAATTGATATGCATGAGTTTGAAAATTTTGCTTTTTGACACGAACATTTAGAAAATACGTGTACCTGATCACGTTTCAATAGATTAAATAACGTGACAGTGTCACCTATTTTCGTGAGCCCGGGATGCCTGTACGCCGGCCATTATCGCCCGATGAAATATTCTTCGTCATATCTATCAAACCAAACATCCTTCACATTCGCCGAACGACGATTATGAAAGTAAAATGCACATTTCTCGCTAAAAATGTTTACATAAACACTTTTAATGGTGTAACTATTCTAAAATATCATATTTTCCACCCAGGATAAAAAGTATGTCCGCCATTTTCACAGAAGAATATCCTAAAAAACTATCCAATAGGAAAGATGCTCACATCGTCTATTAGAGACGTAGTGAGGCACCCCCCATTCCGTATGCAGAAGACGCCGAAGGGTACCTTTACCGTCACCGACCGAATAAAAAGGGTACCTTTCCCGTCAGTCACCGACGCTAAAGGGCCTTTGCCAACAGTCGGTATTTGACGTTCTCGGAGTGAGACTGTGTTGTTTCTACAGCTATTGTTCCTTTGGCGACACTTAGAGGTGACGCTGGGAAACTGGGAAAAAAGGTGAAAACAATGACTCAGAGTGATTTGCACATCAGAGACACATTAATGAACAATTAACACGCCTTGCAATTATATGGGTGGCTATAAAAGCATGCGCAATGGATGAAGAAAATTGTTTTAAAAATGGCTGCGTTAGCGTTGTTAGAGGACATCGCAAATGGTCAAATCCGAATCCGTGCCCTCTCCTTGCTTGTCTATTCAAAAATAAAAAATTTAAGTTAATAAACACGAGTCAAAGTCTTTAATATCCTGGCATCTTTACGCGCGACTTATGTGTATTGCAAGCAACCAATTGTATGACCACGTATAATTACAGCATTTATGACTTCAGCATATTTACCTTGGGGATGATCGGCGTCCCCTTCATGGGCTCCCACCACTCCGGTGAGAGCTGTGTCACCGATCAAAGCGGCCACTCTCAAATCGAAGGGGGAGAGTTCCCCCACTCCCGTCCCCCCACCTGTTGCGGTCACGCTTCGGCTGTGGGCAGAAACCCTCCGCTTCACCTCCACCTTGAGGTCTGACCACTTTTTTTTAATTTCAGAGTGTGTGCGCTGCTGAGACCCCACTGCATTGATGGCCTCGCAAACACACTCCCACTCACTTCTCTTTTGTTTTGCATTTATCCCTGTTGACAGGGTTCCAATAGCATATGCTTGTGCATTTCTACCTCGTGGAGCAAAATCTCGAGCTCAGACTCCGTGAAGTTTCGTTGTTTGCCTCTGTTCATGGTGCCAGGTGATCGGATTAAGAGGTGAATCTCAGGTCCAGAGGCCTATTTAAATGAAATTGCATATTTAAATGAGGGCGTGGACAGGGAGGAGTTTGGCACCTCGGCATGTGCGCTCAATTCCACGTTGATCGAGATGTACGAAAGAAACGTGCTTGGATCCATGCGTTCGCACACTTTGATACATCTGAATTTATTTGTGCGTAAGACAGTTTCTGGGTTTTGGCGTACGCCAAGTTTCAGTATGAAATCCACGCAAGTCTTAGTACATGAGGCCCCAGATGTTTGGTTTTGTTCTCAGGGTTGTCAGCTTCCCTGTTAACATATCGGGCTACTGGTTTTAATGTTTTGAATCAGAATGTGTAAAACTTAACATAGGTCAGTAAATAAGCAGTATTGATGATTGCCATTTATTAACAGACGTTCAGAGAAGGTTGTTTCTTGAGAAACCCGTGGCTGGTGATCCAGCTGGTTCCTGACTGACGTTCCAGACCCGAAGCTGGCCTTCCTAGCGCTCTCCCATCAATAGTGGGCTATTACTTAAAACGTATTTGAATTATAGTCTGATCTCATTTCAAAAACACATGCACATTGTCAATTTGATATTTTATAATACGCGTATGTTTTAGGCGTAAGATGTAATAAACCCGTGAGAGTGCCATCTCCCATCCCACCCACCCCTTTAAGAGCCAGGAGCGCATTTGAACCTCACGAGTTGATATTTTGACAGCGCGTTTGCATTCTCCGATGGGACAGATGCATGACCACATGAATTTAAAACTTCAAATGGCTCAGTTTATGGCCAAATAATATGGCCTAATAATTGACACATGGAACAGAGTTTTCTTCTACAACTTCAGGAATACTGAGTCGTCATGTAAATTTCGGCAAAGAAAACTTAACACACATAGTCGATATGCGGTCCTGTGGCCGCAACTTTGGGTCTATTTAATGATATGCTGCGGAAATTCAAAAACAAACGTTTCTTACAAATATTGTATACATTATCGTTATCGACTTGTGTTCTTAATATGCATGCGTCCCCTTGTTAATATACATTGCCATGGATGGAGTGTATAATGCGTTACGTCTTTAGTTTGCGTACGTGTTTAAACAGATGGGTGGACACACGCGCGCCCGCATTCATTCATTATTTTAAACACTCGCGCGGTAAAACAATGTTTTCTCACGATCAAATGCTCCTTAATCCTAAAAGTTATGGGCTTGTGCACGATGTCTGTGTCAAGAAAATATGCTGTACGGTGTTTGCAGATGCATTGATTTAAAAGTACAACTTACCGCTGTGTTACGAGAGTAGCGTATGTGTGTGCGCGAGAATGTGTGTGTGTGTGTGTGTGTGTGTGTGTGTGTGTGTGTGTGTGTGTGTGTGTGTGTGTGTGTGTGTGTGTGTGTGTGTGTGCGTGCGTGCGTGCGTGCGTGCGTGCGTGCGTGCGTGCGTGCGTGTGTGTGTGTGTGTGTATGACGTCAGCGAATGAGTCAACAAATGAGTGAACGAGCGAGTGAGCGAGTGTCAGTCTAGGGAGGAACTAAACAAGTCCGGTTATGTATTGGAGCACACGAATAAAGTACCCAGCCGCCAAGAATCAGTGCCCGTGTCTTCCGACCTATGAACAGACCCACTGCCGGTCATAGTGAAGGGTGTTACCCCAGTAAGAACAATGGCGACCACGAAGGGACCCTCTCACGCAAACGTAAAGGCAATGGTGAGCAGTGTTGGGAACGTTACTTTAAAAAAAGTAATTAGTTATCGTTACTCACTACTTGTTCCAAAAAGTAACTCAGTTAGTAACTGAATTACTCTTTAATAAAAGTAATTAGTTACAAGGGAAAGTTACTATTTTCGTTCCTGTAAAAGAAAGAAAGTTGCTATATGTCGAAGAATTTGGATTTTTCTGAGCAGTTTTCACTTGGCCTTAATGTGTTAAATGGTTGAACTGGCATATGATATGCTTCAGGCCCCGTTTACACGAAGGGAAAACGCAGATATTTCCACGCGGTTTGGCCTCTCATTTACACGAAAACACTGTTTTTATCACAGAAAACGATCATTTCTAAAAACTCCGGCCAAAGTGGAGATTTCTGAAAACGCTGGTTAAGTGTTGTCGTGTCAACGGGGAGAAACTTGGTTTTAGGTTCTGAAGCGTCACATTATGCGCCAGGAAATGCTTAACGTCATATGAGCGCCCTATGTTTACAGTTTGTTTGTTACAGGAAGACGCTTGTGTTATTCGTTGTTGTTGATTCTGAGGATTCTGATTGGCTTGCATGGCCTTATCCTTCTCCCTACACTGCCCCCCATAGGTTTGGCATAGTTATAATGGCGTTCAACGGCGTATTTATGCGTTTTGATGTCAACGACAACTTTTTTGAAAACGATGTTGTCTGCACAATGTTATTTTTGAAAACGGAGGGGGGGAAATATTCGTTACTATAAATACCCTGCTACGTACTAACGTGGCCTCAGACTGAGGCCCCGTCCACACTAACCCGGGTAAATCTACAAACGCATAAATATTTATCTGTTTAGCCCTTCTGTCCACACTAAAACTGAGAATTCCGACACTGAAAACGATCCTTTTCGAAAACGATCGCTGAGGTGGATAAATGTGAAAACGCTTGGTTCGCGTTGTAGTGTGGACAGGGTAGCCGGAGGCTTTCAGAATCCATGACGTTCGGTTGCCATGACACTGCCATGACACTGCCACAAGCTTGCGCTCGAGACCGAGACGCTCATCAAAAAAATGGCAGGTGAAATGCAAATGATGATCTCTCTGTACAATGTACTGATTTATCTCCCGAAACAACTCGACATATTAGCTCAAACATATTCGTTGCTCCAACGCCGGAGGTAAAAAAAAAAGAAAGACGACAGTTCAAACCGTACTTGGAGCGGCGTTTCTGGACAAGACCGGGTCGAAATGATTAACCAGCTGATCAACTGTAAATATCAGCTGATTTCACGCCTGTAATTTAAACAGAAAGGCGTGGCAGAGTTACGTAACCATGACAACAACTGTTTATCAAAATAATTTCAGTGTGGAACGTGGATGCAAAACATTCTGAAAACGATATGAAAACGATAGTGTGGACGGAGATCATTTTCATTGCTGATGTGCGTTTTTACATTTATCCGGGTTAGTGTGGATGCACTGAATTTCAATTTGCCTGGTTGCAAAGGCTGTGGAACAACTGCCTAAGGGTGCATTCACACTAGGCCATCTGGCCGTGGCCGTTGGCCGTTTTCACACCTAACCGTGCTCAAATGGCCCCATTGTTCTCTGGCCTGCACTCACACTAGGCCATCTGGCCGTGGCCGTTGGCCGTCGCAACTGTTGCCTGGCCACTGTAGGCTCTGTACATACGTCATCACGTCGTAAGTAACACGTCATCACCAAGCGTCCGCTGCATTGACCATGATAATGTCTTCCGCCAGTCAGAGTTTTAACAACAATGGACAACAACACAGAGAACACAGTTCGCACTTTGCTGAGTCTGTTGCTTATTTGGATATAAGTTTACCGTTTACTGGGAAAGAAGGCTCGTCCCCTTTATTATGTCCGTGGTCGTCGCATGGACTATACGTCATCCAGCTCAGGTTGCGTAGCGGTGCGTGTGTCGGCTCATTAGCATCTGTACCATAGCGGCCCGTACCGTAGCAGCACACCTCTCCCAAGTGGCCAAATTGGCCTGGCCTGGCCAGACTGGCCACACTCACACTGGCAGATTTGAGCACGGTTAGGTGTGAAAACGGCCACGGCCACGGCCAGATGGCCTAGTGTGAGTGCACCCTAATACTACAGAAAATGCCAACTTCTCATCGGATTGCTCCGGACTCGCCATTTCTGCTGCTTCATCGAATCTGTTTGGTGTGTGCGTTTGCGTGTGTGTGGCTTGTGTGTAAAAACACTGGCTCAGATTGAATACCATGAAATATGACTCTGCCTTAGCCAATCATAATCATCTCGTTGTTAACCCACCCGGTCTCCTCACTAGCAGTTTGTGTTTGGAGCCAGGGGTGCGTCCGGATTACTCAGTTTATTCATTCAATTCATAGTAATGCACTGCATTTATCGTATAGTAACGGTAACAGCGTTGTTACGACGGAAATAGTAATTAGTTAGATTACCACGTTACTGAAAAAATAACGGCGTTACATAGCGCCGTTCTTTTACATAACGCCGGAGAAGTTAGAAGAGACAAAAGAATAAGCGGGAAAGCATTGTTTAGCTGTTTCAGCTAAGCGAAGATGGCGGACGCTAACCACCGTAGCCCGTGCAATTTCGGCTACTCAAAGTCCAACCCGTTCGTAACGATAAACGACGGTGATGTGGAAGAGACCATAGACAATATGAGTGAAGGAAATACAAGTTATTATGGACTTTCTAACGTGTTCCACTGTGAAGTGGAGCCTATTAAAATTAGGCATGTGGCGGCGCCACGTGAGCTCATTCAACCCAAGTTCTCGAGCAGGAACCCCTTGATTAATTCTAAGGAGGACAGTTATGTTTTCAACGTGGTGTTGCCAACAGAAAAAGTGATTCGTGTTCTCACGTGCACAACCACCAACCCCACGTACCACCATTAAAGCTGCACAACTTTATTCCACAACCTGCTGCTATTGCAACGCCACATTCACCCCCTTTTCCTCAGACCAGGGGAGTTACATCCACAGCACCCTCAAGATCGATTGCCCCCCAGCCCCCACATGCCCATGCCTGTGCACCACCTGCCCTTCTTCATCAAAATATATTAACTATCATAATTTGCCAGAGCCAAGGCACAGTCAGACTATGAAGTTAAAGGGCTATTTTCGCAAAGGTGAGCAGCCAAAGTCACAGGGAGCCAAGCCGTGCTCTGCACTGTATCAGCCCTTCTCCGAGAATGAGGATGACTATGATCATCGAGAAAGAGTCCCCACTTTGAGACCCGGACAGTATGATGGCACCACACCCTGGATAGAGTTCCTGCATAGGTTTGAGAGTTCTGCTAAAGCTAACCACTGGTCCGCAAAGACAATGGCTGTCCAGTTGAAGTTCTGCATGGTGGGTGCAGCCGGAGCCATCATCCACAGAAATCTGCCCAGTGGGACTACGTCCACCTGGTGGAGGAGATAGAAACTGCATATGGCCCTTCCTCACAGCATGCAGCTGTTTTGGACAGTGGGGCTCGGAAAAGTGTTTTTCCTCTGTGTCATTACAACGCCATTCATCCAGATGTCAGGCCTCCACTTCAGTCATCCATCGTAGAGACTCTGATCGGTGCCGGGCCTGGCGACATACCTGTGCTCGGCGAAGCTCACATCCCTGTCCAGATCAATTCAAATCCATTCCTGAGCCAGGCCCAGGCACGTCTTGATTTTGGGAATCGGATTGTGCTGTATGGAGAAGAGGTGCCGTATATCGATTCCAAAAACAAACCAAAGGCGCACGCAGCGAGAGTGGCCCTGACAGTTGTGCTGGAGGCTGGACAGGAGTATGTGGTAAGAGGCAACATCCACCTTAAAGATCCAGTTAAAGGGGAAGTGAGTGGCCCGAGTTTTAGTGGGAGCTCAGCCACATAAAACCATGCCCTCCGCATCTTCAATCCGGGCAACAGTGCCGTAACCATTAAAAAGGGGGCTGTCATGGGACTCCTCCAGCTGGCAAAGGTTCTGCAGCCTGCAAACGTGGTTTCCCACAACCAGCCTGAACAGACTGCCTGCAGCCCCCCTTCGGTCCCCCAGCACCTACAGGAGCTCTATGCCCAGAGCTCTCCTGAGCTTAACCAAGAGGAGCAGCTGCAGCTAGTTCAGCTGCAGCTAGCTCAGCTGCTGTGCACCTTTGAAAATGTGTTCTCCACAGGACCCACTGACCTCGGCAGGACCACCCTGGTTCAGCATGACATCGTAACCATGCCAGGCCTCCCAGTCAAGCAACCACCACGCCGGATGGTGTTGGAGAAACAACAGGATGCTGACGAACAGATACAACAGAGCCTGGGGGCAGGGCTGGCCCGCCGCAGCAACAGCAGTTGGGCATCACCAATAGTGATGGTAAAAAAAAAAGATGGAACATACCGCCTCTGCATAGACTATAGAGCCCTGAATGACTGCACGATTAAGGACGCATATCCTCTGCCCCGCATCCAGGATACGCTGGACACCATCCCTGATGCCAAGTGGTTCAGCACCCTTGACCTCGCGGCCGGCTACTGGCAAGTCGAGCTGACCCCAAGAGTACGAAAGCAGCAGGATTCTGCACCAGAAATGGACTGTTTCAATGGAATGTCATGCCATTTGGACTGTGTAATGGCGACATTCCAGCGCTTGATGGAACAGGTGTTGGCCGGCATGCAGTGGGAGACCTGCCTAGTGTACCTGGACGACATCATTGTTCTCGGCAGCGACGTTCCGCAAATGCTGCAGTGGCTGGGCCAGGTTTTCAGTTGTTCTCCACCAGGCCAAACTGAAACTAAAACCATCTAACTGCAGCCGCTTCCGCCGCCAAGTAGCCTACCTGGGTCACATTGTTTCCGAGAGCGGTGTGGCCTCTGACCCCAACAAAGTCCAGAAATTGCAGGACTGGCCAACACCGATGTCACTCCATGATGTCTGGCGCTTTGTGGACCTTGCATCTTACTATCGGTGGTTCGTTAAAGACTTTTCTTCCATTGCAGAACCTCTCCATGCCCTGACCAAGAAAGATGCCAAGATTCGTTGGTCTGAGGAATGCCAGGCGGCATTTAAAGAACTCAAATGCCTGCTAACAACCGCACCAATCCTGGGCTACCCACTCGACCAAGGCAACATGATACTGGACACAGACGCCAGCGACGTCGGTATCGGCGCTGTTCTCTCACAAGTTCAAGCAGGGTGTGAAACGTGTGCTAGCCTATGGAAGCCACAAGCTGTCCACAACTGAACAGAATTACTGTACCACACGGCGAGAACTGCTAGCTGTGGTTGACTTCACGTCACACTTTCGCCAGTATCTCCTGGGGCGGCGCTTCACGGTGCGCACCGACCACAGAAGCCTTCGGTGGCTAACAAGGATGAAGGAGCCTGAGGGACGGCTTGCCAGGTGGCTTGAGAGACTTGGCGAACATAACTTCGAGATCATCCATCGCCCTGGGCAGCTTCACGGCCACGCAGACAGCCTCTCCCGGCGACCCTGCCGTCAGTCCTGTCCTTGTAAGCTCCCCAGCCCATCTCCTCCTCAGTTGAACATCAGTCACCAGGCTGTACAGTACAATATGGACTCTGACATCAACCAGGCGATGCTGAGACCAGTGTGGGGTGGTTGGTCCCTGGAGGAGCTGCGACAAGCCCAGGAAGACGACGCAGACATTGCACCCATCAGCACCTGGTTGGAAACCAGCGGAGAATGTCCTGCATGGGTAACAGTCTCACCATGAAGCCAAGCCACAAAGACATATTGGAGCCCGTGGAAACGCCTCTACATCAGAGATGGAGTGCTGGTTAGACGTTTCTACTGCCTGGACGATTCTATCCACAAGTTGGGCTGCCCCGCACCCTCCGGCCAGACATCATGAGACAGATGCATGAGGGACAAGTTGGTGGACATTTTGGTGTAGACTGTAGCTCAGCTGCAAACCCGATACTTCTGGTACAGAATGAGGGAGGACGTTGCCCTGTGGTGTAACACCTGCACCAGCTGTGCATCAAAAGCCAGGCCACGGAAAACACCACAAGCCCTCATTGGGCACTGTTCGAGTTGGAGCGCCTATGGAGCACATCACTTGGATATTATGGGGCCCCTGAATGAGACTGAGCGTAACAACAGATATGTGCTGGTAATACAGGGACTATTTCACAAAATGTGTTTGAAGCTTTTCCCCTACCTAACGAACAAGCTCTAAACTGTGGCTGAAGTGCTCGCCTCAGTGTGGGTGTGTCGCTATGGAGCCCCGCAGACACTGCACAGCGACCAAGGCCGGAACTTCGAGTCTGAGGTGTTCCAGACAATGTACATGCTGTTCGGGATCGACAAAACACATACCACACCCTTCCGTCCTCAGTCCGGTAGGCAAGTTGAAAGGTTCAATGCCACTCTGCAAAATATCCTGGCCACGACAGCCGAGCGTTGCCACTGGATTGGGACCTCATGATTCCCTACGCTGTCATGGCCTACAGAGCAACAAAGCACAGTTCAACTGGTTTTCACCCCAAACTACATGATGTTTGGGCCGGGAAGTGAGTGAGCCAGTAGACCTGGTATCCGGCCTGCCGGCGGACCCTGAAATAGCTCCCTCAGCCCCCTGAGTATGTCCAGCTCCTTGACAAGAACTGTTTGCCGCACACATTACAACGTTGGTGATGCTGTGTGGTACTTCGTTCTGGGTCAGTTGGACGACCTTGGTTTATCGAATCCAGAAAGGAGTCTAAAGTAAGGTGTTTTCACCACGATCAGCTAAAGACTTATCGCTGCCGAGACCCACTGGAAAACACTTGGGGCCTGGAGCAAGCCCAGAGCTGGACCACCAATGGAGGTGTCACCCCCAGATGACGTGGATCCTGCTGACACTCTACTTGGTCTGCCCCAGCTCTTCTCCGACGCCGACGCTGATGACAGCTCCAGCTTTTCCCTCATCAGATCCAGCTGTGGACATTCCTGTAGCTGCTGCTTCTCACCCCTCCACCACTCACCTGGACCTTTTACATATAGTTAGTATATGCTACACGTGAACCTCCCTAAGATGGCACAATTTGATTGGTTCGCTATATCAGGATATTGGGCAATATCCCATGATTGACATCTCAAACTCAATATTGTTTTCATCGCAACATGTCCGCTAACAACAACAAATAAACCTAAACCTTCGGTCCCAACTATTCACTTGCCTTCAGGCAAATAATTGTTGATTAATAGCCTAGATAGATAGATAGCCTAGTCAAGTCTTTATTAATACCAAACTACACAAATCGTCGGGAATTCATTGAGGTGATTCGGCTCACTCAGTATAGCCTACAAAACCACACAGAACAAGGGAGACAATAAGTCTGACTGGACATACACAAAATACATCACATTAAAACTAAAAAAAAAAAATGGATGGATGGATGGATGGATGGATGGATGGATGGATGGATGGATGGATGGATGGATGGATGGATGGAATGATAGATAGATGGATAGATGGACAGATAGAAAGATAATTAAATATGTTATATTATTTGCCTTGCGGAGCCAGCCAATCCTGTGCGCGTATGCAAATTCATGTGCGCCTAACACAAGAAAGATGTAATGTTGAGAAGTCATACGAAAAATGGTTACCAAGCGAAAGCTAAACCAGACTGTATCAATCCCATACTTTGGGTCCATTCTAACTTATGCAAGACGCTAGTCTTCAAATCTTTGCAGGCACTGAATGTTGATGATAAAACGGATTGTTTTACATAAGATGAGTGTGTGCGACTGTGCGTCTGTCCCTTCCGGCTTCGGCATACTGCATGGTTATGAAGGCCTTGTGTTAGTTGTGGTCTTAGTGAATCAGCCTAGCCTTGGAGTTGTATAAGTTGGAATGATTGTGTACGGGCGTGCAGAGTGAGAGAGAGCGCACCCGCCGTGGTGATGTTTGGCTTGTTGTGGCTGTCTGTCAGCATCCGCCGGGTTTGGACAATGTGCTTTGTGTATATGTTCAATGTACATCTGGTCTGGTCGTATTTGCGGTAGATTGATGGTTAAATAATGTCACACCACGATCGGTTATACTTGCAGGCACTCATTTGCAAGTGCACTGATTGCGTGTCCGATAGGCTAAGTTAGCCCATAGCTAGGATTATGCCTTCTATTCTAGATCTTCTGACTAAGTTTACCGGTACTTACGACATAATCGCTGTCACTAGATATAAAGAAAACGTTGACTTTCACTCAGTGCTATTCACCGACAGTAAAAATAAATAAAAGTGTCATTATCGTATGCACTGCTGTTCATTGACTAGCTCCAGCGCTCGTTGCTGCGTTTGCTAAATGATAGCAACTCTCCATTCATTCTCCTCTGACCATGCTTGACCGCCATCAGTTCTCGGCAATTCCTAATTTGCCCTCTCATGTCTGACAGGTTAGAAATTATAACTGCTGTGGGCCATCATACATGTTATTTGTGGTTCTTGCCACCTCTTAGACGCCATAGTTTTTAGTACTGGGCTGAGGCTACCTTCCAGCGCGTCTAACACCCGATACTGCCAAAAACGCCAAAAACTGGACTTTAACACTATTTTGGAGACATTTTATGAATGATACACATGTTTTTGAGTGCTTTATGTACCCATTTATCAAAAACGTCCGGTTAACCTGCACGTAGGGCCTTTAAAGGGCAATGTTTATAATGAAAAAAATAAAGAAGTTGCTTATGCCCCGTTTACACCATCCCGCTAATGGCCGCTAATGGCCGATGGACCACCGATGTGGAAGTCGGGGTGTGATTCGGGTGACATCGGGCTAAAAATGTATGATCGGGTCAATTTATCGGGGTAGCATTTACACGTACCCGATGTTATAACAATAACAAACGATTTATGACAGGGAAGACACCCGAAGTGACCCGATGTTACCACGTGTTGGTGAAAAGACCCGATGTTAGTCTCGATTCCAGCCGATTGTGAGCCGAATAATGGGAAACAATCGGGTGATGACTCGATCAGACCACGATTTCCGGCCGAATTCCGGCCGATGTAGACCCGAATATAGCGGAAGAGACCTGAAGCGTAACGATAAGATACCCGATCCCCACGGAATAGACTCGTCCGAGACCCGAATGTGCATGACCAGTCGGGCGTCCGCGCGATGGTTTTATAACCCCCCGATTTTTTAAGCCGATTCATTTAATATTTCTAAATTCCAACCAGTGCACATCTCGTTATTCTCTTCTACATTTGGATTATCTAATTACAACGTTTATTCATAACTACTACCAGAATGGTACCAAAGAGGATTATCTCCCAGAGTAAGGCCAGGAGGGGTAGAGCCAAGGGTCCCAGGGAAGCCTCCACCTCATCTCCATCACCCAGAGGGCCGAGCCCAGCAGCATCTCCCAAACCAGCATCGCCACCACCAGCCATCACCACCTAGCTCTGAGTCTGAGGCCAGCCTGAGGCCACTCATGTCCAAACCATGAAGAGGAGGCGTGAAAAGCCGGTGTACCTTACTGATGATTAGCAGCAGTTGCTGGCTGACTGGTTGAAGGACCACCAGAGATTTATACAAAGGGCTCTAGGGATTTTTAGAACACGGAGAGGAGGAAGAGGAGGTGGGAGGACATGGCCAAGGACCTTGGAGTTAGCTATGAGGAGCTCATTAGGTTGGTACCAGTCTACCAAGGACTCGGGTTGGGAAACTCCTCCACACAGTCTCAGGGCAGGAGGTTGACATGAGCAAGACGGACAGGGACAGGTACCTGGTGGCCACCTTTCGATTCCACCTGGATCACATCGTCCCGTCAGCCAACCAGAGTGTCTCATAGTGTAAGTATCACATGTAATAAGATTGGTATTTCCACATAAATAACATGTGATTGCATTTATATTCCATTTATATACTCCTGATGAAAATTACTCCATGAAAATTTGTTTACATGTCTCTTAATGTTTTTTTGCAAATTTGTCTTTCCCAGTTCAAGGAGAAGATAGCAGCTTCTCAGCCCTCTGCTACTTTGTCCAGAGCACCAAGGTCCTCGGATGGGTCCTCAGATGAAGGTCACATGTCGGAGCCGATGGACATACTGACACAGCTAGAACCAGAGGGAGACACAGGTGGCCCTTCGACCTCCACCGACCGTTCCACTAAGGGGAAGGGGAAGGGCAAGACTACCCAGCCTCCATGTTTTCTGGATTTGGTGGCCCCAGCTGCAGGAACAACAGGATGCCAACGAATCCCTCCAGAGGCAGGTCCGGTCTGTTCTGGAACAACCAGTGAACATTCCCACTAGCTCCATGTTTGGCTCGTTCATTGCTTCTATGGTGGAGACACGTGTCCGGTCTCATTTACAGCCACGTTTCTATCAGGAGTGTTTTTGCACTCCTGATGAACTTTATTGACCAGCCAGCCCAGGTGACCACCCCTGTTCCACAGCCCATGCCGCAGCCCATCACGCAGCCGATGCAACAGACATCGTTCCAACTCATGCAGAATCCGTTTAACCTCGATCCCAGATTTGTAGCCCAGCAGGAGGGACGTTGGGCTGACTACACTGGCATGGCACCTCCCAGGAGTACTAGTGTAGATTATATGTGGGGGGGACCAGGGCCTTCTGGACCTGAGGCCAGTCTGGTATGTTCAGCTGTATTCGCTGAACATTTCCGGACTGTCCTCCCTGTCCTTTATGGCCCAGTTGGCATTTGAGAGGTCGAATTTGGAGACCCCCAGTGACCCCCCGGAGCAGGAGTATCAGGGCTAGGGTTATTATAATGTGATCATTCTATTATAATGTGATAATTTATGTTGCATATATGTTAGTGTGAAATGACGCGTTTGGCGCCATTTGACGTCATTTCGATGACGCCAAACACGTCAAATTACGCATTTGGCATCATTTGACGTCATTTCGGGAGAAGGCCAAGGGGAGACTGGTTTAGACTGATATTTATTTATATATTTATTTATATTACAAAAGCGATTTTATAATGATAGAACGCCGGTTCTAAATGGTGGCAGTATCCCTTTAATTATAAAATTGTTCATTCCTTCAAAATAAATGTATCTATAAATAAGAAATTAAAAATTCTGAAACATATTCATGGAAGCAAAACATATTTTTTTCTAACTTTGCGTTGTATAAAAAAATTGTATGGGTCAAATTAATTACTGATATTATATAATGATTAATCTAAGAATATGACTATTAACTTTAAAAATTAATTTAATTGTTAGTACCAGGAGTAATATTAATTTCTTTTTTATTAACCAATTCATGGTACATATATTCACTTCAACACAAATTTGACACAAAGCACCAAATGTCACAAAATGCACTCAAACTAATCAGGTCACAGTTCATATACAAACACAATGTCCTTCGTTCACACAATGTTCTGCATTTTAACACAATGTCATGGATCACTTCATATCATGTCTATCATATCTGCCATGGTACACCACCCCTGGGTGACCAATAGTAAGCGTTAAAATAATCCCTCTGGAACTTCGCTTCCTCAGACTCCCTCCCCCTTCTTGGGCCACGGATTGGCAAGAGTTGCCTCACGTCATCCCTCCAGGCTCCATCAACCATCTGTTGATCGTCACGTTCCTGGTCAGCATACTGGGGACCTTCAATGGGATGTCTGATCCGGATCAGGTTATGTAAACACACACAGGTCAGGACTATGGATTCCACATTACTAGGAACCTGCTGGATGGTTGTTAACAAGCACTGGAATCTATGCGACAAGATTCCAAAACCGTTCTCCACAATTCTACGAGCCCTGGAAAGCCTGTAATTAAAGATGCGTATAGTTGAGGGTCAAACAGGACACCAAGATCTTTGACAGACGCACTCTGTGGGATGGCGAGGCCATCCAACCACAGTGAGGTCTCATTAAGCGTAATTTGCAGTGCTTTGATTCTGAACCCTCATGAAGCACAATTTGGGTTCTATCTGTGAGGTACTATTCAAGCCAACCAAGAGCCGTACCCCCGAAACCAACATAGTGCTCAAGAGGGTGAAGAAGAGTGCTGTGGTCGATCGTGTCGAACGCAGCGCTCAGGTCCAGCAGCACAAGCATTGAGCTTATATTTTTAACCAAAGCAAGAAGGATGTAATTTACAACTCTTGTAAAGTGGAGATTGGAGTGGAAATTCCTGAACCCCGACTGGAAAGGGTCGAAGAGATTGTTCCTCGTCAGATAATCAACGATTTGCTTTGCTACAATCCTTTCCTGTACCTTGGACAGGAAGGTCAGATTCGATATAGGCCGATAGTTCCTGACTAATTCAGGATCTAGGCCAGGCTTTTTGAGTAGCGGTTTTATCACCGCAGCCTTGAAATTGGAGGGAACAATTCCTGTTGAAAACGAGAGATTCATAAGCGAGAGGATTGCATGCCCCACCGTGGGAAGAAGTTCCTTGAGAACCCTGGAAGGGAGAGGATCCAACATACAAGTTGTTGGCTTTGATGCCTTTATCACCCTTTCAAGTTCCACCAAAGGAATTGCCTTGAACTCCAGGAGAGTTGCGTCAGAGTTCCCCATCCTACTTGGCAGGACCCCATCCTGCCCCACAGGATGTGTAGGACAAGCCGCGCAGCAAGCATCAATTTCCTCTCTTTCCTCTCTCCCCTCTCCAACTGGGAATTTCGAGTGTGGGCAAAAATGATGAAGTTTTAATGTCTCCAAAACATTCACAAAAAATAGAGCAACGTTTCAAATGAAAAGGAAATGACTGCATCCGTCAGCAAACATAAACTAAGAAAACATAACATAGCATAGCCTAACCTAACCATACGTCTCTCGTACTGGCCTCACGTCAAGCCAGCACCACCTTCCGCCTCAAACACCAAATGAGAAAGCCCTTAAATAGGGAAATGGCAATTGGACCAATCACGGCCGTATGGGCCAGACCATTAGTTGGGGAACATTATTTACCTAAAGCTACCCATCCAACATAACTGAACATAAAGTACATTGTGTGAATACTAAATAAACATGACACTAAATAAACAATCACCAAATACATATATACCCACACCCTGTGCACAACCTAAAGATATTTACAAAACAGCTGTTTCTATCAACACCCCCCTGGGCTATTCCCTGATACTCTGATCCTAAGCTCCCTTAGCATACTGCCCCCTACCGGGCCGGAAGACCAATCTAACACCAGCCCAATATAATATATACACACACAATATAATAATAACTAGAACTGCAAGCAGTTATGCAGGGTTCCAAGAAGTGTGCATTTCGCCGGCACAACGCGACAAGAAATGTGCGTTTCGCCGGCACAACGCGAATCATGTGTTCAAAACGCCACCCTGAACCTGTGGATACAAAGGATTTGACTGTGGTAGGAGTAGCGAGAAGTCAGTGTAGCGTTTTCGCGGCGAGATTTTGTAGAAGATATACAATTTCCTCGTTTATGGCGCCCCCTAATGGCGAAATCTTCCGAAATTTTTATGGAACGACATTAAGGTTAGCACCAACATGTGTGTAAAATTTGAACTCGATCCGATGTCTAATTTTTTATTTTTTGGGATTTTTTATTTTCCACGTCTAATTTAGCTAATAAACCAATATTCAAAACGCTACTGTTTCGTCATCGACGGTCGGATCAAAAAAGTGTATAAGATTCCTTTTCGTGTGTGTCTGAAGATGTCGTGTGCAAAGTTTAGTGTTGATCGGGCGAGAAATGTGGGAGGAGTTTTGCGGTTTTCGCGATTTAGCGAAAAATATTCATAGACGCAAATGGGCGTGGCCTAGGCCAAAAGATGCAGCAGACTCCAGTGCATCTGTGGGTATAAGGTTTTGGACTGTGGGAGGTTCGGTGTGGGAGTTATAGCCCCAAACGCGTATTCCTTGGTATAGCGCCACCTAGTGGCCGGCATGTCTGGATTTTGTCGTCTGCCGTCACCTCACGGACCTGGATCTAGTCATGCAATTGGCGTGTCGGCACCATTTACGGTTTGGGCTGTGGGCACACTTTTAGGTGCTGGAATAAAAATCCTTACAAAAACAATAGGGATCCAACCTGGTGGCTTGGACCCCTAATAATTTCTCTAATGTGAGACAGTGAGAAGGGGGAGGATTTCACCTTCTCACACTTATTCTCAAAGAAATCCATGAATTCACCTGCCACGATCGAGGAGCCTACGGTCTGAGTCTGTTTCTGAGTCAGACTCCTCACCGTGTCAAAAAGAAACTTGGGATTGTTTCTATTCAAGTTGATGATACTGGAAAAGTAGGCGTTCCTGGCAGTAGTCAGCGCACCCGTATAGGTGAGCAGACTGTTATTCCATGCAAGAGGAAAGACCTCAAGTTTAGTCGAGCGCCATTTGCGTTCATGGATCCTGCAGCTTCGCTTCAGAGTGAGCGTTTCTGCATTAAACCAGGGGGCTGGTTTTTTTAATGTTCGTTTTTTTGTTACAATCGGGGCAACTGAATCAATGGCAGCAGACAAGGCAATGTTGAGGTCTTCAGTAAGGCACTCCACAGAACCACTATAGTTACAAAGAGGTGCAAGTGAACCAGATAACTTATCTGCCATAGCTGTAATGGTTGCAGGTGTGATGCGGCGACAGCTGAAAGTAGCTTGCTGATTGTCGCAGGGGCAGGATACCACCACCTGGAAAGTAGGGCTGGCCCGAATTATTCCAATATTCGAATACTCGTTCGGAAAATGGGTATTCAAAGCTTAAATCGGTATTCGGAGCTTCGGGTTTTTTTTTTCACGTACGTGACGTTACCAGAGCGAGGGAGGCAAACTATAAGCGACACCAAGCAGAGAAGCGAGAGAGGTGGAGGAAGAATAGATAGGCTATCTTGTTTCCCTCTACTTTATAACACAACATCAGCAGGATCTCAGGAGGAAAAGTAATGCTTAGCGAAATGCTAACCTTAGCTTAGTTGTTTGTTTACGTTCGCTGTACAGCGCCGCGCCAATCAACTGTGACTGGCTTGCTGCAGAGCGTGAGCGTCTTGGGAATACCCAGTCAATATAATGGATATAATGGACACGTAAGACAATCAATATTCGAAGCCGAAACCGTTACGGTTTCGATCTATCCGGTTTCGGAGTATCTCCGTAAAGACGGAGTCAAGCGAAACCGGGTAGATCTGTAGAAACGCTGTAGTACACATTCCAGGCCCATAAGGGGCGCCGCGGGCTTAACAGTCATTGGCTAGAGGGTCGAGGGGTGGGGCGATGACGTCATGGTTTACGGTTTCAGTCGGTTTCAGGCGTCCAAAACGAAACCGGGTAGATTTGAAACCACCTCCGAGGGTGGTTTCAGTAGTTTGCGGTTTCGGTCAGCGGATTCGCTGGCTTTTTGTGGACGGAAGGCCGAACCGTACAAGACCTTTGCGGTTTCGCCATGAAATCGGTTTCGTGTGGACGGGGCCTAAGAAACTCCAACTTACTTAGGCCTGATAATTAACGTTCAAAAGCTATTAAATCTTCAACAAAATATGCAGATACTGTCAAAATCGGTTCCAGAGAGTATATAGGTATTATTAATGTTGTTTTTGATGGTGTGTTTTTCTGGAACGAGTATTCGAATATTCGCCCGGAAAAACCAACGAGTATTTGAAGCCTGAAAAATGGCATTCGGGCCAGCCCTACTGGAAAGTGAGCAAAAAGTGGTCTGATAAAGCTGAGGTGTAGGAAGAGACCACTAGCTGTGAAATGTTTACACCGCGGGTCAGAATGAGATCCAGCGTGTTTCCAACGATGTGGGTTGGGTGCTGGACGAGCTGTTTGAAGCCAAGCGTATCTGTAATGGACAGAAAAGCCCTTGCGAGGGCATCAGATGGGTTATTCACATGAATGTTGAAATCCCCAATAAGCAAATATTGTCTGAGTATGTAGCCAGATCAGCTGCAAAGTCAGAAAACTCATCAACAAAAAGTTATACTACAGCTAAAACTAAAGAGTCTGGAACTCGTTTCGCTTCTCGGGGAGCTGAGGTGCAGAGCGCAAGCACCTCAAAAGATGTATACATGATACATCTATTCTTTGGCTTTAAATTAAGCTTATAATTAGATATCAGGGCTACTCCACCACCTTTCTTAACTTCTCTAGATACTTGGGTGCTAACGTAATGGGACGTAGCTTCGTTTAGGGCTAGAAACTCATCTGGTTTTAACCAGGTTTCACAAAGGCCCAGTATGTCGATCTTTTTATCAATAATTAGATCATGGACCAAGAGTGCTTTAGATGAAAGCGACCTTATGTTCATGAATCAGTTCAGGCCGGTTCTACGGGGGTGCATAAGCATGCATTGCACCCCCAAAAAAAATGTTTGCACCCTCAATTGAAAAAAAAAAAAAAGATTATTTTTTTTATAAATATGATAAAAAATATTAAAATACTTGCTCACACAAAACAAATTGTAATGAAACCTGTGACAATTTCCATTAAATACCGTTGAGATATCAGCATCCAACATCACTCTGACTGTTCACCAAACTGACAAAATCACTCTGCATTTATGTATGATTAAATAAACAAACAAATCAAAATCTATTGTCAATTATTATTATTAACAGTACATTTTACTAGTATAAACTGTTGTATAAAGCAATATCACACTCGAGGTCGCAATGTTGTCGCTCTATATCAGCGCTGCTGTGATTGGCCGCCGGCGGCATCGTGTGCAAAATGCACGCACCCATATAGTATATCTATGGTGCGCACGGTAGTGACGTTGAACTTCTTCGGCAGCAACAGTTATATATCCGTTGGATATCCAATACATGTATTAAATGTATAATGTTCATAAGAACCCATATTTTTTTATTGCATTTATTTACAATCGTGTTAACTTTAAGAGTATGATTACTTTTTGTTCAAAGTTCAAAGTCTGAAAGTGTTCTTTCCTTGTTCAGCTAAAATCTGTTTTATTTATAAGTGGCAATGTACAATTGCCACTTAATAATCGTTATTTTGAATTGCAGTCACATGTTTTTTTTTGTGCAGAATTCGTTCTTTTTTATCCTGCCACAATTTATAAAAAAAATAATCGTTACTTTTGAATTGCAGTCACATGTTTTTTTTTTGTGTAGAATTCTGTTATTTTTACACCTCAAAAACCTATCTCATATTCAAAGCTATCTAAGATATCAATAAGCTAATGTTTCGGCTGAAATGTTCTCCACATCACAAGACATGATATGATACCATCTTTTAAGCACAGTAATTGTTTGTTGTCCCAACATGTCAGTAGAACTACGCAGAAGTGCTTGTCTATGGTAGGAAAAGCCTGTGTGTAAAAAAGCGAAGTCTGAACTGAAGCTGGGTAGCTGGTTTTAGTATAGTACTGGTGCACCCCCTGTAATCTCAGATGCACCCCAAGGCATTCTGTTCTGGAACCGGGCCTGAATCAGTTGGAGTCTGGTTAACACTCAGCTCTGAGGCGATCAGTCGAGAGAGTTCGACATACTGGTCGCGGGCCTCGCCTGCGGGCTTCACACCTCGAGACAGTGCGAGGCCGCACCACCGTACATATAGTGTTAATTTCAGAGGGAGTCCGGTTAAACTCGGTTCTGAAAGAGTTGTTAACATGCGATTTGACATGCGGTTTAACATGCGGTTTGTCATGCGATTTGACATGCGATTTGTCATGCGATTTGTCATGAAATTGACGCTTATTAGTTATACTGCATTAACTAGATTGAATGTGTAGGGGGGCTGTATATCTACAGGACATGTTGGTGTTTATTATTGTGCTGGAGTCATCCAGAGTGGCAAGGCCGGATTAACCATTAGGGCAACTGGGCACTGCCCAGGGCAAGTGCCCAGGTGCTTTCACACCCGAAGCACCTTATCCCCCTGATGAACCCCCCCCTCCCAGGGCAGCCGGCCCTAACAGCCATTAACAGTGGTAATGGAGGTGAGGCCTATTAAGTTAAGTTAAGGCCTACCTAGCTGTTTGCTGTCAAGACAATTGAAACATTCAATAAGTACTCATCAAGACACCAAGTTCTAATGATAGCGACTTTACGATTGTTTGGCGGCGGCGAGGGGGGGGGGGGGGGGGGGGGGGGGGGGGGGCCCTTGAGCCTTGTTGCCCAGGGCACAGAAAATTGTTAATCCGGCCCTGCAGAGTGGGGATAGTGTTACGAGAGTAGCGTATGTGTGTGCGCGAGAAAGTGTGTGTGCGCGTGTGAGTGACGTGCGCGTGTGTGCGCGTGTGTGCGTGTGTGAGTGACGTCAGCGAATGAGTCAACGAATGAGTGAACGAGCGAGTGAGCGAGTGTCAGTCTAGGGAGGAACTAATGACTCCAGTTATGTTTTGGAGCACACGTGTACTGTTCATGAATAAAGTACAGCCGCCAAGAATCAGTGCCCGTGTCTTCCGACCTATGAACAGACCCAATGCCGGTCGTCCTGGAGGGAACGTCTCCCCTGTGCTCCCCGACAACGGTCTGAGAGCCAAAGAACAAGAAAGGTGCAACAGCTGTTCTTTCCCAAATAATTGAACCAACGTCATCATTTACCCTAAAACCAGATTTTGTTTTGGAAGGCTTGGATATAGCCTACTTTGCTCGAGTTTATTATTGTTATTGTTATTTTAAACTTGGCATAGCCTATATTCAAGTTCATTCATGCAGCCCCTATGGGGCTGCATCAATGCACCATGGTAGCCTACGTCAAATTAGCAACACCAACTGCGCTATCCGCTAGTGCACGTACCAGGTAATAGTCGGTCAGTTGCGCAACTGCTTTATCGATCAGTAAGATAGCACCATGTATCATTTGCGCCGGAACACGCCTCTGCTTTCTCCGACATGGCTCTCAGGCCTCAAGTCTAGTGGAGCGAGTTTTTTAGTGGAGCGAGTTTACTGCGAGGGAAAAATCAGCTTTTCGCCGGATGTAAACTAGCAACGATACATGCGTCGGTGTAGAAAGTAAATTGCGGCGCTGGGTGCAAGAAAGGGTCGCTTATGTGTTTGGTATGCGTGTCAGTGTGTAAAATAACTCAAAGTGAAACTCAAAACAGTCCAGTAGCCACCCGTCTTTACACTACGAACATTTATCTTCTAAAAGAAGATGCGTCTTAACTTTTGAAACATCCTGTCTCGTCTGTTGAGTACTTCTTGTTTATTTATGATATAAACGTATATTAAAGTAACCTAGTTGATCTAGTCTCCCTTGTATCAACTTCTTCCAGCTCTGTCACTTCCAGATGTGTTAAGTACCTGCCAAAGGTGACTGTGGGTTGGCTGGTGGCAAAGACCCCTTTTCCCTTATTGGCTGAGGTGTTTAAACACTCGAGTATTCCTGTGATTTTCACTACAGCAGATGCTGTTATTTATATATTGTAATTATATTGTTGCAGACTAAATGGCTGCCATCTCTATAGTTGTCCTTTGCCTCACATACCTCCTCCAGCCGCTCTAAAAGGCCAGCACTAGGACCATGCAGAAACCCGATCAAACAGAGCCAAACCACACACACCTCCATTTAGTGCTTCTTTATTGACCGAGATCCCCCAGCACACGGCTCAGCCTGAAGAGTGTATATCCCTTTGTAAAACATGCTGCGGAGGCCGCCTCATGAGGCCCCCCAGCTGTCATGCCCCCTCCATGACAGTGCTCGGACGTAGTGATGAATGTCCCCAGCAGGTGGGGCGCCCCCCCAGCACCCCTTATTGGACAACACGATGTGGGGGTGGAGCCTATGGGATGAGTCTGGAGACGGTCGTTCTAGAGTTTAGTGGCGGATGGATGAGAGGAGGAGGGGGGTTGGGGGGCTACTCTTCAGCAGTGTCCTTCTTGCTGGTCTCCTGTCCTTCGAAGACGGGGTACTTGCTCTGGACCTCGGCCCAGCTCATGCTGCCGTTGGCCAAGTCCCGGATTATGCCGGGCAGCTCGCTGACCTGGGGGTAGAGGAGAAGAGGGTGGTTAGAGATACTTCATCTCATGATAACACCACATACATCATTTACACTCCACTTCCAAGTCTTCCGTTAGCACCTTGAGTCGTACCGTCATAGCTATAACATCTTCAGACCTCTGAGAAACCTTCTAGTATGGATATTATTTATTAATGGAGTAGAAAGGAACATAGTGCAGATTTAAAAACTCTTTAGGGTGGTAATGCAAGCAGTTTAAATACAGGCGTTAGAGGTATGTCTAAACCCTTCCGATAACAGCTGTTACTGGCAGGGTTAGGACCTTTCTCTAATATCTCTATGGGCAGGGCTGCACATAACTTCTTTATAGAGTTACTCAGTTGAGTACCAGGAGATGGTGTTTGGTACGCACCCCAGACATGGCTCCAAACGTAACATCGGATCTTATGAAACGTACCCAGTTTCACAGAGGTTTTTTGCGTCACCTTTTTTTTTTTTTTTTAATCAAACTGCAGCAGCTCGACCACGGAGCGCTTGATTATCTGACCAAAGGAACCTTGCGATCAGATGACTTTGCGCAGTTCTCCAGTGTGTGCGCGATGCACAGCGCACACAGCGCACATGAGCGCACATTTCTTGCGCTTATCGTTCGTTTCGAGCCACGGCACTTCTTGGGGCCACTTTTTCGAAAAAAACATTTTCTTCTGCTCCGGCTCCATTAGCCTTTTCTTTGCAGGTGGCGAACGCACAAGTAGCTGCTCAATGTATTTTGTTGTTTCGTTTTTTTCTCGATCTCCCGTAAGTTACGCAAAAGCGCTGTAGTGTCACAAGTGACGTTACGCATCCCCTGTTATGGCCGCGCATGCGTACTTGCGCACCAGTTATGTGCACCCCTGTCTATGGGGTTCAAAGCTTCTCCATTAGTGCAGACATCCTCCACTGAATCAACTTAGGCATAAGAGGCGGTACCTGGGCCCTGATCTGGGTCATAGAGTCGCGGTCCCGCAGCGTGGCGGTGTGGGGCGTCTTGTTCACTGTATCAAAGTCCACGGTGATGCCGAAGGCCACTCCGATCTCGTCGGTGCGGGCGTAGCGCCTGCCGATGGAACCGGAGGAGTCGTCCACCTTGTGGGACACGCCCTGTTTGGTCATGGCCTCCGCTGAGGACAAGGAGGAAGGGGGTTAGAGACAACATAGCAGAGCTGAACAAGACGCTGAGGGACATCAGGAGGATACTCACACAGCTCTTTGACGAAAGGAACAAACTCCTGGTTCTGGCTCAGGGGAAGGACGGAACATTTGTAGGGAGCCACCATTGCAGGGAAGCTGAAGAACTGCAGAGGAAGAGATCACGGTCTGAGCTGCAGGTCTCACAACCCAGAAGAACAGGAGAACCCTAGGAAGTACCTCAGACCCAGAGACTGAGCAAACCTCAATACTGAGGGATGCAACATGAAGTACTACAGACCCAGAGACTGAGCAAACCTCAAAACTGAGAAACACAACAGACCTCTGAGAACATGGAAAGATTTGAAATGAATGATGCGTTTATGCCGTCTGGTGATGTGGACGATTGGAGACCCGTTGTTTTTTGCTCCAGGAGTAAACCCTACAATCCCCCAAAAGGCAGTGTCTCACCGTCCTCTGGTCGTCCCCCTCCCGGACATGGAAGGTGTGCTCAAGGATGGAGTACATGATCCTCCCGATGCCGAAGGATGGCTCGATCACATTGGGGACAACCTCCTCCACTGCCAACATAAAGACCCCGTTACTACAGTTACTATGGTTAGTACAGCTGCTACGGCTACTACAGCTAATACGATTACTATGGCCCGCTAGCTGCGGCCAGCGCTGGGCTCCTGCTGCTCCTCCTCACCGTACAGAGTTTTTGGAACCTCTTGACGCTGACCATGTCCTTGGTCAGCCGGAACGACTTGCCTTCCGTCTCGATGGTGAACTCACTGCAAACCAAACATGTCCACATATTAATCATCAACTTCCATATCATATGCATCATATGTTAATACCATCACCATTCACTTGTATACCGGGGCCTATACATGCTTACTTACAGATCCCCAAATCCCAGATTACTTACTTACTTACTCCCTCGTGTGTGTGTGTGTGTGTGTGTGTGTGTGTGTGTGTGTGTGTGTGTGTGTGTGTGTGTGTGTGTGTGTGTGTGTGTGTGTGTGTGTGTGTGTGTGTGTGTGTGTGTGTGTGTGTATATATACATATATATGGGGGGGGGGGGGTCCTTCCATATTCACACAGTCATCCATATTGGCAGCTTTGATAGCTGTTATTTAAGAAGATATTAATACGTTTGTGTAGTTTATACCTTTAAATCTAACTCAATGACGCAGAGGCTGGCTGTCCTATAATCATTTCATTGTTCAGAAGGACTATGTATTTGTAACTGTAATTATGAGGTTGATATTACAATGGCTAACCTTATGGGGTGTCCACTGACGTGTACATCATCAACACCTGTAACCAGGCTCTGGAGGTCAGCTTGGAGTGGCAGCTCCTTTACATACTAATCACAGATTCTATATGCATGAATATATCTATATTTTGGTTAGTCTGAGGAACCTCATCTAGGTCCGACCACTAGAACAATGAGCACCCACCCCGTTTCAGTAAGCAGCTTCTCCTGCTCCGAGATGACGTGTTCCTCACACGTGGACAGGTACTCCATGGCGAGCTTGGCGTCTTTCTTGTAGGCCTTGCCGATGGCTCCTTTGTTTGGCTCAAACTGGACCACGTTCACAACTTTGTGCGAGGTAGTCAAGGTGCATGACTTGCACTCAACAGCATGGGGCTTAGTTTTATGAACCAGGGGGCCGATTAGTCCAGGGGTAAGGGTTAATGTATGAATACAACAGCTAGAAGTCTCTTTAGATAGAAGCGTTTGCTACATTACTAAACGGTAAAAGGAGGACACAAGGACATGAGCACGTGTTAAAGCGTAAAGAGCAGGAAGGATATGGGCTCTTTGAGGGGCTTCTCTGCCACCAGCGGCACCTTGGTCGCTTGGGCATGGCACTTCAGGTCAAAGCACGAGCGGTCGGCACCCCACGATCTCGATCCAACCCTGCAAACAGGGAGAAGCCAAGCTCACTTCATCTGAAGACTGAACCCAACACTGGCTCCAGAGGTGCTGATCTTTGATTAGTTTTTAACAATCCAACATGGCAGAAGAGTGGCTCATGGTGTCAGGGTGTATGAACGGCAGCTCCCTGCATTACTGTACTTCAACATCACTACTTAATTTAGGGCCACAAGGAGGTGAACAATGATAAACATCAACCAATGGAGTTTGTATACCCTATAATATTGATTATATGCCGTTTTCCTGCTGAACGACTGAACGTTAAACGAGAGAGAGAGAGAATTAGGGAGAGCCAGGTGTCAAACGTACGTAGGAGGTCTTGGTCTCTGCGTCCCAGCAGTCACAGGCGTAGTGGGCCATCTCGTTGTCCATGTGCTGGCGGAAACGCAGCTTGTCTTTGGCCACACCCACTCGGGTCAGGTAGAGGTAGATTCTTCCAATGAAGTATCCCAGGACGGAGTTATTAATCACTCCCTGGAAAGAGAAGAGACGGTTTCAGACTCAAGCACTTCTGATATACCTAGCTTTTATTGATGCTCCCTTTTCTCTGCACTTTGTCAACCTTAGCTTTACTAAAGTATGGTGAACCTAATCATCTCCCAACAACAGAAGGTGTTATGGATTTTATTTGAATAGCCTGAGAGCTACCTGCTCCACCGCATCTCCCAGCCTCATGATGTGGGCAGACTGCCCACTGGTCTGGGCCTTGGAGGAGTACAGCGTGATGTTCAGGTCGGCCACGTTGGAGAACTTGGGGTGGACCTTTTCCGTGGGGTCCACAAAGTGCTCTATCTCGGCCATGGTGAACTCTCTGGGGGGAAAGAGGTGTCGTTTGGAGCTGGTCAAGTTCAATACTTTAATCTGTTAGCATGACATTGCCCTACAAGACTCAACCTCTCTGTTGATCAATACATTTCCAAAGATGTTCAGAACGGCCGACCCCAAAAGTGGAATGCAATGGAACAAACCTACAATCAATCATAGCCACTAGACCTGTGCCATCCATGGTCGTCCACTAGATGGGGACCATGGAACTGTACGTCCTCCGTACTCTCATGTCAGTAGAAGCTCTAGTAGAGCCCAGCAGGGAGGACCCACCTCACACGGATGAGCCCGGAGCGAGGGGAGATCTCGTTCCTGAATGAGTTGCCGATCTGGGCCGCAGCGAAGGGCAGCTTTCCCTGGTTGAACTCCAGCAGGCGCTTGAAGTTGAGGAAGATTCCCTGAGCCGTTTCAGGCCGCAGATAGCTAAAGACGGTTGGAATTCAAATTAATTAGTGTTACTTCCGTGATGGATGACACTTTGAGACATGTGCTGTGATGAGAACATGGGCCCATACCCTTGCATGTTCCCCCCAGGGCCGATGGAGGTCTGGAACATCAGGTTGAAGGAGATGGGGGCGGAAAGGTCGTTGCCTGTGATTGGCGACTTGACACTGTATTTAACAAAAAGTGCTGTCAGCTCTTCCTGAGTGAAGTTGTCCATCTGAAAGGGAATTAGAGAAAATTGTGCTCAATCACAAGGCTAGGACCAAGTAAACACAAGCAGTACCAGTCTGGTACTCTAGTCTGGTCAGAAGGAGTGTGGGACTGACCTGGGTGACCACGTCCTCCATTTCTGCCTTCTTCTCAGCAGCACACTTCTTATCAGCCTGCAGCTTCTGCAGGTGGGCTGGGGAACAAGGACAGGGCTTATTATGGTGGATGGAGGCGTTAAGGAATGAGCAGCTCGTGTTTCCATTGTCCAGTGTCCAATTAGCCCGATTTGATGCAGAATAAAATGGGGGCCAAAATCTCTACGCCTTATCTTCACACTCTTTAGTAAACCAATGACCATAAGTCGCAGAATGTTGAGAATGGATTACCATGTGCACAAAGAATGCTTACACACGTTGCCATGAATGGCAACGTATAATCTACTTTTACTCAATGCAGCCATGCATAAACCAAACCTTATGTACAATATGTTGTGTGAGACATACCTTTGAGAAGATGGTCCGCCCTGAAGCACTCGCCGTTCTTCACATCCTTCACCATGTAGTCTGCAAATTTGTCCACATGCCCAGATGTTCTGAGAGATTAAGACACATTTAGTAAACATTTGAATATGGCTCTAGGGGGCAACCATTACAATGTACATCATCAATGGATAGATCATCAATGTATCTGCAACCGGGCTATGGAAGGCAGCTTGGAACAGCAGCTCCCATGCATTGAATCGCAGATTTAATCTGTGCCCGTCAATCCAGACCTACAGAACAACACCTCCAGCTGTCTCTAGGAACCACAGGGCACCGTTGCTGTGTAGCCTTCATTAGGGCCAACGTATGGTCAACAAATATAAGCCTGAGGCTAATTAACATGAAGAAAAGTCAAGGCTTGAAGATCCTTCATACTTCTCAGCATTATTAAGTCTCATAAAATAACTTCAGCAATGATGATGTTGACCAAAAAAAACTTTGATTGGCAATGGGATTAAAGGTACCTTTGAAATGCTTACATCCATTTTACAGAATCAAAGTCTTCTGAATGTCCCAAAGAGAAACAGACTGACCTTGCAGGTAACTTTGCACCTTTACAAGGGATGAGAGGTGCTCCAGTCGATACGAACAAATGGATACCAGAGAGACACTGATCAAGACATCCTCCTCCTCAGGCTTAATAAATGTTCAGATCAAATCTATTATCAGTCCAATTCTCAACCTGGTGTGACATCTGAGCCCCAGAGGTTACGAGTGTTGAAAGGGCACCTACTTGAGCACGGACTCGGGAGTCAGCATGGTGCAGTCGATCTCCAGGATCTGCTCCTCCTGGATGAAGTGCTGTCTCCACACCTGCAGGATGTTGTTCTTCAGGGCACACCCCACAGGGCCGAAGTCGTACAGGCCGCTCACGCCTGGAGGGCATCACACCCGTTTAAGGAACACAACTATTCACCTGGCAAACGCTTTTATCCAAGGTCCCTGTATCTGGACAGTGCCTTCAGGTACAGGCGGTGGAGGGCCCCTGTATCTGAACAGTACCTTCAGGTACAGGCGTATCACCACGTCACCAGTCGGTACAACAGGTGCCCTTTAAGGTGCCGGTAGGGGATGGACACTTACTAAATGCTGCAGATTAGACTGTTGACACTGGGGATAACACTGGGGATCGTACCCAGTACCCCCAGTACCCGGGAGTTGAACACTGCATCAACTCCATTCTCCTGTCCCGTCATCTTCATAAAATAACTGCCCTACGACTGGTCAGCCAGAGGCCCTCACCTCCATAGATGGCAAAGGCCTGGTCGTAAAAGAACCGCCTCTTCAAGGTATCCTCCATCTTTGTTCGGTCCACTATGTCATCTTTGGGCTCCAGGGACAGTTCCTGAAAAGAGAAAATAATGTACAGAATTAGACCGTAGGTCAGCATGATGGGCCATTCTTCTATCAAAGGAGAAATTGATAAAAGCTCACCTTAGCTTCAAGAGTTCTCTTCCTTGCTTTCAGCTCGGCTACAGCTTTGGTGACATCTACGTCGGGCAGGCCGTCCTGCTTCATTTGGCGCACAAGTTCCCCCTACGACACAGACAGGCCAACGGAAACATTGAGTCAGAACCAAGGAGGAAACAGTACAGTAGTGGTCTTTTGGTTGAGCAATTTGTCAAAGAAAATTTTATTTTCAGCCATTGGAACATTTAGAGCGGTTTGTTTACCACTGGTAGCACTGCACAAACTAGAGTTGCCCAACCCAAACCTTCCTATACACATGTGGAGATGAAACGTGGCAGAATGAGGCTGCTGCATCAAGCCAAGGCTAACTTTAGCCGTGCAGATCATCCATGTCCATTGAGCAGCTTAGCCTGACAGCTATACCTCTAATATACACCTTTAACATGTACGTATACCAAAACATATACCTTTAGCATATGAATGTAGCTATAACTTTAGCATGTACCTATACCTTTAATATATACCCGTAGCATATGAACATAGCTATACCTTTAGCATGTACATAGATTACATATTCAGCACTTTGTAACTGTGATTTGAAAAGTGCTATATAAATACAGTTTATTTTAATTTTTATTATACAGCATACCATTATTGAACAAACACGACGGATTATTTAACTAAATCAGATCTAAAGATGTTCCATAAGTAGATATCTATTCTCAATGCTATTTATACCTGCTCCTTTACTGCCAGCCTCAGCGGGGCTAGAATCTCCTCCATCGCGGGGTCCATGTAGAGTCCTCCGGACAGCCGCAGACTGCGGGGCTTCTTCTTGGTCTGAGAGGAGCGGACCGGCACGGAGAGCGGCCTGGAGGGAGTCCGGCGGAACGGCACAGAGAGCTGCCTGGAGTGGGTCAGGAGGAGGACCGGGAGGGACAGCGGCTTGGTGAGGGTCAGGAGGCGGACCGGCTGGGAGAGCGGCCTGGTGGGGATCAGGAGGCGGACCTTCGGCACCAGAAAGACGGTGGAGAGCTCAGTGCTGGTCCGCAGCAGGGCTGATGTTGCGCTACGAAGCATGGACCACGGTAATAGGAGGACTAAAGAATGATGAAATTTCTGGATACAAGTAAATGACCTGCGCAGTGCCGGCAGGCACTTTCGACAGAGCGCTGATCGCTCAATGCCATGGGATCACCTGAATACACAGATTCGACAAATCCAAAATGATTGACTCAATATAATAAAATATAATCAACTCACCTTAATACATATTGATCATAATAATATACAATACATGGGATATGAAATCGCCTTGCAATCCTGCGCAATAATCTGAACCGTATTTGAGAATCACCGATGTTTCATATCTTCCACCAGGGAGAAGCAGAGCTCCTCTTTAACAAGCAGCTTCACAATAACATGGAACACATGTGTGGATATGTATGATCAGTAACCTTCGAATTGATCAAAACGAATTGATAAGACACATTATACACACACACACACACACACACACACACACACACACACACACACACACACACACACACACACACCACACACACACACACACACACACACACACACACACACACAAGCGGATGGTCAGGTTTCCAGCAGGGCCAGTCATGGCAGCAGCAACGTGAGACGGCTCGTCAAGTGGTGAGAGGAGATGGTGGTCTCCGGAACACAGAGCTGTGTGTTGTGATGGTGTCACCATCGATCAGCTTCATTACCATCGCCGAGAGCCTGACCCTAAACTACACACTGTGGACAATGGACCTGTAGCATTATCGGCCTGATGGCAAGAATATACATTTTCATTTTCATATAATCGAACCGTTTGATAGGTAATATATAGCCCACTGGGATGTCATATCTCAATGATTCATCATCATTAATCAATGTATTCGAGACACATCAACCTGTTTATGTTATTGTATTATAATTATTATCATCTTGTCTTTTTTATTTATACTCTCCCGTGGCTAATGGAGCCACAATTATTATTTTCATTATCCTTGTGTTGGGTGCAGTCCCACACATTTTAGGTCATCATTGAATAAATGTCTCTTTTGGCCTCAAACAATCCCTGATGTGTGGTAATTCAGAGAGACATAGACATTCCCGGGGCCGGGTCGCCACATATGGTGGAGAATGCAGGCAGATTGACCACGCTACGGACTACTTTGGATTACACGCCCACACCTCAATACAGAACCCGGACGGAGCCGCAGCTGCAGCCGCCGCCCAGCGTCAGGAGCGGGACCAAGCTCTGGCAGCCGCTGCCCAGAGCCGCTCCCCAAACCCGACGGGACCTTCAGGTTCTGCAACGACTTCCGGAGGCTGAACGAGGTCTCAGACTATGAGGCCTACCCTATGCCCAGGGTCAATGAACTGATCGAGCGGCTCGGACCAGCCCACTACCTCACCAACCTGGACCTCATCAAGGGGTACTGCCAGGTTCCGCTCACCGAAGCCGCTCGGGAGAAGACAGCGTTTGCGACCCTGGGGGTCTATACCAGCCACATTCCAGCGGATGATGGACCAACTCCTGTGGCCACACCAGGCATACGCAGCAGCATACTTTGACGACATCATATCCACAGCACCAGCTGGGATATCCACCTCCGACAGCTGCATGTGGTCTTGGGGAGTTGAGGAAGTCCTCACGGCCAACCCCGCCAAGTGCCGCCTGGGTCAGGAGGAGACGTCCTAGCTGGGTTACCAAGTCGGACGTGGGAACGTCCGACCCCAAGAGTCCAAGGTTGCGGCCATCCGGGACTGGCCTCGCCCCACCTCCAAAAAACAGGTGAAATCATTCCTTGGTCTGGTAGGATACTACCAGAGGTTTATCCCCGGTTTCGACACTCTGGCCAGCCCCTTACATAATCTGACCCGGAAGGCCCTGCCAGACCGTGTAACCTGGTCAGAGGCAGCAGAGATGGCATTCGATCTCCTTCGGCGAGCCCTCTTCTCGGAACCTTCTCGGATAACCCCTGATTTCTCTCTTCCTCTGATGGTTCACACAGATGTGTCCGAAGTGGGACTTGGAGCGATACTATCCCAGGTCTGGGCGGGAGAGGAACAACCCGTGACCTACATCAGTAGGAAACCCTTCTCCAATGAGAAGAATAACTCCACCGTGGAGACGGAGGCCCTGGCCATCAAATGGGCCCTGGACAAGCTGAGGTACTACCTCCTGGGGTGGGAGTTCACGCTCGTCACCGACCATGCTCCGCTCAAGTGGATGGCAGGTGCGAGGGACACGAACGCACGGGTGACGAGCAGGCTCCTGTCTCTTCAAGATTATAGGTTCCAGGTGGACCAACGGCCGGGCAGGGAACACGCCAACGCCGACGCGCTGTTCCGCCGGGATGCTTGCCTCTGGTCGGTCAGAGGCAACCTGAGGTTTCAACCAGCGGTGGAGGAGTGTAGCAACCGGGTACCAGCACCATGACCCAGGCGGCCAGAGAAGAAGTGGTGGACGGCGTTTACCACCGATATCCACCAGGTGGCACCAGGGAGCGTCCATTACGCAACCCTAATCAGCACAATGGAGAACACCTTCGGCGGAAGAAGAGAAGTGCCAGGTACCAATAAAAGGCTGTGATATGCTTTCTCAGGGGGGATCTGGAAGCACGGCGTGACTGGGGAAACTCCAGGACCCGCATCGTCCGGGACGACAGAAGGACTAAAGGCTGGTTCATACCTCCGGATCCGGACGAAATTCGTCCGTCCGTACCAAACGTTGTCTCCGGGACTACCCTTCATACCTCCGTCCGGTTTCAGCGTTGTTATGGATGTTACGCAATACATCCTCTCGAGGGCAGTGACTCTCGTGTCGCAAATGACCGGCATCGACAATTGCAAGCATGGCATCTGTAGAGGAGATGATTTTGTTTTGTGTCATCTGAAATCGGCAAAATAAGGTTCAAAAAGTGTAGGCCTACGCGGCAGTGGCATGTGACACCTCTCACCAACCCGCAGATTCTCTCCTCAAAATGTTGCGCCATTTTTAAATGACCAGTTACAACTCATTGCCAAAGCAGGTGAACAATAAAATAAAAAGGTCAGGTATATAGTATAATATAAGTATAAAACATTAAATACAATATATTTAGATATCAGATAATATACTAACTCTATCTATTTTCGCAAATGGTCGGACTTCTGACTCTATAATGCCGCCTCGATTTCTGTTGGCATTGCTCCGTTTCTCCCGGAGCTCTCCGGAATCGTAAGCTCAGAGGCGACGGACACCCTGACGGACGAAATGACCTCCGGGACCGGACGGAAGGGATCCTATCCATATTTACCGATGGGTGTGAATGGGCCATTAACTGAAGCTCACCCATCACTCACACACTCGGACGGCATAAGCATAGGCGTCGATTACGGGGGGCCCCCCCACTATTTGAAATACGAATTTTGTCCCCACCACTTTTAAAAATGTGCAAACCAATTGCGACTGAAAAAATCCCTACATACTCAACCGAAATCGTTGAGTCTAAAATCCTGCGATAGGCGAGCACGAAGACATCATTTATTAGATAGGCCTACCTAATGAACCGTTGGAACACACAAGACCGGAACCCATAGCAACGCCGGTAAACAAACCACGACTCCCGAGAAGCCCAATCCCTATGAGCTCCCCGCGCTACGGCCATCCGGAGGCGCACTGAGCTTTTGGCCGTGATATTATATAGGCCTATACAATTATATTATATTATATACTATTATATATAGAGCTCCGAGAGTCGCAAACGGCAACAATCACTTTCTCCTCCATGCTGCAGTTCACCCCGGACTGCACTGCACTGAGTTCGACGGTTGAACGCTGATTGGCTGTTACGTTACCAGTGATGGGCAGTAACGCGTTAGAAGTAAGGCGTTACTGTAATCCAATTACTTTTTTCAAATAACGAGTAAAGTAAGGGATTACAATTGCAAAAATAGTAATTTGATTACTTTTACTTTCCTGCAAGCAGCCTGCGTTACTGCGTTACTAAACCGTTATTTATTTTTGCCATAGACAGTAAAATAATTTGGGATTTTGCCGTATTTGCTTTGTGAGACTGTCTCGTGACAATGACGTAGCCTATAGCGGCGCGACGTCTAGAAGTAAATAGACAAGTGTGTGCAAGACTCTTTCTTGTGTTAGGCGCACATGGCTAATTTGCATACGCACACAGGATTCGCTGGCTCCGCAAGACAAATAATATAACATATTTAATACTCTCTATCCGTCTATCTATCTATCTATCTATCTATCTATCTATCTATCTATCTACTATCTATCTATCTATCTATCTATCTATCTATCTATCTATCAATGCATGGGTCTAGTTTTAATGTGATGTATTTTGTGTGTGTCCAGTCAGACTTGTTGTCTCCCTTGTTCTGTGTGGTCTTGTAGGCTATACTGTGTGAGCCGAATCACCGTCCTAAATGAATTCCCGACGTGTAGTTTGGTATTAATAAAGACTTGACTAGGCTACTTATCTATCGCTATTAGTCAAGCGTTATTCGCCAAAGGTGAAGTGAATAGTGGGGAATAGCCGACGAGACCGAAGGTTTATTTGTTTAGGGTTAGAAATTTTGCGATGAAAACAATATAGAGTTTGAGATGTCAATCATGGGATATTGCCCAATATCCCGAGATAGCGAACCACTCAAATTAAGCCATCTTAGGAGGTTCCCTATGTATTTATCTATGAAACACATCCTTCCACACACACACAGTTCGAACACATACTCTTATTTGACATTAGAACAGCCTAAATGTTGCATGCAACAGCATTTTCTGTTTTGGTAAACGCATTACTCCTCTCTGCACTGCAACTGTTAAAAGATGTAAATGTTAATAGAGACTTTGGTTTTAACTATTTTATGGCTGTATTTTATTTATCTATTCGAATGAAGGTGTGTATACACACCAAAACGATTTTCTCAAATGAGACTGTTGCATTTAATTAATTTTTTTGTTTGCAATGTGCATAGTTGAAAAGATTGAGACTAATAAAAACAAGTTTTAAAAAAGCGTATTCAGGTTGTGTATAGCTAGTGTGTTTTTGAAAAGTAACTAAGTAAAGTAATTAGTAAAGTAACTAATTACTTTTGAAAATAAGTAATCAGTAAAGTAACTGGATTACTTTCTTGGATAAGTAATCAGCAATCAGTAACTAATTACTATCCCAGGTCCCTGCCAGACGGAGGGCTCGATGGCGAGCGCCTGGTGGCCGGGTTTGCCACGGAGCCCGGTCGGGCACAGCCCGAACAAACTACGTGGCACCCCCCCTCTCTTCATCCCATGGGCCCACCACCTGTGGGAAGACCCGTTGGGGTCGGGTGCGCAGCCACATGGGTGGCAGCGAAGGTCAGGGGTCTCGACGGACCAGACCCGGGCGGCAGAAGCTGGCTCTGGGGACGTGGAACGTCACCTCGCTGTGGGAAAGGAACCGGAGCTTGTGAGGGAGGTGGAGCGCTATCAGTTAGATCTGGTAGGGCTTACCTCCACGCACAGTCTCAGCTCTGGTACCGTACTCCTGGATAAGGGTTGGACTCTATTCTTCTCCGGAGTTGCCGAGGGCGTGAGGCGCCGGGCGGGTGTGGGGATACTCATAAATCCCCGGCTGAGCGCCGCGGTGTTGGAGTTTACCCCGGTAGACGAGAGGGTCGCCTCCCTGCGCCTAAGGGTTGTAGGGGGGAAAACTCTGACTGTTGTTTGTGCGTATGCACCAAACAGCAGCTCAGAGTACTCGGCCTTCTTGGAGACCCTGAATGGAGTTCTGTATGGGGCTCCAGTAGGGGACTCCGTAGTTCTGCTGGGAGACTTCAACGCCCACGTGGGCAACGATGGAGACACCTGGAGAGGCGTGGTGGGGAGGAACGGCTCCCTGATCTAAACCCGAGCGGTCGTTTGTTATTGGACTTCTGTGCTAGTCATGGATTATCCATAACAAACACCATGTTCGAACATAAGGGTGCTCATAAGTGTACCTGGTACCAGAGTACCCTAGGCCGAAGATCGATGATCGATTTCGTGATCGTGTCATCTGATTTGAGGCCGCATGTTTTGGACACTCGGGTAAAGAGAGGGCGGAACTGTCAACCGACCACCATCTGGTTGTGAGTTGGATCAGGGAATGGGGGAAATTCCCGGATAGACCTGGTAAGCCCAAACGAGTAGTGCGGGTGAACTGGGAACGTCTGGAGGAGGCCCCTGTCCTAGGTATCTTCAACTCACACCTCCGGCGGAGCTTTTCTGGCATTCCTGTGGAGGTTGGGGGCATTGAGCCGGAGTGGGCGGTGTTCAAAGCCTCCATTGCTGAAGCTGCGGTGGCTAGCTGTGGCCTCAGGGTCTTAGGCTCCTCAAGGGGCGGTAACCCTCGGACACCGTGGTGGACACCGGTGGTCAGGAAAGCCGTCCGACTGAAGAAGGAGGCCTTCCGGGATATGATATCCTGGAGGACTCCTGACTCGGTTGCAGGGTACCGACAGGCTCGAAGGGCTGCAGCGGCTGCCGTGTCGGAGGCTAAGCAGCGGGTGTGGGAGAAGTTCGGAGAAGGACTTTCGGTCGGCACCAAAGTGTTTCTGGAAGACTATCCGGCACCTCAGGAGGGGGAAACGGGGAACCATCCAAGCTGTGTACAGTAAGGATGGGACTCTGTTGACCTCAACTGAGGAGGTCGTCGGATGTTGGAAGGAACACTTTGAGGAACTCCTGAATCCGAATAACACGCCCTCTATGTTGGAGGCAGAGCTCGAGGTTGATGGTGTTTCGTCGTCAATTTCCCTGGTGGAGGTCACTGAGGTAGTCAAACATCTCCGCAGTGGCAAAGCCCCAGGGATTGATGAGATCCAGCCAGAAATGCTAAAGGCTCTGGGTGTTGAGGGGTTGACACGCCTATTCAACATCGCGTGGGAGTCGGGTACAGTGCCAAAGGAGTGGCAAACCGGGGTGGTGGTTCCCCTGTTCAAAAAGGGGGACCAGAGAGTGTGTGCCAATTACCGGGGTATCACACTTCTCAGCCTCCCTGGTAAAGTCTACTCCAAGGTGCTGGAAAGGAGGGTTCGGCCGATCGTCGAACCTCAGATTGAAGAGGAACAATGCGGTTTTCGCCCCGGACGTGGAACTACGGACCAGCTCTTCACTCTCGCAAGGATCCTGGAGGGGGCCTGGGAGTATGCCCATCCGGTCTACATGTGTTTTGTGGATCTGGAGAAGGCGTATGACCGGGTCCCCCGGGAGAAACTGTGGGAGGTGCTGCGGGAGTATGGGGTAAGGGGGTCTATCCTCAGGGCCATCCAATCTTTGTACTCCCAAACCGAGAGCTGTGTTCGTGTTCTCGGCAGCCAGTCAGTTTCGTTCTCAGTGGGTGCTGGTCTCCGCCAGGGCTGCGCCTTGTCACCAATCCTGTTTGTGATATACATGGACAGGATATCGAGGCGTAGTCGTGGTGGGGAGGGGTTGCAGTTCGGTGGTCTGAGGATCTCGTCACTGCTTTTTGCAGATGATGTGGTCCTCATGGGATCATCGGCCTGTGACCTTCAGCACTCACTGGATCGGCTGGCGGCCGAGTGTGAAGCGGCTGGGATGAGGATCAGCACCGCTAAATCTGAGGCCATGACTCTTAGCAGGAAACCGGTGGATTGCTTACTCCGGGTAGGAAATGAGTCCTTAGCCCAAGTGAAGGAGTTCAAGTACCTCGGGGTCTTGTTCGCGAGTGAGGGTACTATGGAGCGTGAGATTGGCCGGAGAATCGGAGCAGCGGGGGCGGTATTGCGTTCGCTTTACCGCACCGTTGTAACGAAAAGAGAGCTGAGCCGCAAGGCAAAGCTCTCGATCTACCGGTCGATCTTCGTTCCTATCCTCACCTATGGTCATGAGGGCTGGGTGATGACCGAAAGGACGAGATCGCGGGTACAAGCGGCCGAGATGAGTTTTCTCAGAAGGGTGGCTGGCGTCTCCCTTAGGGATAGGGTGAGAAGCTCAGCCATCCGTGAGGAACTCGGATTAGAGCCGCTGCTCCTTTACTTAGAAAGGAGTCAGCTGAGGTGGTTCGGGCATCTGGTAAGGATGCCCACTGGGCGCCTTCCTTGGGAGGTGTTTCAGGCACGTCCAGTGGGGAGG